>NC_053039.3:160762674-161065704 GCF_002575655.3 Aegilops tauschii subsp. strangulata
GGTTCAACTTAAGGTGGCAACTTTAATACACATCTGGGTGGATTTCTTGTGGGCACCTGGAAAATCCAGTGTTGTCCTAGGATATCCCGGAGTACCCGTGTGATCATCCTACGGTCCGCCACCCAGGCTCAAAGGGATCATAAGATTATTCATGCTAGAAACTTCCGTGTGCAGCCACAAGCTATTATGGGCTCTAGCATAGTTGAGTATGTTGCATGACCTCTTCCAGTGGTGGGCTAGCAGATGTAGAGGGAAAGTAGGTGTAACTGTCCACCCGAGGTTAGAGTTAATGTTTCTGAAAGACTGTATCTTGGTCATCCGTTTCTCAAACATCATGTAGTGCAAGAAATCCAACGGAGGAGATCGAGTCTTGTGGGGAAAAGTGCGCAAACCTCTGCAGAGTGTACAAACTAATCAAGGTTAGCCGTGTCCCCGGTTATGGACATCTTGAGTATCTGGATCTTGGATTATCATATGGATCTCATCACTCTAATTTAATTTGTTGGGTTGATAATTATTTTTAATTGGGATTGAGTTGGAGGAACCTTCTCAATGATGTTTCAACTACCATGATAGTTAAATAAAATATATTCCTTTGTTGTAGGAAAAAAATGGCTTTTCGCAAAAACATATTAACCATAGAGCCTCCACCAGCCATATATGCATATAGTGATAGCATTTATCTGTTCATTACTCTACTGTGTCACATTGCCAGCATATTCCATGTGCTGACCCGTTTTCGGGCTGCAACGTATCATGTTGCAGACTTTTCAGACGAGGAGTAAGGTTCGCTAGGCCGTTGTCGTGCACTCAGCTATGCCGTTGGAGTTGATGGACTCACTTTATCTTCCAAGCCTTCCGTTGTTATCTTATTTAGATGGCCTTAAGCCATATTTATTGTAATGAGTTCTCTTTTGAGACATTCGATGTAAAAAGTGTGTGATTTCTACTCTGTTATAAATCCTTTGAGTACTGTGTGTGTCAGCATTACCGATCCAGGGATGACACTGAAGCACAGAGACGTGACCGTCTGAGGTCGGGTCGCTACAGAGGTGCTTTGTACTAGGTTCATCTTGTAGTGCTCAATCCTAGTGACAAAAAGGAACATGACATGTATTCTATTGTTGCGATTAAGGATAAAAAGATTGGGTTTATTCATACCTGAGTTTACTTTATCTACATCATGTCATCTTGCTTAAGGCATTACTCCATTCTTTATGAACTTAATACTCTAGATGCATGCTGGATAGCGGTCGATGTGTGGAGTAATAGTAGTAGATGCACGCAGGAGCCGGTCTACTTGTCTCGGATGTGATGCCTATATACATGATCATTGTCTTGGATATCGTCATAATTATTTTCTTTTCTATCAATTTCCCAACAGTTATTTGTTTACCCACTATATGCTATTTTCAAGAGAGAAGCCTCTAGTGAAAACTATGGCCCCCGGGTCTACTTCTTATCATATATTAAAACCAAAAATAACTTGCTGCAATTTTTCTTTCTTTATTTTATTTTATGTTCTTGTTAGATCTATCTATCTATCTATCTATCTATATATATATATATATATCACCATACAATTTATTCTTGCAAGTAACCGCCGAGGCATTGACAACCCCTTGTTCGGGTTGGATGCAAGGATTTTTTATCTTGTGTGTAGGTACTGCTAACGAGGTGTTGGGTGGTTCTCCTACTGGATTGATAACCTTAGTTCTTAACTCAGGGAAATACTTAACTCTACTTTACCGCATCATTCTCTACTCTTCGAGCAAATCCCAACACAGCTCACAAGTAGCAGGAAGAATTTCTGGCGCCATTATCAGGGAGACATCATCAACATCTATCAAGTACCTTCGCAGAAACTTTCATCTCCCTGCATTTACACTATTTGCCATTTTCCTCTCGTTTTCATCTCCCCCACTTCTAAAAAAGATTTACTAAAATACAAAAACATTTTTCGTTTGCCTTTTTGCTTGTGTGCCTTTCTATTTTCTTGCGTGTTACTTGTTTGAAACTGCTATCATGGGTGATTTTGGCAAGGTAGAAAGTGAAGATGGTAAAACTCCTAAAATTGAAATTTTTACCAATCTTGATGCTAAAATTTTTGTGATCGGACCAGGGAATGTTATAGGAAAAAGTGTTATCCAAGAATTGTTTAATTGCATAGGAACTTTGGCTTGTGATGATGCTCCCATACTTAAAAGAACCAAAAACTATGCTGAAGCTATCTACGCGCTTGTTCTTAAACTTGAAAGAAGCTTTATTCGTACCCATCCTACTTTGCAAAGATTGTTCGATGAGTTGCCCGTTATAAAAAATCTTAGAGCTAAGAAAATAGCTACCCTTGTCCTCATGAATGAATTTGATCACGTAGTACAAGAAGCTAGGGAGATCTTTGATTTTTATGGTATGAACCGTGAAAAACTAGTAATAGATGAGATCCTATATAACAGTGATTACTTGTTGAGGTATTTGTTTCGCAACAACCACATCTTTGATGAGAATAATAAAAAATAAATCCCTCCTCTAAATATAATCCAACAAGTTTGCAATAATGTTAACAAGCAATACTCTTAGATTGTAGCTGGTAATCGAGAGGGATTTGCGGATGGACAATTTGATAATGCTAAAATTTCTATGGATGATGTGTTTCATATTACCTTTGAAAAGCGTCCTGATGAAAACACGTCTTTGGATAAGAAGAATAAAGATGAAAACACTTGAAACTATGCCTTATGCCTAGCTAGGGGCGTAAAACAATAGCGCTAGTTGGTTGGCAACCCAATAGTTATCTTATTTTTCTTGTTTCTTTTCCGTTTTCTTGTGTGCACACAATTATGCTAATGTTATGATTGTGTTTTATGTTTAAATTAGTGTTTTTGCCAAGTAAAGCCTTTGGGATGATTTGGATGATAGTTGCTTTGATTCTGTGCAAAAACAGAATTTTTTTCGCTCAGTAACAGAATTGTTAAAAATCACTGGAGCGTCGATTTTTTGAATTTTCTACACATGATTGATATATACATTTCCCACGTTGTCCTAACTTTTCATAATTTTCGGAGTTACAGGAGTATGGTGATTGTTCGACTACAGACTATTCTATTTTTGACATGTTTTGTTTTTTATGAATTGTTTTGCTTGTTTTGATGAAACTATGGATTGTATCATGGGGTGTAAGCCATGGAGTAGTTAGAATACAGTAGTTATAATGCAAAAATAAAATATGAACGGGTTCAAAATAGTACTTAAAGTAGTGATTTGCTTTATTATACTAATGGATCTCATGAGGTTGTGTTGAGTTTTGTGTGATTGAAGTTTTCAAGTTTTGGGTGAGATCACGATGGATGAAGGAATAAGGAGTGGCAAGAGCCTAAGCTTGGGGATGCCCGAGGCACCCCAAGGTAATATTCAAGGACACCCAAGCAACTAAGCTTTGGGATGCCCTCGAAGGTAGCCCCTCTTTCGGTAATTTTACTTGGAGCTATATTTTTATTCATGACATGATATGTGTTTTGCTTAGAGCATTGTGTATTATATGAGTCTTTTTTTTCTTTTTAATTTGTCACAATCATCTTTGTTGGACACACCTTTTTGAGAGGGACACACATTTTTCGTGATTTGTTAGAATACTCTATGTGCTTCACTTATATCTTTTGAGCTAGGTAGTTACTCTAGTACTTCACTTATATATTTTTTAGCACGGCGGTGATTATATTTGGAGAAATAGATAAAGTATCATGCTTCACTTATATCTGTTTGGGAGTTGATAAGAGTAGTGGTAATTTGCACAAGATATGAATATGGTCCCAATGTGATGAATATCCAAGAAGGATATAATAAAAACTTTCATGTAGATCAGTGGTTATGATAAGTTTGATTCCTTGCAATAGGTCTGCGATATGGAGATGATAATATGTGAGTTATGCTAGTGAACAATTGTGCTTTAGTAAGAATATTGGTGTTAAGGTTTGTGATTCCCTAAGCATGCACGTAAACTCAATAGTTATGCAACAAACTAACATCCTACTTACGGTGCATTATTTAGTGTTAGTTATTCTCAATGCATGTTTATGAACATTTTCATTTTTTGGTTGGTTGCTTCTCAATCTATTTGCTAGCCTTCACTTGTACTAAGCTGAAATACTTCTTGTCCATCCAATTCCTTAAAACCAAAGTTGTGCCAAATGAGTCCACCATACCTACCTATATGCGGTATTTCCATGCCATTCCAAGTAAATTTGCATGTGCCAACTCTAATAATTAAAAAACAATCCATTTTGTGTGCCTGTACCGCTCATGAAGCAGCAGGGTGTCGGTCAAGTGGATACCGGGGTACGATGGTGTAACATCCCAAAATTCTAAATTTTGGGATGCTATATTAAATAATAAATATGGTTGTTTGTCTGCTTGTTGTGTGATTGATTGTGTGAAAATGAGTGGAAATTGAAACTTTTGAAAGTTGAATGAGAGGGAATGATATGAATTTCCCAAACTTTCACCTTGCATCTTGACCTCCAAGAATTCAAATTCCTTTCAATTACAAAACCGTAGAGATAAGACAACATGACTTCTTCCATTTGAAATGAAAAGTGGTTTTGGAGAGATTTGAATTCCTTTTTGAAAACGCTTCAAAGTCATAAACTTTATGCAAGTCAATGATCCTCATGAGAGAAGATAAAATGACTTCTTCAAAGATGAGTTCGAAGTTTAAAGGAATCAAATGAAAGTCCCTTTGAAGGTATTTTGAAATCTACAATCAATTTAGAGTTATTTGACTTTTATTTAGATTATTTTCTTGAAAATAAAATAAAATAAATGGAAATAAGGGTAAAATGATTCCCATCAATGGAAGATTGGGAGAAAATAAATTTGAAATGATTTTGGTATTTTAAAATGTTTTTTATTGGGTTTTAATGCAACAGTGCTTTATTTATATTTTTTGAGGATTTTAATTGCCTCTCAAAATATGTTCATCTTTTAGGATTTATTTTTTTGAAATTTTTGATATATTATATGTCTATGTGTTTTTCTCACTTTTGTTTTAGTTTTATTCTCCGTTTGTTTAAAACAAATAGACAAATGGTCGTAGCCAGTAGGCCCAACCATGCCCAGCACCACGACCACTCTCTCTCTCTTCTCCTCGGCCCACCTACGCGCTAGGCTGGCCCAGCAGCCTCTCGATCGTCGAAGCACTATCGCTCGGATGACCGAAACCCTCTCCCTCTCACTCGCCTCTCTCTCTCACTAACAGCGGGGCCCGCATCTTCTATCTCCTCACACCAAGCCAAGGCCACGCCGGATCTCGCTCAACCGCCGCCGTATCCCGGATCCCTCGGGATTCTCTCCCCGATCTTCCCCCTCCTCCAAGTCGTTCTCCCCCTATATAAACACCCCCCTCCACCTGTTCCGCCCTTTCCTGAACCTCGAGACCCTCTGCACCGCCCACAAATAGCTTGCCAGAGCTAATCTTGGCCACCGCCGCCATTGCCACCCACCCAAGCACCTCACATCCTCCCCATCGCCTCCCGAGCTCACCCCGTCCTCCCCTTGCTCCCCTACATCTCCCCATCCACTTCGCTGAGTCGTGAAGCCACCGTAGCAACTGCACCATCGACCACCGAATGTCCCCGCCGTCGCACCTGTCATCCCCGAGCCCCGCTGAGGTCACCCACTTGATCGTGGTCGTCCTCCGCATCAAACAATGTCATCAACCAGACGGACAACAACAACACTCCTGGCGAGCTGAATGGTGAACAAGGCACGACAGCTGTCGACAAACGCAAGACATCTACAGTGAATCACGATAGGCCCAAGTCGACTCAGCCCAAGAGGCCTCCCCAGTGGCTTGCAAGCCCAAACTGGGCCCGCTGAGCGGGTGCACGATATTACAAATAGCTGTTGACGCTTTCTTCTCAGTTTTGGCTAGGATTTGCACAGTTGAGGCGGGTCTTGTATTCGGCATGACTGGATAGAGGTGTGGGTGGTTGGGAGGAATTCCTCTATCCTAATTCAAATTCCCAGCTCATCCTGCCATGAATCCCTAGATCGAGAGATATACTAGCAACTTCCTCACATCTGGTATTCAGAGCCATCGTCCTGGAGATTCCCTAGCACCAACATCAGACCAGGTTCAGCGACCGCCGGCGTCGGCAAGCCATGGAGGGCCTCAGCGCAGATGGTCGCGCCGTCTACAACCTCCTATGCCATGAGCTCGCCAATGACATGGATCAAAGGCTTAAGGAGCACGGTGAGTCATTGATCTCGTCCATGAGAAAGCTCATCAAGGAGAACAACACCACGCTCAACAACCTCATGTCATAGCGGACTGAAGGCATCCGCGAGGAGCTGGCGCTGATCTGGAGCAGCTCAAGGCGGATCTGAGCAAGGAGTCCCCGGAGCCAAGTCCCAAGGGAGGTGGGAGTTCGCCGTCTCAGCAGAGTCAGGGCGGTGTCACCAAGGACGCCGTGGGCTTCGACCACGAGCACCGGGCAAAATCACGTAACATCTATGTTCCTCCCCCGGCTAGAGGTGCGCGCGAATCCAATCCGTCCCCCAGAAACTTTTTCGGCCGCGATTCCTCTGTTTTGGATACTGTTGAGCATTCGTCTTATTCCCTGCATATGGAGTTACCGAAGTTGGATGGTACCAACCCGAGGGTGTCGCAGAATCGTTGTGCCTGTGGAACATTCCAAATCACCGATGGGTTTCCCTGGCCTGGGCACACTTTGAGGGCGCAGCGGCTCTGTGGCTTGAGTCAGTGTAGAGACGGATGCCAAACTATTCCTAGTCTGAATTCTCTGCTGCGTTACAGAGCATGTTTGGTAGGAACCAGCATCAGACTCTGCTCCGCAAATTATTTAGTATTGCACGAGTCACTACTATGGAAGATTATGTTGACAGATTTTCTGAACTGTATGATCAACTTACTACTTATGAGGATGCACCCAACTCTCTGCACTACACTACCCGTTTCCTTGATGGTTTGAAACCAGGTTTCAGAATTGCAGTGGTTCTGCAAAAGCCGAAGGACCTCGATGCAGCCTATGAATTAACCCTTTTGCATGAAGAATTGGGAGAAGGAGTTACTCCTATGAACAATTTTTCCCAAAAGAAGTCATCAGTTTCTTCAGTCAACAAAACTCGATCTACTGATGAACAATGGTCTTCTACTGCAATATCTACAGCCAGTACTAATGATAAGGGCCTTTGTTTTGTCTGTGGTGAAAAGTGGGCAAGGGATCATGTGTGCAAGTCCACTGCGCAACTTCATTTTGTGTAGGAATTGATTGAACAGCTACAGTCAGAGTCGTCTGAAGATTCTGAAACCTCTGATACTGAATCTCCCTCCTCAGTGCATTCTATGAGGCTCTCTGCTGCACCAGTAGGCAGAGAACCTGAATCACCAGTTCTCCAACTGGAAATCTCCTTGCAAGGCCACCTCATGCATTTCCTAGTGGACTCTGGTAGTACACATTCCTTCCTTGATCATGAGTACAGTGAGTTATCAGGAGTGATAGCCACTGCACCTATGGCAGTTCTAGTGGCAGGTGGAACTACCATACAATGTAAGAGCAAACTGCTTGACTCTCAGTGGAACTGTAATGGGCATGAGCTTCAGTCTGATTTCAGAATTCTTCAGCTCCAGAACTATGATGGCATTTTAGGTCTGGATTGGCTAGCTCACCATTGTCCTATGTATGTTGACTGGGCTCAAAAATGGTTGTCCTTCCATCACAAAGGGTCCTTGGTGACTATGCACAGCACAGTGCCAGAAGATTTTGATTATACTTGTGTGTCTATATCTGCTGTACAGCTAGAAGAATACTTACCTATTCCCCCTGAGATACAACAACTTATAGAAGAATTTTCTATAGTGTTTGAAAAACCAACATGCCTTCCCCCTAGAAGAGCTTGTGATCATACAATTCCATTGATACCAGGAGCTAGGCCAGTCTCTGTAAGGCCTTACCGAATTGTGCCTCATTTGAAGGATGAGTTGGAAAAGCAGATAGATGAAATGCTCAAAGTTGGCTTGATCAGACCCAGTGCAAGCCCATTTTCCTCCCCAGTCCTGCTAGTGAAAAAGAAAGGAGGTGAATGGAGATTGGTCATTCATTACAGAATGTTAAATGCTATTACAATCAAGGGAAAATATCCTATACCTGTAATTGATGAATTGCTTGATGAATTAGATGGAGCAGCATGGTTTACTAAATTGGATCTTAGAGCTGGTTACCATAAAATTAGACTTGCCCCTGGAGAAGAATTTAAAACAGCTTTCCTAACACATCGTGGTCACTTTCAGATCACAGTGCTTGCCATGGGTCTTACAGGTGGACCAAATACATTCCAAGGAGCAATGAACACTTCCTTGTTTCTAGTAAATAGAAAAAATACTCTGGTATTCTTTGATGATATACTGGTATTCAGTAAGACTTATAAAGAACACATACTCCATGTCAGGCAGGTCCTTTCCATTCTGCAGACTGGTAAATGGCATGTTAAGTTGTCCAAATGTGCCTTTGCATAGGAGCAAGTTGCTTATCTGGGGCATGTCATTAGTGCTGCTGGTGTAGCTACTGATCCTAGTAAAAATTAGACAGTCCAACAGTGACCAGGTCCTGAGAATGTTAAAGAGGTCAGAGGATTTCTAGGGCTCAGAGGGTATTACAGAAAGTTCATTAAGCACTTTGGTATCATTAGCAGACCCTTGACAGAGTTGCTTAAGAAGGGAGTTCCCTTTGTGTGGACTACAGTTATAGAACAAGCTTTTACTCTTCTGAAAAAAGCCCTTGTGGAAGCACCAGTTTTAGCTCTCCCTAATTTTGAGAAACCGCTTTGTCATTGAAACAGATGCATGTGATGTAGAAATTGGAGTTGCGCTCATGCAGGAAGGACACCCCCTAGCATATGTCAGCAAGGCCCTTGGACCAAAAAACAGGCTCTGTCTGTATATGAAAAAGAATACATGGCCATTCTCCTTGGAGTGGAACAATGGAAACATTATTTGCATGTGCAATAGTTTACCATTAGAACTGATTAGAAAAGTTTGGTTCATCTGCAGAACCAGAAACTTCACACAGTTTGGCAGTAGAAGGATCTTACAAAATTGATGGGGCTTAATTATCAGATTGTGTACAAGAAGGGAGTTGAAAATTCAGCTGCTGATGCTTTATCCAGAAGGCCACCTAATTCACAAGTGCTTAGTATATCCAGAGCTCAGCCTGTTTGGATGGAGGAAATCATTGCCAGTTATGAAAATGATGGTAAAGCAACTGAGCTCTTGCAACAACTTTCTGTTGACCTACAGGCAAAACCTAAATATCAATTAATCCAAGGGATCATTAGGTATAAAGGATGTATATGCATTGGTAATCATCCTGAATTACATGCCAAAGTATTCTCTTCATTCCATGATAGTCCAGTGGGGGAGGCATTCAGGATTTCCTATCACTTACAGAAGAATACACTCACTGTTTCGGTGGGTTGGCATGAAGCAGTTTATTAGACATAAAGCACAATCGTGCATGGTTTGTCAGCAGTCTAAGGCAGAGAGGGTTAATTATCCAGGACTTCTTTCACCTCTGCCAGTTCCTAAGCAAGCCTGGGAAACTGTTACAATGGACTTCATCACAGGATTTCCCTCTTCTTTCTCATATGACTGCATTCTACAGGTTATTGGCAAGTTTACTAAGTATGGTCATTTTATGCCCCTCAAACATGCCTACACTGCTCAAAAAGTTGCTGAAATTTTCTTAGATAATGTGTACAAACTAAATGGAATGCCAGAAACTATTGTGTTAGACAAAGATCCTATATTCACTAGCTCTTTTTGGCAAATACTTGTTAAAAGAACTAGTGCTCACCTCAATCTGAGTTCTGCATATCACCCAGCAACTGATGGACAGACAGAGCGAGTGAATCAACAAGTGGAAGGTTATCTTCACAGCTTTATTAGTTCCCATCCTACAAAATGGAGCAAGTGGCTCTCTATGTGTGAATTCTGGTATAACACTAACTGTCATTCAGTTGTGGGTAAATCACCCTTTGAAGTGATCTATGGGCACCCTCCAAGATACTTTGGTATAATTGCATCAGACTCTGTGGCTCTTGTGGATATCCAAGTGTGGCTGGAAGAAAGACAAGTAGTAGTGGAATCTGTCAGACAACACCTGCTGAGAGCACAACAGCGCATGGAACATCAAGCAGATAAGCATAGAACAGAAATGCATTTTACAGTGGGAGATAAAGTGTTTCTGAAACTTCATCCTTATGTTCAGTCTTCAGTTGCACATCGATCCAACTACAAGCTTTCCTTCAAGTATTTTGGTCCTTATGAGGTTCTGGAGAAGATTGGAGAAGTGGCTTATCGACTTGCACTTCCACCGGGCAGTAAAATACATCCTGTTTTTCATGTATGCAACTTAAGGAGGTTGTACATCCTGACTGCACAATCCAGCAAGTGCTTCCCCTGTTGCTGCCCATTTGCAAGTTCCTATCAAGATTCTGCAGAAGCGTGTTCGTCAAAGTGGCAAATGTACCATTGCTCAAGGACTTGTACAGTGGAGCGACACGTCGCTAGAGGAGGGTACGTGGGAAGACATTGATTCTCTTCGTAAAAAATTTCCCCGTGTGCCTTCTTGGAAACAAGCCGTTTCTCAACGGAGGGGGGGTGTCAGCGACCAGACGGAAAACAGCAACACTCCTGGCGAGTTGAATGGTGAATAGGGCACGGCGGCTGTCAACAAACGCAAGACACCTACAGTGAATCAAGATATGCCCAAGTCGACTCAGCCCAAGAGGCCTCCCCAGTGGCTTGCAAGCTCCAACTGGGCCCGCTGAGTGGGTGTACGATATTACAAATAGCCGTTGATGCTTTCTTCTTAGTTTTGGCTAGGATTTGGACGGCTGAGGCCGGTCTTGTATTTGGCATGACTGGATAGAGGTGTGGGTGGTTGGGAGGAATTCCTCTATCCTAATTCAAATTCCCAGCTCATCCTGCCATGAATCACCAGATCGAGAGATATACTAGCAAGTTCCTCACAAACAGAGACCTCATCTACGTCGGAGATTCACGAGAGGAGCCGCTTGCATTGTCCCCGAGCCGCCACCGCCGCCAACGACCTCGCCGGAGTTGCCACCATCGCTATAAGCCCTCTCCTCCCTCCGATCCAAAATATACGGCGTAGATTAGATCTTATAGGATCTTTTATTTGGATTGAAACGGTATGGTTATTTGTCGGTTTATTTTCTATTTATCCCCATTTATATCAAACTGAGTCTCCTCGGTTTTTTCCAATTAGTCTGCAGCGTGCCGCTTTTCTTAAGATTCGGACGTCCGCCCTTACCGCTAGATCACACACACACCTCGGCCAATCAGACGCTGCCACGTGCACCCCTGTCCGACTCCTAGAAGTTTTTCTTTTCTGTTTTATTTAGATTTACAAAAATAGTTCTGACCTTAGATCTTTAATATCATTTAGGCTTTTTATTGTTTTCGAGTGACTCCAATTGCATTGTGTCAATTTTTTATGAAGTTTCTGTTTGTGACTTTAAATTTTTAATTTGAATAGTTTAAATTTGAATTATTTAAAATATGCTTCAAACATTGTTTTGGCTCTCGTTTGAATTCTAGAATAGATTTTGATTGATTCTTTTTTTTGTTATTGCTTTGTCTATCCAGTAGCATATAGTGATTTAGTTTATTTTAAATTAGGTTTATTGCAAAAACAGTATTGTTTTGCTTATATAGTTGTTTTAGTCATATAATTGTTGTTTTTAATTATTTTTAGTTAATTCTTTTTGTAACTTTTTACATGTTGTTATATGTTTCTGTTAGGCTACATTAGATACATTTTTGTAGTTATTTCTTAGTGTTTATCTACTGCTTTCGTATTTGCTTGTTTAGTTCAGAGTCATAGTTTATAAAAATTGTTTTATTAGTTTTAAAAGTAATTATTTTTGCCACTTCAGTTATGTTGTTATTGCTTCTATTATTTAGGAGTAAATTAGTTTCATAATTATTTTAGTATTGTTTACTATTGTCTTAGTGTTTTGCTAGTTGTTATAGTTGTTCTGGGGTTGACTAGTTAGTTATAATAGTTGTTATACTAGTTCTTTTTGATAGTAAATGCTTTAGTAAATTGTTTTATGTTGTTTCATTAGAATTATATTTTCTTTGATGTAGAAAAGTTATTAGAGTAATTTAGTTTTGTTATGAGAGTATTAACTGTTATTGTGTGAGTTGGGTTTCCCCTTGTTTTCTTGAAGTTTTCTTTGGAATTCTATGTGGGTATCTTTGATTTCATTATGGATTTATATATTTCTTTTTGATTGTTATTTTGATTGCTGGTATTGTTTGCTAGGACTATTGCTTATGTTAATACAATGTTTAACTATATAGATTTTCTCGGGGTGACGAATAGTTTATCAAGTTTCTGAGAGCATTAATATCTTCATCCACTTACCAGGCAAGTTCATTTTGACCATGTTTTTCATACGTATGCTTTATTTGCATATAGTATTACCAATTCACCATTTCCTTCAGTAGTATATTGAATCTTGTAGTTGGGTAGAATGCATGAGGTAGGAACCCATCTCCCTGTTACCAAGCCCGGGACGTATATAGTTTTAATGCTACGCTATCATAGACGGGGTTTGGTATGAGAGATTCAGGAGTGGTGTGAATAAGGAGGACTCTACGTCAATGACGACAACTTCATGATGGCATCTGCAAGGACTGCATCTTCAAGGCCTCAAGACTTCAAGATTCGAGACAAGAATTTGATATACCTCTGGGTGGAGAATGGTTAAGAAGGGTACATGGTGCGCCCCGTACTCAGTGATTTCGGAGAAGCGCCATGATATCATCCGGAAAGCTCCACCGATGCTCAAAGAGATGGAAGAATACTTCATGCCCGAAAGCTTACCTGTGCAACCACAAGTCACTATGGGCTCTGGCTTGGTTGACCCTAGTGGTGACTCTAGCTTGGACGGTGCCAGCAGATGTAGAACTACGGTAGGATTGGATGGGCACCGAAAAGTGGTCAGATGAACTCTTTGGAAGACCATGTCTTGGTCATCTTGTTCTCAAACACCCTGAAGTGCGAGAACATAAAAAGAGGGATCGAATCTTGCGGGTAAAGTGCACAACACTCTGCAGAGTTAAAACCTAATTGATTAGTCGTGTCCCTGGTTACAGACAATTTGAGCCTCTGGACTTGGATCTATCTCAGAACTCTCAACACCGGACTGTTAACTTAATTGTGGGCAAGTTATGATTTAATGGGTTATGAAACATCGGTTGGTGGAACCATGTCATGATAGAAAATTCTGTAGTACAGACCCCTGACATTCTTTCGTTGTAGGCAAAATAAAATCCAGATTTTACACAAACAAAACTCAAACACAGAGCCACAAAGCCATATTGCATATAGTATAGTTTTATCATATGTTTTCTTAGAGTGATCTTGCTGGTACATTCAATGTACTGACCTACACGGCTGCAATGTATCATGTTTCTGGATTATTTCTATGACGAGTGAGTTTCATTGTTGGGTTATGGTCTACACTCAACATGCCGATGGCAGTGATGGGACTCCACACCCATTTGTCTGTTTCCGCTGAGACTTATAAGGTATATATATATATCAGTTTTACGTTATTTATACATGTGATTAAATTTTCATATATACATTGATGTACTATGTGTGCCAGCATACTGATCCAGGGATGGCACGGACACACAAATGCTTGACTGTCTGAGGTCGGGTTGCTACACATGGCCCGTCTGCCTGCGGCCCAGGAGGGGGCCCTCGCAGGCCAAGAAGGTTGGCCCAAGCCTGCCCCCCCAGGAAGTGAGCCACCTGTGTGGAGCCAGCCTCCCGAGGCTCCCCCGCCGCCAGGAGAGACGAAGCAGATTTCACCAAGTCCTTGGTAGCCTCGTGAGGCCGAATCGCGGGGCCGCCTCATGAGGCTTACCTCGCAAGGCAGCCTCAGGGTTCCAGCCGTGAAGCCCGCACCTATCACATGGGTGACGCCCTGCTGTCAGGATAAGGATGGCAGGGTACGGCAGAGACCAGTTTACACCTTGGTGCTAAGGGGGAAATGGTGCATGACTCCCTCCAAAGCGAGTCCCAAAGCCTTCCACTTGGGTGAATGAAGACCAAGACAGCTCGGCGCCCAGGACATACATCGCTGCCGAGCCCACGCTTATATTAGGATAACACATGTAGTAGGCGAAGACCACCTTTGGCCAGGATAAGCCTGCGCCCTTGTCCCCCTTCAAATTTGCCGCCCTGTGGAAGCCCTTCTCCACTCATATTTTTGGGGAGGAGGCCCAAGGCATTATAAGAAGGGAGGATAACCATTGTTAGGATGGTCTCCTCCTTCCTCACCTCACCTTGTAGTTCCAAGCGCACTGTTGCCCACAAGCAAACCCAGCCAAGCAGGAGTACGGTTTTACACCACCACGGTGGCCCAAACATGGGTAATTCGTGTGTCCTCGCCGTGCTCTGTGCTTGCGTGCGTCTCCTGAGCCCTCGCCACCATCCATGTCTAGTCGACTAGGTTGCGAACCAGAGCCCTAGTGTTTGAACCTCAATTCATTAGCAAGTACGTGGACGCAGGTCCCAAGACTCCGACACAAGGGGTGGCCAATATTTTTGATGCTAGGCGTGTTAGTCTCAGGATGAGTGTTTATTCACTTCTCATTCCACAAGAATGTGGCAAGGTAATAGGGATGCCCAGCCCCGAAATTTAAAAAATAGCAATAATAAATTCCTTGGAAAGTGTTCGTATGGAAGGCACCCGTGGATATGGCTAGCCATGGATTGTGAAAGAATGGTGGAAAGGAAATAAACTTTATTTTGTTTTTGGGAACCGCCTATAATGTGTTTAGCATGGAAGATATTGGGAATTCTCGGTCACTTTTGTTGACAGGAAAATCATGCCTCTCAAAATAACTTTTTCTTTCTATTTTAAACTTTGAGCTCTGGCATGATAACCCACAAGTATAGGGGACCGTAACAGTTTTTGAGGGTAGAGTATTCGACTCAAATATATTGATTCTACACAAGGGGAGCCAAAGAATATTTGCATGTATTAGTAGTTGAGTTGTCAATTCAACCACACCTGGAGACTTAATATCTATATCAAAGTGACCAGTAGAACAGTAGTATGATAGTTTGATAGCGATAACAATAGTAGTAGTGATATCCAGTAAGTGCAACAATAGTGATCAAATAATAGTAGTAACAATAGTGATCAGTAGAACAGTAGTATGATCAGTAGAATAGTAATTGCATGGGCAATATGGATATCAAGGAATAATCTTATCTTCCAGCAAGTGCAACGATCCTTCCAGAATTGGAGGCATATTTTCTTTGAGGAATTGAAATGGCTTAGATTTAGAATCAAGCAGAAGCATGCCCCTGGTTTCAATCTTTGGCTGGACAATTTGTTGTAATTTCCCTTCTTCTTTTAGTTTTAGTTTTAGTTTTAGTCTTTTTTTCCTTTCTCTTTTGTTTCTTCTCTTTTTTTAGTTTTAGCTTAGTTTTTTTCTTTTTTCTTCTTGTTGGCTTAGCTCAAGCCTTGTAAGACTCTGTCCATTTTAAATTTATAAAAATTGCAGTGGGGCATTGCCCTACTGTGTACAGTTAAAAAAATAGTAGTAGCAGCGATAGTAACAATGACAGTAGTAGCGGTGATTTTTTAGCAGTTGTAACAGTAGCAGCAACAATAGTAACTTAGCAAGAACAATATGTCAAAAGCTCATAAGCATTGGATCAGTGATTTTGGTGGATGATATTCGTATGCAACAGTCATAGGCTAGGGCGACACAGAACTAGCTCCCATTCGTCAATATAATGTAGGCATGTATTCCGTAGTCATACGTGCTTATGCAAATGAACTTGCATGGCATCTTTTGTCCTACCCTCCCATGGCAACGGGGTCCATAAGGAAACGAAGGGATATTAAGGCCTCCTTTTAATATAGAAGCATAACAAAGCATTAACACATAGTGAATACATGAACTCCTTAAACTACGGTCATCACCGAAAAGTATCCCAATATTGTCACCTTGGGGTTTATGGATCATAACACGTGACAGGTACATATAACTTGCAAGATCAGATCAAGAACATAGATATAATGGTGAAAACATAAATGGTCCAGATCTGAAATCATGGCACTGGGGCCCTAGTGACAAGATTTAAGCATAGCAACATTAATCTCAGAACATAGTGGATAATAGGGATCAAACCCTAACAAAACTAACTCGATTACATGATGAATGTCATCCAACCAATCACCGTCCAACAAGC
This sequence comes from Aegilops tauschii subsp. strangulata, assembly GCF_002575655.3. NCBI lineage: Eukaryota > Viridiplantae > Streptophyta > Magnoliopsida > Poales > Poaceae > Aegilops > Aegilops tauschii. The sequence continues at coordinate 160,779,003 of NC_053039.3, forward strand.
GTACATAGAAATTACTAACTCCATACGGTGAGCATCATGAAATTGGTGATGAAGGATGGTTGTTAATGACGAAGATGGAAGATCCCCCTCTCCGGAGCCCAAAACGGACTCCAGGTCTAGCCTCCCGATGAAGAAAAGGAGGTGGCGGCGGCTCCATATCGTAAAACGCGATGAAACTTCCTCCCCTTTTTTCTCTCCTGGGGCTCCCCGTTTTCCGCTGCCTAGTTGTTCCGGTAGGCAATAATGTCTGCTTGTAGGACGGTGTATCTGTGGCAATAGAATAAAATAAGGCAGGTGCATGAAACGGGATAATATCATGGGTTTTCTCACCGAAAACCAAGTTCTAAAGAATATTGTGAAAATAATGGGCAGCATCAATAATGGGTGAGCCACCATCGCCTGGTGATCTAGATAAACTCGGGGCAAAAGATAGTCATGGTGGCATATCTGAACATTGAAACATCCCGCTAGGCGAGTGGCATAAATACCACCATGGATTTTGCCCTTAGTTCTGTGAAGGTGCAGATGACATGCAATAATAGCTCCTAGGTTAAAGGTATGATCATTGTGAAATGCACGGTGTAAAATGGCAAGGTCAGGGGCACTAAGTATACTGCCCTTCTCCCTACAAGTCAAATTCTTCATGATACATAAAGCAAAGTAATGCACCGAAGGAAAGTACAGACTAGTGGCCGTGGCTTTCGACACGCCCCTTTCCTCACCCACTATTAAAGTGAGGAGGAAGTCCTCAAACTCTGCCGGTGTAGGCTCTCTTAATTCACCGTCAGAGGGCATTAAACACATCTCACAAAACTCAGTGAGCGGTATCTGACGAGTTTTAGAGTATAAATTAAACAACACCACACGAGGTTCATGCCTATTAAAAAAATAATTTTTTTGCACAAAGGAGTTCGTGAGGGTGTGGTGTTGGTCACACTCATCTGCGAGGAAGTTGGTGATCCCAGCATTTGCAATGAATTGCACAAATTCTTGGTGGAATCGAGCTTCTTCCATGAAGGCAATGTGTGGCCATTCGAATGGCCGGACCTCCGTCCATCGTGGAGTGTTGATGTCACCAGATGATAATTCACCGGTGACTCCCTTGGCATTCTTCTTAGATGAACTCCTTCAAAAAAGGTCCATCTTCCTAAGAACAAATTTATGAAATTTTGGAGCCATAAAATTTTCTCAACTAAACTTCACAAGATTGATAGTAACTACTCATATGGATGTCTAGAGGCTATATCAAGCATTCAAACTACTTGAAACTCAAAGAATTCAACATGCAAGCTCATTTACAGCAGCACCAAGAGTAGCCACTAGAACAAAAACTAATTAGAGCTATGGAGGAGTCGCATACCAACTAGCAATCCCCCAAAACCGTTTCGCAAATGGAGCTTCGAGCAAAGAGATCGAAATCCGCTGGTTTAAGAGCTAGAACACGAGAGAGCGAGCTAGAGTGATTTTTTCTAGAGGTAGGTGTTGAAGTGAGCTGAATGGACAAGTGAGGGGGCCTTATGGGACCAACTACCCACCGGGGCGCGCCTGGGGTAGCTGGTGCACCCTAGCGCCTAGTGGGCACCTGGGGCACCCCCCTGTCGTGTTTTCAGTACAAAAAATTCTTAAATATTCAGAAAAAATCGTGTTAAAATTTAATAGCATTCTGAGCACTTTTATTTTTAGGCTTTTTTTATTGCACGAAAAATTTAGAAAACAGGATAACCATGGCATTTTCTAATATTTAACTGAAAATAATGGAAAACAAAAAGTGGGTACAGGAGGTTGTGCTTACTAAATTCGTCGACCACGCGCCTCTCGAAAACAATCCATTAATAAGGTTGATCAAGTCTTATGAACCCGAAGAACTTTCATAAAACACTAAGTTACCTCAATAGGGATAAGCATCTCCCCAACGATAAGTGTCTGGTATTTCTTTCTGGCAGTTGGTAGAGGGAGTTGAAAACTTCCAATAGTAATTGTTGGAGATTTTTCAATAAAATTAATACCATTCACTCGAAATTGTTTCTTCGGAAAGTGCACTGTATGCTCATTATCTTTGATATGAAAAGTGACCTTGCTTTTGTCGCAGTCAATAATAGCCCCTACAGTATTAAAAAATGGTCTACCAAGAATAATCGACATATTGTCGTCCTCGGGAATCTCAAGTATAACAAAGTCTATTAAGATAGTAACATTTGCAACAACAACAGGCACATCTTCACAAATAACGATAGGTATGGCAGTTGATTTGTCAGCCATTTGCAATGATATTTTAGTAGGTGTTAGTTTTTTCAAATCTAGTCTTTTATATAAAGAGAAAGGCATAACACTACACCGACTCCCAAATCACATAAAGCAGTTTTGACATAACTTCTTTTAATGGAGCATGGTATACTTGGTATTCCTAGATCTCCTAGTTTCTTAGGTACTCTGTCCTTAAAGGAATAACTAGCAAGCATGGTGGATATTTCATCTTCAGGTATTGTTCTTTTATTAGTGACAATATCTTTCATGTATTTAGCATAAGGGTCCATCTTTAAAATATCAGTCAAACCAGTACGCAAAAAGACTAGCCTAAGCATTTCAACAAAGCGTTTAAATTCTTCATCATCCTTTTTCTTATATGGTTTAGGTGGAAAGGGCATGGGTTTCTGAACCCATGGCTCTCTTTCTTTACCATGTTTTCTTGCAGCAAAATCTTTCTTATCATATCATTTATTTTAAGAAGGTGGGTTGTCAAGATCAACAACAGGTTTTATTTCAACATCATTATCTGGTTCTTTATCATTGTCTAGTTGGGCATCTACATGAACATCATCATTATCATTTTCATTATCAGTAGGTGAATGTTCATTACCAGATTGAGTTTCAGCATCAGAAAGAGAAACATCATTATCATCAGAAGGTTTTTCCACCTTAGGTTCACTAAAAGTATGCAAAGTCCTCTCATTCTTATTTTTCTTTTTAGAAGGACTAGGTGCATCTACCTTATTTCTTTGAGAGTCTTGTTCAATTCGTTTAGGGTGTCCCTCAGGATAAGTGGCTCCTGAGTCATTTTACCTCCTCTAGTCATTACTCTAACAACATGATCATTTGTACTATTATTCATTTCATTGACTAACTCACTTTGAGATTTAGCAACTTGTTCTAACTGAGTTTGAACCATAGAAGTATGTTTTCCTACTGCTCTAACATCATTAGTGATTCTAAATAAGAAGCCACTCAAGCGAGCAATCATATCATAATTTTGTTTTAATTGTTTCATAACATAGGCATTGAAATGATCTTGCTTCATAATGTAATTGTAAAATTAATATAAGCATTGACTAGGATGTTTATTGTAAAGGATGTCACCTTCATTAAACTTTAAAAGAGAATTTACCTCCACTACCTATGGTGGTGTGTCAAGACCATGTATTTCTTCAATAGGTGGTAAATTCTTAACATCTGCAGGTTCAATATCCTTTTCCTTCATACATTTCTTTGCCTCTTGCATATCTTCAGGACTTAGAAATAAAATACTCCTCTTCTTCGGAGTGAGTTTAGGAGGTGGTTCAGGAAGAGTCCAATCATCATAGTTCTTCAACATATTCTTCAATATTTCCTCAGCTCGTTCAACAGTTCATTCCCTGAAAACACAAGAAGCAAAACTATCTAAGAAGTCCCTAGAAGCATCGGTTAGTCCATTATTGAATATGTCAAGTATTACATTTTTCTTGAGAGGATGATTAGGCAAATAATTAAGTAATTGGAGAAGCGTCCCCCAAGATTGTGGGAGACTCTCTTGTTGAATTTGCAAAAAGTTAAATATTTCCTGTAAGGCAGCTTGTTTCTTATGAGCAGGAAAATATTTTTTAGAGAAGTAATAAATCGTATCCTGGGGACTATGCACACAACCAGGAGCGAGACTATTGTACCATATTTAGCATCACCCTTTAATGAGAAAGGAAATAACTTAAGAATGTAATAGTAGCGAATTTTCTCATCATGAGCAAATAGGGTGGCTATATCACTTAGTTTAGTAAGATGTGCCACAAAAGTTTCAGTTTCATAGCCATGGAAAGGATTAGATTCAACCAAAGTAATTAACTCTAGGTCGATAGAGAATTCATAATCCTTATCAGTAATAAAGATAGGTGAAGTAGCAAACTTAGGATCATATTTCATTCTAGCATTCAAAGATTTTTCTTTCAGCTTGCATAATAATTTCTTGAGATCATCTCTATCCTTACAAGCTAGAAAGCCCCTAGCTACCTCTCCCTCCATAACATAAACCTCAGGTATCTCTGGCAATTCATATCTAGGAGAGTTAGGTCTAATTGGTGTTTCATAATTCTCACTTTCAATAATTTCATCAGTTCCAATTACTTTAGCTTTAGTAAGTTGTGCATCAACAAATTCATCTAGTGGCACATTATCATCAAGAAATGTACTAGCATCATCAATAGCATCATTCATAGCAGAAGTAGCATCACTACTAGGGAAAAGGCAGTAGCTCCAGTTTTAGGTCTAGCAGTAACGCGGGGGACCACACTACTGCTACGGCACTACAGCTAGCAGTAGCATGTTTCCAGCCGATGGCTCCAGCCGTTTCCGACTACACAATGATCAGGAAAGAGGGGGGAATCGATCAGTGGGCTATGGGCGTTCCATAGAAGCAATAAAGAGGGCCAGGGGTGGCCTGTACCGTGGGATCGACGGCGACCCGAGGCTGCGGAGCTCGAGCTCGATCTCGAGCTCGGGCTCGTCTAGAGAGGGGTGAGTGGTGTAGGGGGGTGATTAGGGGAGTGAGAGAGCGAGTGGTGAGGAGAGTAGGGCTCGGGGAGGCCCTTAAATAGGCGAACGACGGGGTGCCGTGGACCCGTGCGCCGGCGAGCTCCTGCTCGTCGCCACAGGGCTCGGGAGGAGCTGGCGCCGTGTCTGGGGTGTTGCTAGGCGTGGACTACGCCGAGGGGAGCTAAGGGAGAGAGCGGGGTAAGGCCAGAGATGCCGCGCGTGTGAGGCCGCTCATTGGAGCTCTCGGGCGGCCGGTGCGCGTGCGAGGAGGGGTAGCGGGAGGGAGAAGGAGGAGGGGGACAGGGGTTTAGCGTGACGCAGACACCGAGGCACCTCGTCGGGCGCGCTGGGAAGGCCCGATGTGGCCGGGGGTGGTTGGCAGGGGGCGGCTACAGTGCGGGAGCGCACTGTAGGGCGCTCTGGAGCATGCAAATGGCTGGCATGGCCATTTTTAAAGGGCCAGGGCATGTCCCTTTGTGCCTTGGGGTTTCCTTGGATGCCCTGGGGTGGAGAGATGCTAGGTGGGGTGCTGGAATATAGAAATGGGAGAGAGAGAGGTGCTGCCATGGGTGAACAGAGAGAGAAAGAGGTGATTTTACCCCCCAATAATTGATCTGAGATGCTGCCATTGCTACTGGAGGTAGAAGAGGGTCAGGAGCAGCTGTGGTACAAAGTTGAGCCCATGGAGATTAGTGGAAGAGGTCAAAAATGGAATTTTGGTAAAGTGGCAGAAGGTGTTTGATATTGGTTTGGGCAAGTAGATGATCTCCATTTGTCATGACACTCCACAGGGTGAAATGTCACATATAATTAGGGCCTTCCACCAATTTTGAGCTCATTTGGGCAAAATTGCCAATGCAACTTTTGTAAACCCTAGAAATTAGCAGAAATGAACTTGTGTAGATCTAGTTGAGCAAATCACTTCCCCATGATGCACCACTTGGTGTAGTGGCCTCATTTGGTCATGTGAACATGCTCACAAAAGTTAGGGTCATGGAGAGAAAGTTGGTAGTACAAAGTTGTACAAATTTGATTCTGGTCAGAGAGGGTTTTGGGGCATTTTGGTGAACCAAAATGACCTTGATTGATATGAGGCTTTGCGACGTGATCACAATATGCATTTGTGACTTGCTGGATTTTCCTTGGATTTTTATGAAAATATTTCCTGTATAAATATTTCAAATCCTTGAAATGCGCAGAAATTGTTTTGGGAGGTTTTGTCCAAAATTTTGAACATGACCATGTATTGAAACTCATATATATGGACAATATATGTCCACTGAGTCTCCCTGATTTTTGTCAAATATTTTTGAACAATAAAATAATTTTTCCCTATTAAAGACCATTTCTGGCCTTAAGAAAAAGCTTTTAAATAAAATAGGAACATAACTTTTGAAATTATATTTTTGTGGTTTATGGGAGTCCTATATCTAATAGGATTCAAATATACCTTCTGAAAGATTTTTCACACCCCAAATCAAGTACTTGCAGTGCAAACCTCAATTCAGCGGTTTTTGGAAAACTAATTTTAGAAAATACTTTTTGGCCAAATTATTTTTGTAAGAAAATACTATATTGCACTGTACACATGGCATGATCATTGGGCAGAAGTTTGGGGCAAGGAGATGAAGTATAGAAGGTGGAGTTGTGTTGACTTTAAGGACCACTTGAAAAACCCAGAGAGAAAACCAACTCCAAATAAAAGCCAAATAATGCAAAAGTTTTTGTCAAACCACACTTTATCATTATTTATTAGCTTAAGTGTTGTGGCATGAAAATCAGGGTGTGACAGATTCGAGTCTTGCGCTGACCATAGTTCTCTTCAGGATCTGTCTTGTACAGTTCATACAGATCAGGAGGTAAATCCTTAGATGTATCTCCACGACGCTGCCTGCGGCCTTTCCTTGCAGATTTTTCAGTTGCCATAATATACAGACTGAAGGGCTTCAATACAGTGAATGGCTTCCTTTTGTTGGTCAGACAGGAACGGGCTTCAGGAGAATTGATGTCTCGCTGTAAGAATTCTGCAAATGAATGCAAACTATGAGAACCAAGGGATTCTCCCACCGACATGTACATGTGATAGCATTAGAGGTGCGAGGGAAGGGAAGAGGTCATATGCATTCTCAAAAGATTTTGAAGATAAATCAGTTTGAAGACATTGACCTCATGGCGTTCACTTATTTGAAGAGAGTTGGTTCCAAATTTGTACGAATCCAAGAATAAGTAGAAGTGAGGAATCTAACTAGTTGTGAAGCATAAGTGAATATACTTGGCAAGATATGAGATGTAGAAGAAGACAGATCCAGTTTGGGAAGTTAAGAAACCCCTTTTGGTTGAAGTGGATGGATCTGATGGATAAAAAAGGTAGTAAAAAGTAAGATTGAATTACCGCACGATGAACTGCTAGATGAAGTTGAGAGGGAGGCCGAGCAGTTCAATCTTCCGCGCCCTAACTTAGCGGCGGAAGACACCTACGGCGCCGGCGGAGAGGACGAGGTCCAAGGCCGGCGTGAGGACGGCGTCGAAGAGGTCGCGGCGGCTAAGCACTTTGTCTCCGGTGTCGACGCGAGCTAGCGGAGGCGCTAGGGTCGCGGTGGCGAGGTGGAAGAAGAAATAATGACCGCAGTGAGTTGTGTATTTATAAGGAAAGGGACAGCACATTGTAATTACGCAGGTGCCCCTGTCGGTTCACATCTGAAGGACACGTGGCATGCATGCAACACATTGGAAGTTGTTCCATGTTCACACGCACGCCTGGACTGTCGGGTGGTCGTTCCGGCTTCTCCGGGTTTCAGGCAATAAGGATATAGCATTAAAACAGATTCAACTTTTGTCTATGTATCTTCTGCTGACAAGGACTCAGAGAAGACAATCGACAGTTTCAATAGAATGCATATGATTTGGATAGATAGAATCTGAGGTAGAAGCATAGAAGGGGGGTTTAGGGTCCGATCACATTCACTTAGATCAAAAGATTCAAATATGAAAACATAGCTATAAGTGAATGCTGTAGAGGACAGAACACAAATGTATGTATTTATTAGTATTAGACAAAATCAATATTGCGAAGATAGACGCGAAAACAAATCAATGTTGAAGACAAACCAAATGCGAAGACTTTGCAATCGTGATGCCAAATGAAACACCTCAAACAAGAGTTTGGTGGTGGCGTTACCCACCGTATACGAAGTATTAGACCCAGACACGGCGCACAATTATCGTGGCGCTCCGAAGTCAAATTCTGCATTAATGTATTCACACTTAGAGTGTATATCTTCATAGATTGAAGATATACTTTACTTCGTGTGTTGCACATCTAAGTCATCAACATGCGTAAACGTTAGGACGTATGTCCAATTACCGGACATTCGAGGATTCCAAGATAGTTAGCTCACGCTGCGACTTGCATAACCTTTTCTCATCCAAGGGCTTTGTGAAGATATCTGCCAATTGCTCTTCAGTGTTGGCATGAATGATATCAATATCTTCCTTCATGACATGATCTCTGAGAAAGTGATGACGGATCTGAATGTGCTTTGTCTTCGAGTGCTAAACTGGGTTGTTGGCAATCTTGATGGCGCTTTCATTGTCGCAGTAAAGTGGCACTTTCTTTAGATAGATGCCATAGTCCTTGAGAGTTTGCTTCATCCATAGAAGCTAAGCGCAGAAAGATCTAGCAGCAATGTATTCAGATTCAGCTGTGGAGAGAGACACACAGTTCTGCTTCTTTGAAGACCAACAGACAAGAGATCGTCCAAGAAAATGACATGTTCCTGATGTGGACTTGCCATCAACCTTGTCACCAGCATAATCAACATCTGAGAATCCGACTAGATCAAACTTTGAGCCCTTTGGATACCATAATCCTAGTGTTGGGGTGTAAGCCAAATATCGAAGAATTCGCTTCACAGCTAAGTGATGCGATTCCTTTGGTGCCGCTTGGAATCGGGCACACATGCAAACGCTATGCATGATATCTGGCCTAGATGCACATAAATAGAGTAAACAACCAATCATGGAGCGGTATACCTTTTGATTGAACGCTTTACCATTGTCGTCGGGGCGCAGATGACTTTTGATTGGCATTGGCGTTGAGTAACCTTTGAAGTCTTGCATTCCAAACTTCTTCAGGCAATCTTTGAGGTACTTCTCTTGAGATATGAAGATGTCGTTGCTCTGCTGACGAATTTGAAGACCAAGGAAGAACTTTAGCTCACCCGTCATGGACATCTGATATTGCTCTTGCATCATGTGCCCAAACTCATCACTGTATCTTTTGTCAGTGCAGCCGAAGATAATGTCATCCACATAGATCTGGCACACAAACAGTTCACCATCGTATGTCTTCGTGAAGAGAGTGGGATCCAGGGAACCAGGTTTGAAGCCTTTGCTCTTCAGGAAGTCTTTGAGTGTGTCATACCAAGCTCGTGGGGCTTGTTTGGGGCCATACAGTGCCTTGTTGAGCCTGTATACCATATCAGGCTGTTTTGGATCTTCAAAGCTAGGTGGTTGTGCAACATACACTTCTTCTTCAATCTTGCCGTTGAGAAAGGCACTCTTCACATCCATTTGATACAGAAGGATGTTGTGATGGTTGGCATAGGCTAGCAGTATGTGAATGGCTTCAAGCCTAGCCACCGGAGCAAATGTTTCATCGAAGTCAATCCCTTCAACTTGAGTGTATCCTAGAGCAACGAGACGAGCCTTGTTTCTGACAACTTGACCATGCTCATCTTGTTTGTTGCGATAGATCCATTTGGTGCCAATGATATTGTGCTTGCGAGGGTCAGGATGCTTGACTAATTCCCACACATTGTTCACCTCGAATTGTTGAAGCTCTTCTTGCATAGCTAGAATCCATTCAGGTTCCATGAAGGCTTCAGTAACTTTCTTGGGTTCAGATATAGAGACAAATGCAATGTGCCCACAGAAATTTGCCAGCTGAGTTGCTTTTGAATGAGTTAGTGGACTAGGTGCATTGATGCTATCAATTATCTTCTCAATCTGTACTTCATTTGCAACACGAGGATGAACTGCACGAAGATTTTGCTCTTGTTGACCATTGTCTTCTTCTTCAGCATTGGCATCAGGCTGAGCAGTGTCTTCAGGTTGGTTTGGCGCAGAAATGATAAGTTCTTCTTCAGCCTATGCCTCTGAAGGTACGTTTTCTCCAGTTCCCATAAGCTTAATCGATTCACTAGGAGGGACTTCATCTAGCACATTTGGCAGGTGCTCTCTTTGCGAGCCGTTAGTCTCATCGAATCGCACATCCATAGTTTCAACCACTTTATAGTGAAAGAGGTTGAAGACTCTGTAGGAGTGCGAATCCTTTCCGTAACCAAGCATAAAACCTTCATGTGCTTTCGGTGCAAATTTTGAAGTGTGATGTGGATCCTTGATCCAGCACCTAGCACCAAATACTCTGAAGTAACTGACGTTTGGCTTCTTACCAGTTAGGAGCTCATAGGATGTCTTCTTCAGAAGCTTGTGAAGATAAACACGGTTGATGATGTGGCATGCAGTATCAATGGCTTCAGGCCAGAACTTCCTTGGAGTCTTGTACTCATCAAGCATCGTCCGAGCCATCTCAATGAGTGTCCTGTTCTTGCGCTCCACGATGCCATTCTCCTGAGGTGTGTATGGAGCAGAGAACTCATGAGTGATGCCCAATGTATCAAGATAAGTGTTGAGGCCGGTGTTCTTGAACTCTGTGCCGTTGTCACTTCTGATATGCTTGATCTTGATGCCATAGTTCGTCATGGCACGATTGGCAAATCGTCTGGAGACATCCTGCACTTCATTCTGTAGAGGATTATATGCACCCATGTATATCTTGAATAATCATCAACAATGACGAAGCCATAGAGACAGGCAATGGTAGTAAGAGTAGAGTAATGAGTAGGGCCAAATAAGTCCATGTGAAGCAGCTCGAAGGGTTGAGATGTAGTCATGATTGTCTTCGAGGGATGCTTGGCCATCATCATCTTTCCAGCTTCGCAGGCACCACACAGATGATCCTTCTTGAACTTGACGCCTTCGATGCCTACGACATGTTTCTTCTTCGCGAGTGTGTATAAGTTCCACATGCCAGCATGCCCTAGCCTCCGATGCCACAGCCAGCACTCTAAAGCTTTTGCTAGAAGACATACGGCCATCTATGGTCCTGCTGAGAAATCTACCATGTACAAGTCGTCTTTTCGATACCCTTCAAAGACTAGAGATTTGTCAGACTCCATAAGCACAAGGCAACGATATTTTCCAAATATCGCAATCATGTTCAAATCACAAAGCATTGAGACAGATATTAAGTTGAAACCAAGGGATTCAACAAGCATCACTTTATCCATGTGCTGATCCTTTGAGATTGCAACTCTACCTAGACCCAATACCTTGCTTTTACCAGTGTCAGCAAATGTGATGTGACTCTTGTCAGATGGACGTAAGGTTGAGTCCATGAGAAGACTTCGATCACCAGTCATGTGATTAATGCATCCACTGTCCATAATCCATTCTGAAGCATGTGGTGTCATACCCTACAGTGCAGTTAGGGGTATAGGCTTCACCAACGGTATTGTGAAGCATAAACATTTGACGAACAAGCGGATTATCAAAGCTCAGATCCATATTAGGACTGATAGGATGATAGGCAAGTGATTCAGGAACAAAATACATAGTAAGACCATTTGGGCATTTTATCTTGCACCCACAAGATGTTTTCGGTCCCCAGGCAATAGCATCAGACGCCTTTGATTTCCGGCTGGAGACCTTTCCCTGCAAAAGAGAGTTAAGTTTTCTTAACCACCCACATTTTCAGGGGTGGCTTCGAAGCAATGAGTCTAAGTGCAGCATCTGAGAACTTCGGCTTTGGAGCCCTAGCAAATAGCCTTGCAGGAGGTGAATAATACTCATATGAATAAGCAGAATAGTTCTTGGTCTTATGAACATAGCGGTTTGAGGAAACACGCTCATATTCATAAGTCTGAGTATGATTTCCATGCAAAACATTGGCGTTAGGGTGACTCTGGTGAGTCCTCTGTCTGTATGAAGCCTTTGGACCATATGAAGCCTTTGGTCTGGGGTTTTTCTTCTTCCCAGGTGGTGTCATGATGACATTCACAGGAAGATTCCCAAGACAACTCTTGGGCACCCAGATCCTCTTCAAAGGTTGTCCATTCGTGCAGTTAGTACCAATATACCTGGCAAACACTTCACCATTCTGATTCTTAAACATTTTATAGTTTGCATCAAAGGATTCATCAAAGATAATCGGGTTAGCATAAGTGAAGCCAGATAAGGTGGATGGATCCACTGAAGGTCCCTTTGCAGCAACCCATGTGGTTTTGGGGTACTGCTCAGGCTTCTAGTAGGAACCATCAACATTCATTTTCCTCTCGAACCCAACACCCTCTTCCTAGGGTTTCGGTTCGGAATCTGCTTTCTGAGGACATCACATAGTGTTTGATGCCCTTTGAGACTTTTGTACATCCCTGTCTCAAGCAATGTCTTCAATCTGGCATTCTCATCAGCAATAGTAGTGGCATCCTCAGTAGAGGGGTTAGTTACCACATCAGTAGTTGAAGACATTGCAACAGTAGCAGCAGTAGAACATTCAACAACAGAGGTAGCATGATCACGCTCAAGGCATTTTAAACATGGTGGTTCAAATCCTTCCTAAGCGGAACTGATCTGTTGAGCGCGGAGTGACTCATTCTCTTTTTGAAGATCTTCATGAGCCGTTCTCAAGTTCTTGCTTCCTTTGAAGATAATCATAGGATAGCTTTTCACGAGTTGTTGAGAGCGTTTCATGACGACTTTCAAGTTCCTCGTACTTAACATGAAGATTTTTGATGTCTTCAATTAAGGACTGAGATCGGGTCATTTCCGCGTCCAATAGGTCATCGCTTTTGTCTAGTAATTTTTTAATATGTTCCATGGCATTCTGTTGTTCAGTTGCAATTTGAGCTAGTGTTTTGTAGCTAGGTTTAGATTCACATTCAGAGTCATCATCACTTCATGTTTGAAAGTAAGCATTGCATGAGTTTACCTTGGCACCGCGTGCCATGAAGCAGTAGGTGGGAGCAGAGTCGTCCTTGTCATTAGCATCAGCTTTGGTGACGAAGCCATTGTCTTCAGTGTTGAAGATGGACTTGGCAACGTAGGTTGTAGCTAGAGCCAGACTTGCAACGCCAGAGTCGGACTCCTCCTCATACTCCACCTCTGCCTCCTCAGAAGCCGACTCCTCCTCTGAAGCCATCTCCTTGCCAACAAAAGCACGAGCCTTGCCAGATGAGCTCTTCTTGTATTATGAAGACTTGGAAGAAGACTTTGAGGATTTCTTCTTCTTCTGGTCATCAGAATCATATTCCTTGCTCTTCTTCTTCTTCTTGGTCTCATTATCCCACTGTGGACACTCAGAGATGTAGTGACCAGGTTTCTTGCACTTGTGGCATGTTCTCTTCTTGTGATCACGAGTGGTAGCTTCATCATTTCTTGAGCTGGATCTTGAAGACTTTCTGAAGCCTTTCTTCTTGGTGAACTTCTGGAACTTCTTCACAAGGATGGCAAGCTCCTTTCCAATGTCTCCAGGATCCTCAGAGCAGCTGTCCGATTCTTCTTCAGAAGAGGAAACAACCTTTTCCGTCAAAGCGCGAGTTTGGCCATAGTTGGGGCCATAGATATCTCTTCTCTCAGATTGTTGGAACTCATGTGTGTTGAGCCTCTCAAGTATGTCAGACAGATCGAGAGTCTTGAAGTCAGGGCGTTCTTGAATCATCAGGGCCAGGGTGTCGAATGAGCTGTCAAGCGATATCATAAGTGTTTTGACGATTTCATGCTTGGTGATCTCAGTGGCGCCGAGAGCGCGAAGCTCATTCGTGATGTTAGTGAGGCGATCAAATGTAAGCTGGATATTCTCATTGTCATTTCTCTTGAAGCGGTTGAAGGGATTGCGAAGAACACTGATCCTTGAGTCTCTCTGGGTTGAGACACCTTCGTTGACCTTGGATAGCCATTCCCAGACTAGCTTCCAAGTTTCCAGAGCACTCACACGGCCATACTGTCCTTTGGTCAGATGACCACAGATGATGTTCTTGGCAGTAGAATCCAGTTGAATGAACTTCTTGACATCAGTAGGGGTGACACCTTCACTAGCCTTGGGAACACCGTTCTTGATGACATACCAAAGGTCGACATCAGTGGCTTCAAGATGCATACGCATCTTATTCTTCCAGTAGGGGTAATCAGTGCCATCGAAGACAGGGCACGCAATGGAGACTTTGATTATCCCTGAAGTCGACATTGCTAAAACTCCAGGTGGTTAAACCGAATCACACAGAACAAGGCAGCACCTTTCTCTGATACCAATTGAAAGTGCTAGTTATCGACTAGAGGGGGGTGAATAGGAGATTTTTATGAAAGTCTTCAAAACATGGGAGTGTCGAAGACAGACAATAGAAATGAACCTATTGATATGCAGCAGAAGGTAGACATATGGTTTGAGCAAACTTGCGTTTTTCTCTCTGAATGTACAGACTTATCAAACGATTTGTTTAAAGTCAATGGTTTGTAATTTTAAAGCACTCATTGCAAACGTTTAAGATAGAAGACCCGTATGCAAACCAACAGCTTCCCCAGTAAGGTAAGGGAAAAATGTGCCGAGCAGGATTTGTGGAGCTCTTCATCGTAAATGTTTTAGATAGAACACCCGTGTGCAAAGCGGGAGGTACGGTCTTCCCCAGTAAGCCAAGGGAAAACTTTGCCGCACAGGATGTGCATCCCTTCATCGCAAATAGTTCAGATTGTATACGGTATGCAAAGCAAGATCTATGGTTCCTTCGCCCCTAAGCCAAGAGAAAATCTGGCACGTAGTTCAGATTGTATAATCAACTTCTTATATGCAGGAGCAGCTACGGATTATGAGTGTCATATATCTTAAGCATGGCAAATTAACAAGTATCAGGCAAAATAAATATGCACGAAGGCATAACAGACAAAGTGTTTGAACTAGCCTATTACAAGGCGTTTTAGTGCCCAAAAGAATAATTGTTTTTTTAGCAAGTATTGCGATTCGCAGAAGGCTAACCCGGCCGCCGGATTATGATTCGTCACCAGGTTGACTTGACGGCTGCGGATCATCTTGCACCGGTTCATCCTCCTCATCTCTATGCAGCGGCTGGAAGTCAACAATTGCCCAGTCGATCCCAGTTGGGGCTTGGAACACAGCTTCATCGCTTATAAGGGTGGACAGTTCAATCTGAGGGGCATAGGTGTGCTTACGAATTGGTGGGATGAGATTTTGAACCTCAGGAGATGATGCAGCAACCCGTTTGTTGTTGACATCATAACTCGCCTGATAATGTGAACAATCAACTTGTTCAGCTAATTGGCAAGCTAGTGGACGTACTTCCCGGTTTATGGCTCGGAGGTCATCATTGCCAAATTCTGATCCGTCTTCTTTTAAGCTCGGATAGCCTTTACTGACATCCTCCGGATCAAGATCGGGCACCCATGCTTTTGCCCGGGTTAGCACGGTCAGAGCACCAACCCTTGCAGCAGATCTCTTTAGCTCTTCTACCCGGGCAGGCAGCATTGACAGCCTTTCTAAAGTCTCCTTGATTAAGGTTGGGGGCGGCTTGTTGTCGGAAGCAGTGCAGATAATCCGTTGCACGCCGGTATACAACTGCTTTATAAGAGTATAGGCAGCCTTCAGCTTTTTCTGTACATCAGGGCCCAGATGACTAATGCGGGTTCTACATCATTACCAAACATAGCAGCAGTCATGTCATGTATTTGCCGCTTTACACCAGTCAGCTCGTCTACCATCGGTTTAAGAGCTGCTTCTGCGTCCTCGGCTCTTTTTTGCAATGCGGATTTTTCTGTGTTCCAATCGGCCCGCTCTTTGTTAAAACTCTCCTTCAGCTTTTCCATAGCGGCTAAGGCACTGGTCAGCTCATCTTTGGCTTTGGAGGTTTCTGCTTGCTGGGACTTGATGTTTTCTTGCAGATCAGCGGTTTGAGATTCCTTTTTGCTCATCTCAGCCTATAAGAGACAGACATATCATGAGTTGGCAGTACATATTTGAAGTACCAAGCACATAACAAGTTATGCACCTGATACTTGGGGGCTAATGCCTATTTGCTCGTTGTCAGAAATTTTCTACAAGTCCCAAGTACAATACAAGTATTACTCTTGGCACTTGGGGGCTAATGTACATTTGATCAAAGTAACATTATGGGTATTCTTCTAAAAAGTCCCAGTTTATCTTTATAAGTTAAGCCGGCCCTTGGAGGCCAAGCATGCAAAATTGAGATATTACAAAGTCCCGATTTAGATTAACATCATAAACCGGCCCTTGGGGACTACTGGAGTTGACATTTGAAATTGGACATAAGAGAAACAGCTGTGTGGTTACCTCATATCGCTCCTTCATCAGATTTACTAAACTGGCTTCATAGTCACGGCTAGTATACAGACGGTTCAAGAAGCCAGAGTGAATGTCTTGGGCATTGAGATGGGAGTAGCTGGACAAATCAGTGTTCCATTTAACCTTGCCCATAGCAGAAAGCTCATCCTTGGCGCTATGCTTGGATAAAGCGACCGGGTTACCAGGAGCAGTGTGGCTGACATCGGTAATCATAATGTCGTCTTCTTTATCATCAGTAGCCTTCACTGGAATGGATGGCTTATCAACAGCCTTAGCTGGCTGGCCGCTTTATCATCCGTGCGAGCCGGACTAGTTGGTTTGTCAGTGTGACCTGTGGTGTCAACTTCTACTCGTTCAACAACGAAGTCATAATCTTGTGGTGGCGGATCATCAAGCAGAACGTCAGCATTGGTCTCTACTGGATCTGGGGTTTTCTCCCGTTCAATAACCACATTTTCGTCTGACGGTTTGTTTAACCGAGCCTTCTTGCTGGGTCTTGGCTTGGCACTAAGAAGAACAAATATAAAGGTCAATACATTGTGTAAAACATAAGGCATTGAAAATAAATTTGAAGGTATGAATCACCCAGGAACTGTCTTGAGGGCTGGAAGCTGTGTGGCTGTTGACTCGCCAGAGGATGAGTGATGTGTTCCCTGATAATTTGAATCAGACGGATTAAGAGGCTGCCGGAAACAACCCACTTTGGTGCAAAAAGTGTCAAGAGTATAAGAGACCTCTGATCGACGTTTCCGAACCGAAGTGTTCGTTAAACCGGCTGATGTAACTACCTGGCCGCTGTGCCGGGTTGTGCGACGGGCTTCGTGTTGCTGGTTCTTCAAAAGAAAGTTTGGGTCCAAGTGAGCAAGGGGGTGAGAAAATTTTACTTTCCGGTTTGCTTGACGGATTGTCTGTGTTGGTAGAGGATCTGAACCGGAGGAAAGAATAATTACCTCTGCATCCTCAGCTTGGCTGCCTTCAGCGTCGTCCTGATAATAGTCATTGTCAGTGAGGTGTATGAAAAATGAACTAAGAGAATCAAGTTCTACCTCTAAGTCCAGATTAGCCAAGTCAGCATCAGCATTTGGCTCGGAAGATGCAGTGGTCCTCTTCTTGGCAGGTTTTTTAACAACCTTGGTCTTGGGATGAGGTGTCTTGGCCGGTTTATCCTGTGGTGTTTTCTTCCAGAACGGATCATCACCCTATTAAAGATGGACAAAAATTTTTGAGAATATTTGAAAGAAGCAAGTTAGAGCAAAAAAAAAGTTATGTGATCCTTACAGTTGGCGGTTTGTTGGAAGCGCAGAAAGGACTTAATCCGGTCTGGCTACAGACAGCCTCCGGTTCATTCAGTATCTTCTTCACAGCCTCTGTTAGCTGAATATCAACGTGTCATTGAGGGTCTTTCAAACTCCCGGTGTATTCACACATTAAACCGGGGCGTCGGCTTAAGGGAAAAATGCTCCAAGTTATCCAACAGCGAGCAAAATCAACACCTGTTAAACCGTTCGCCATAAAGGCTCTGAGCTTTGACAGTTGTGGAGCATAGTTGGACCTTTCCTTTGCAGTTAACCTCTAAGTAAAGGGATGTGTATTGCTAAGACGGTGAGGGCGGTAACCCGGCAAAGGATTTTCATCAGTTGGAGATGTGTCTTTGCAATAAAACCAAGTGTGGTTCCACTCCTTGGGGTGACTGTGAAGCTTGGCGTGAGGGAAGCTGACATCCTTCCACTTGTGAATCGCCATTCCGCCGAGTTCAGTATTGGGTCCATCTGTGAACTCTGTGCGACGGTTTAAATAGAAGAAATCCCTAAACAATTCAACTGTGGGTTCCTCTTGAAGATAAGCCTCACAAAAGACTTGGAAATGGCAGATGTTGGACACAGAGTTTGGGCCGATGTCCTGAGGGTGGAGTTGAAAGCTGGCAAGCACGTCTCGGAAATTTTTTGAACCGGGAGGACTAAAGCCTCGACCCAGATGGTCGACGAAAACGACTACTTCTCCGTCCTTTGGTTCAGGGGGATTTTCCGGACCAGGGGCCCTCCAGTGGATGACCTCTTTCTTGGCTAAAGCGCCAGTTGTGACACATGTTCTTCAGTGACCCAGGAAGGAACCCAGTCGCATTCATAGACTTGTTTGGCCATATTGCTGTAGGTATGCTTGTTTTGCCATGAATTGCTTTGTAATGAGTGAATCAAGCTCACCAAGATGCCTTCATAATTCTTTTAATGCCATGCTCTGTTTTCTGTTAAGTCTGAAACCTGTTAACGAAACTTGCTATGTTTACATGGTTGCCATCATATCTTCTGGTCCTTTTTGGCTTATGGTTAGTAAGGGACTTTTGTCATATGCATTTAGTAGAATGCTACCATGCCTTGTTTTTCCATGTTAAGTTCCTGTAGCATGTCGATTTCCTGCTCTGAACATTGCTACATGATGCTGTTTCAGGCATGTCCAGTAATTTCACCAAGTCTGTGAACCTGTTTTCTTTTGCACTTTTGCCATGCTTGTTTGAACCTGTTATGTTGTGATCTAGCCGTAGCTCAGTGTTCATATTTTGTCAAGCATCACCTGTAGATTACTGTCATATGCTTTGTTGCTACGTTGGAGTGCTGTAGCATTGTTACTTGTTGCATTCTAAGTGCTATCATGCTGTTAATCACAGATTCGTGTCATTCTTGTTTTGCTTGCCATTTGCAAACCGTGCATCCGTTTCCGGTGATCTTTATATCGATTTCGACCGAAATCATCTCATCTTTCCAGTGGCATGCTTGTTTTGCCTAGTTACTGCATTTTTCATCATTTTCCTTTCGGAGCACGCATATGCACCGCATATCCCATCTCGCATATCATTCATGTTTTGCATCATGTTGCTTGTGCATTTCCCGTGATTGATTGTGGTTCCTTTGCTTGTGTTCTTGTGTTGGGTAGAGCCGGGAGACGATTCGTGAACGAGGAACCTGTTGAGTACGCTTACGAGGATCAAGCTTTCGACAACTCTGAGAACCTTGCAG
Organism: Aegilops tauschii subsp. strangulata; assembly: GCF_002575655.3. Taxonomy (NCBI): domain Eukaryota; kingdom Viridiplantae; phylum Streptophyta; class Magnoliopsida; order Poales; family Poaceae; genus Aegilops; species Aegilops tauschii. The sequence goes on from NC_053039.3 coordinate 160,798,215, forward strand.
GCAAGATGACCATACCCTCGAAATCACTTCTATCTTTGCTTTGCTAGTTGTTCGTTCTATTGCCATGCTGCGCTACCTACCACTTGCTATTTAATGCCTCCCATATTTCCATGACAGCATCTAACCATCTTTTCCTAGCAAACCGTTGCTTGGCTAAGTTACTGCTTTTGCTCAGCCCTTCTTATAGCGTTGCTAGTTGCAGGTGAAGTTGAAGTTGGTTCCTTGTTGGAACATGGATATTTTGGGATATCACAATATCTCTTATTTAATTAATGCATCTATATATTTGGTAAAGGGTGGAAGGCTCGGCCTTATGCCTGGTGTTTTGTTCCACTCTTGCCGCCCTAGTTTCCGTCATACCGGGATTATGTTCCTTGAGTTTGCGTTCCTTACGCGGTTGGGTGATTTATGGGACCCTCTTGACAGTTCGCCTTGAATAAAACTCCTCCAGCAAGGCCCAACCTTGGTTTTTACCATTTGCCACCTAAGCCTTTTCCCCCGGGTTTTCGCGAGCCCAAGGGTCATCTTTATTTAAACCCCCGGGCCAGTGTTCCTTTGAGTGCTGGTCCAAACTAGAGCCCTTTGCAGCGCCACATTGGGGAAACTCGAGGATTGGTTTTAGTTGTACGGACTGCTCATCCGGTGTGCCCTGAGAACGAGATATGTGCAGCTCCTATCGGGATTTGTCGGCACATTCAGGCGGCTTTGCTGGTCTTGTTTTACCATTGTCGAAATGTCTTGTAAACCGGGATTCCGAGACTGATCGGGTCTTTCCAGGAGAAGGTTTATCCTTCGTTGACCGTGAGAGCTTATAATGGGCTAAGTTGGGATACCCCTGCAGGGTATTATCTTTCAAAAGCCGTGCCCGCGGTTATGAGGCAGATGGGAATTTGTTAATGTCCGGTTGTAGAGAACTTGTCACTTGACTTAATTAAAACACATCAACCGCGTGTGTAGCCGTGATGGTCTCTTCTCGGCGGAGTCCGGGAAGTGAACACGGTGCGAGTTATGTTTGACGTAAGTAGGAGTTCAGGATCACTTCTTGGTCATTACTAGTTGACGACCGTTCCGCTGCTTCTCTTCTCGCTCTCTTTTGCGTATGCTAGCCACCATATATGCTTAGTGCCTGCTGCAGTTCCACCTCATTACACCATCCTTTCCTATAAGCTTAACTAGTCTTGATCTCGCGGGTGTGAGATTGCTGAGTCCTCGTGACTCACAGATTCTACCAACACAGTTGCAGGTGTCGACGATGCCAGTGCAGATGACAAAATCAACCTCAAGTGGGAGTTCGACGAGGAACGTGGTCGTTACTATGTTTCTTTTCCTGATGATCAGTAGTGGAGCCCAGTTGGGACGATCGGGGATCTAGCATTTGGGGTTATCTTATTTTCATATGGATTTTGGCCGTAGTCGGTCTATGTGTGTATTTTGGATGATGTATGGATTATATTTATGTATTGTGTGAAGTGGCGATTGTAAGCCAACTCTCGTTATCCCGTTCTTGTTCATTACATGGGATTGTGTGAAGATGACCCTTCTTGCGACAAAACCACAATGCGGTTATGCCTCTAAGTTGTGCCTCGACACGTGGGAGATATAGCCGCATCGTGGGCGTTACAAAATGTGTGTGCAAACCGCCACCTCTGTGGCTCTGTCTACAACAACAACATTGCGACCGGCTCACCCGTCTGCGCCGGTTTACAACACCACAGATAAGTCGCCCGTCCGCCCCCGCAGCCGACTCTCTCGTTCGTACCGGCTTACAACTCCGCTGCCGACTCACCCAGTTCGCACCGGCTTACAACGCCGCGGCCGGTTCATTCGTCTGCTCCTGCGGCTGACTCATCTGTGGTGATCATCAACTCCGCGGTGGATAATTTCTGGCCTAACATATCAAGGTGAAATCTGTCCAATCAATTTTTATTAATACATTTTTTTCTTTACAAGAACAAATTACTCCGGCTTGCGATATTATTTATGTAGGAGCAATTGTTCATCGCAAAAGCTATGGACGTGTCGTGGATGTATAGCTTGCACCACCATTATAATGCGCTAGCATCTGGCCATACCATCAAGCTCGGTGAATATATCTACAAGCCGCCATTCTGCAAACTAGTTTACATCAACATGATGTGGCTTACAATGCCGTGGCTGACTCATGTGTCTGTGTCGCTTCCGATATTGTGGTCGTCTTTACCATCCGTCTCACGCGGCCTGGTCTACATCAACACACCGGGCCGCACCTGTCTGCATGAGCTGTTTATTATGTATGAGCAAGTCACAGCTTGGGTAGCCCGGTTTTCTTTCAAACAAAATGGAGGCAAATTATCATATACTATCAACCGCCGTCTGCACTGGGTGGCTTAATGGACATGCGTACAAGTCGCCGCCACTACAGTTTAGTTAACTTCAAATAACTAGTTGGAAGGAACCATTGGCCGAGTTGCTGACACGGCTCATACGGGATCATTTATAACCCGCCGCAGTCACCTCAACCTTCTATGGATTCACATCGTGCTATCAACACCAATGATATACAACTTATGCCAGTTTATATCATGGTCAAATATGGAGGATCTCAAGTCAACTCCTTAGTCACCTTGAGACTCGGGGGCTACAATAATATGACTCAGCAAATGTAGCCGGTTTTTAGTAAAGTCAAGAACCCCAGGACGTTGGAGGCAAAGATAACCCGGTCCCGGAGGCTACTACCATATTGATGAAAATTTAAAGGCCGTCAGAAAATTTCCGGTTCAAAATGAAGAATGCCGGTTTAAAATCCGGTTCAAGGAAAGCGGTTCTCCCACAAAGCTCTGAAGCTCTCAAATCCGGTTTAAGAATTTCCGGTTCAAAAAAGAATTAACTTCTCGCAAGTTAGAGTTTAAAGGCCGTCAGAAAATTTCTGGCTGAAAATGAAGATTCCGGTTTAAAATCGGTTCAAGAGTAAGATGTCTCCCACAAAGCTTTGAAGCTCTCAATATCTGGTTTAACATCCAGTTCAAGAAGAATTTATCTCTTGCAAAAAGTTAAAGGTTGCCGAAGAGGACCTGCTGCCATGATGCGCGGTTCAAACATGGGTATCCTGCCTTATTGGCTTATCATATTATTGATCATGTGGGGGCTTCTATTTATAAAGCAGAGTTCTGCTTACCTGTTGATCCAGCTTATAAAGCCATATATAAAAATCACTTGGGGGCTTGGTCGTATTCGAACCATAGCTACACCTCTTGATCAGCGTAAGGCCGCCAGGAAAATCACTTAGGGGCTTGGTTGTATTCGAACCATTGCTACACCTCTTGATCGGCTCAAGGCCAAAAGAAAATTACTTAGGGGCCAAAGAGAGTGTTGCAAAAGCACAACTCAAACATAGGCACCCGCTGAGCACAGCTCAAAATATTGCTTGGGGATTCTTTGCTTCGCAATGAACAAAGAATCTACACTTGTAATAGGCTATCAAGCCACGACTTGGAAGCCAGGTGTATTCACCTAAAACCCTGGGTTATCCTGCCTTTTTAAGTAAGCCACTCCGTCCAGGTAAACCTGGTATGACCCGCTGAACTCTTGATAAGTCAATCTCATAGACCCTGAACTTGTCAAAGTTAAAACGACGATTGGTTAAAGATTGAGGTCCATCTTAAAAGTCTTTGTAAAATGGTTTAACTCAGTGGCCTGGCAGCCCATGTAAAGCCTCGATTTGGGGCCTGGCAGCCCATGAAAAGCCTCGACTACAAGTTTTCATATGCTTTTATTTGCCAAGTTTTTTCTCCTTTGATGAGATTTATAATGTTTTTGATAAACCGGCGTTCATTAACCCGGCTCGGCTTTGAACTACAAGTTGTTAGTACATGATCAGTTATAATCCGATGCTTATTAACCCAGTCTGGTTTCGACTATAAGTCGCCAGTGTTATATATGGATAATCTGGTGTTTATCACAACACAGTACGGTTTTATCATAAACCGACACAATATGGAAGGAGTTATCAGTACTCATGATTAGGGTTATCACCCTTACTACAAAAAGTTGGTAAACCAACGATGTGATTCAATGTCACAGGTATGATATATTCATATTTGATTATTCTTAAGTGCAGCCTTAGTTATAAACCCGGGTTATATATTGGGCATTATGACCCATCCGGCAGTAAACCGCTAGGACACTTTAAATTTGTTGTATGCAGAAACAGGTTGAATAAAGCATGATTATGAATGACCGGCGTTTATTAACCCGGCCTGGCTTTGGACTATAAGTCGCCAGTATATATTGAGTTGCACCATTGGAATCACGCGCTTATAAATCATTGGATTATATTATTCAAATCTTCAAATAGCCAACATGGCTGGATTTTATTATGGTTATCAATAACCAGTATTATGATTAAGGTTTTCAAAGTCGCTTTAGCGCAATGGCTATTATATTATCGATGGATATGATTTATTCTACAATTGAAGGAATAGTCCCGAGTCGCTGCAGGCTTACGACCCGGCACTTGGGGGCTAGATTATTCAAAGTTGAGATTACATCAAATATGCAAGTCTCATGTCGCTACAAGCATGCACCATGACACTTGGGGGCTAATGCAAAGCCATTTTTTGCTCATCTTATTGAAGACCCGACTCATCACATTGTAATGAGCCGGCCCTTGGGGGATACCAATTGCTCCTGTCAACAATTCAAGGTACACAAGTCTTAATCCATTATATTGAAGGTTTATTGCTCAGTTGGTAAAGCACAAAGCTCTTAACCTTGTGGACGTGGGTTCAAGCCCCATGATGGGGGTTACATCATATGATGTTCTTTTGAAAGAAGTATATATAAAGTCCCAACTCAATATTATCTTAGTGACACGGCCCTTGGGGGCTACTAGTTGCTGTTCAAATCTACATGATCATATTTATAAAATCCCTGCTCATTATTGCATAATGACCCGGCCCTTGGGGGCTACACTGGTTGAAATTTGTTGAGCCTCAGGCAATTACAAGTCCCAGGTTGCTGCAAGCATGACAACCCGGTACTTGGGGGCTACATAATATGGAGTATTCAATTGTGACTAGTGACTGAGATGAACAATCTGGATTTCTTCAAGGTTGCAACATTTATATTGAAACAAGTCTTAAGCTATCACTATGTTCTCCTCTTAACACTTGGGGGCTACAGGTAATATACATATAAAGGAGGAACATCATCAAATTCTCAGTTTTGGGCAAATCAGGAAGATTAATTGTGTGACCCGGCGTTGGCAACAATCATAACCCGGCGTCTATAAATGGTCATGACCCGGGATCATCAGTTTTTATAACCCGACAATTTTGGCAATCATAAACCGACAAGTTCTACATTTTCAAACCGGCTGATATCAGTTGAATATTTGAAGACCAATATTTTTGTCAAATCAGAGCACTGAAGGCCGATTCAAATGGATTCTTTATTTACAAAATATCTTCTGCAAGCAAATTGATTATGAAGCTAGTATATTGACTCGGATTTTTCAGAAGGAAGAAATGACAAGGAATTAAGGATGATCAAGTGCAGGTTTAAGAATATTTAAAGCGAAGCACAACCCGCCAAATTTGTTCTTGTGTTTATGTTGCAGATCAGTTTAACATGGATAAATCCAAATTAAACTAGGGGCTAATGTCGGGGATATACCCCGCGGCGTAACCCGACATGAAGTATAACCCGGCCGGACTTGGCGACTCACTGATAACCCGGCGGGCTGGCCAAACGGATGAGAAGGCCCAAGGCCCAGAAGGCCGGTTCATACTATGGTGGGCCGGTTTACAAGGAAAGGCATAAGGAATAATTACCTTACAAGGAGTTAAGACCCAGACTTGTATCTGGTTTGCATTAGAAGGTAGACTAGTCCTAATCCTAATAGGACTCCACATGTAACCCGCCCCTTCAACATATATATAAGGAGGGGCAGGCTCTCCAAAGAGGGACAAGCAAGAAGAAACAATCTCTAGGGCTAGACACAAAGAGCCGGTTTACCGGCGACTCCCTCATGATGATAATGAGACCTAGCCACAAACAACATGTAGGGTTGTTACCGGATGATGTTTCCCGGGGCCTGAAGCTGTCTAAACCCTTATCTTGTGATTGCATCTCTCTATTCCGTTCAACCCCTCTCAAGCTACCACATAGATGCGTTGGCCTCACGACTAAGTCCTCACACTAGGACACCTGCCGTGACAATTCCACGACACATCCCTTCAACGCAAATGGTTTTTTCGGATGACCTGTGTGCAACCACATACAGACAATTTGGTAAGATTTGCATCTGTCATATTGGGTATATTGACATTTGTCAAACTGGACAGATTGGCATTTGTTGATCTAGTAATATTGCCCTTTGTCAACCTTGTAACACTGCCATATGTCAAAATTTGGAGCTAAAACTCACTAGCACTATCTAGTTTTTGCAACTAAAATTCAGTAATTAAGCATCGATTTCATTCATAGATTAAGTAGTCATTCTTTATACAAACAGTTCAACTCGACAGCTGAACCAACCAAACTTTTCCTCAATTGTTGCCAACCATGTATTGAAATAGCTAGTTCAACTATATATACTAGCTAATTTTAAGTACATTGTACAGTTCAATCGCATCAATCGTCAGATGAACTGAACAAAATAGCCCCTAAATACTATTACGGAGGGGCTTTGTACTACTTCTAGCAGCCTCTCCTCTACCGAGCGCGCTCACTAAGAGGTAGAGGAGGAGGAGCCTAATGACGAGCTGGACAACTGCTGGATTCCGGGCTTCGCAGACCCTGGATAGATTCGAACTCTGGGGTGCGTGCGAAGAACTCAACCTCCCTAGTCTTCCTACTCAACGATCCCACGGCCTAGCTCGATGAACTGGAAGGAAATGGAATAAGGCAATTTACCCAAGTTCGGGCCACCTTGCTGTGTAAAACTCTACTCCTGCTTTGTGGTGGATTGGCCTCGAGGTGAGCTGAGGATGAACTAGTACTGTGGGAGAACAACTTCAGGAGGTGTGTTCTTGTGTTTGTGTGAGCTGGTGAGGACGAGGATGGTCTGACTGATCCGTCCCCTTCTAAGGTAGGGGCTAGGCTATATTTATAGTGATCTCGGTCCTCTTCCCCCAAAACGAAGACGGGAAGGGACCCCACAACGGCCAAATTCGAAGGGACACAACTAGTACATCTTATCCTGATGAAAGGTGGCCCGTGCCTGCAAATTTTCTGGTCATGACACCATGGTGGGCTCAGCGATGACCTCCGTCCTACTGCCCTGGCGGTCTTGGTCTTGTTGCATGGAAATGGAAACCTTTGGCTGATTCGTCGGGACTCCGCACCTGCGCTTGCCTCTTTAGCACCAAAGTGGAAACAACTGTAGTGCGCCCGCTGGCGCCCGCCTGGCCTTCGTTGTCATGGCATGCGTCACCCAAGCTTCACGAGGTGAGGGCTCGCATAGAAATCTCCGCTCCTTAGGAGCCAGCCTAAGAAGGCCGCTCCTTCTGGAGGTCTTGGCGTCGTCCGCCTCGCAAGGGTCTTGTGTTGTTGGTGCTGAAGGTGGGCCATACCAGGCCGTCGATGGAGCCACGCCGTGGGCTGCAGGCAGGCAAGTCTGGGTATCTCCATTCCCAGAACGCCAATAATAGCCCCCGGGCCCAAGGCGCGCTCGGACTTGGCTTCGAGGCAAAGCCAAGGGGCAAGGGTGGAGCACGGCGGGCCCCAACCGCCTGCGGCCTCGGTCGACGCGTGGCGCTTGATGGGACGTGGGCGTCTCTGCTTCCCCACGCAGCCTCGACAACCGTTCGACTTGACTAGAGTCTGCTGTATGCAGAAAGAACATCATTACTAGGGATCCTTGAGGCCGGCGGTTGGCCTCTGATACGTCTCCAACGTATCTATAATTTTTGATTGTTCCATGCTATTATATATTTTGTTTTGGATGTTTAATGGGAATATTTATACACTTTTATATTATTTTTGGGACTAACCTATTAACCCAAGGCCCAGTGCAAATTGCTGTTTTTTGCCTATTTCAGTGTTTCGCAGAAAAGGAATATCAAACAGAGTCCAAACGGAATGAAACCTTCGGGAGAGTTATTTTTGGAACAAACGTGATCCAAAGGACTTGGAGTGGATGTCAAGAAATCATCAAGGAGGCCACAAGGCAGGGGGCGCGCCTACCCCCCTGGGCACGCCCTCCACCCTCGTGGGCCCCTCGTGGCTCCACCGACCTACTTCTTCCTCCTATATATACCTACGTACCCCGAAACCATCGAGGAGCACCACGAAAACCTAATTCCACCGCCACAACCTTCTGTACCCGTGAGATCCCATCTTGGGGCCTTTTACGGCACTCCGCGGGAGGGGGAAGCGATCACGGAGGGCTTCTACATCAACACCATAGCCTCTCCGATGATGTGTGAGTAGTTTACCACAGACCTTCGGGTCCATAGTTATTAGCTAGATGGCTTCTTCTCTCTCTTTGGATCTCAATACAAAGTTCTCCTCGATCTTCTTGGAGATCTATTCAATGTAACTCTTTTTGCGGCGTGTTTGTCGAGATCCGGTTAATTGTGGGTTTATGATCAGGATTATCTATGAACAATATTTGAATCTTCTCTGAATTCTTTTATGTATGATTGGTTATCTTTGCAAGTCTCTTCCAATTATCAGTTTGGTCTGGCCTACTAGATTGATCTTTCTTGCAATGGGAGAAGTGCTTAGCTTTGGGTTCAATCATGCGGTGCTCGATCCCAGTGACAGTAGGGGAAACGACACGTATTGTATTGTTGTCATTGAGGAGATGGGGTTTATATCATATTGCTTGAGTTTATCCCTCTACATCATGTCATCTTACCTAATGTGTTACTCTGTTCTTATGAACTTAATACTCTAGATGCATGCTGGATAGCGGTCGATGTGTGGAGTGATAGTAGTAGATGCAGGCAAGAGTCGGTCTACTTGTCACGGACGTGATGCCTATATACATGATCATGCCTAGATATTCTCATAATTATGCACTTTTCTATCAATTGCTCGACAGTAATTTGTTCACCCACCGTAATACTTATGCTATCTTGAGAGAAGCCACTAGTGAAACCTATGGCCCCCGGGTCTATTTTCCATCATATTAATCTCCCGTCAACAAGCTATTTCTATCGCCGTTTATTTTGCTTTCTTTACTTTTAGTCTTTATCATAAAAATAACAAAAATATTATCTTATCATCTCTATCAGATCTCACTTTTGCATGTGGCCGTGAAGGGATTGACAACCCCTTTATCGTGTTGGTTGCAAGGTTCTTATTTGTTTTTGTAGGTACGAGGGACTTGCGTGTGGCCTCCTACTGGATTGATACCTTGGTTCTCAAAAACTGAGGGAAATACTTATGCTACTTTGCTGCATCACCCTTTCCTCTTCAAGGGAAAAACCAACGCACGCTCAAGAGGTAGCGTCCCAATGATTTGGAGTTTTTAGATCTTGATGCAAAATTTGGTAAAAGTGGGATGGAAGAGGTCAAAACTTTAGATAGCAATGAACCCACTATTTTGGATTTCAAGGAATTTAATTATGATAATTGTTCTTTAATAGATTGTATTTGCTTTTTGCAATCCGTGCTAAATTCTCTGCATGCTTATAGTCAAAATAAGGCTTTTACTAAACATATCGGTTATGCTTTAATGCAATCTTATGAAGAAAAGCTTGAATTGGAAGTTTCTATCCCTATAAAACTTTATGATGAGTGGGAACCTACTATTAAAATTAAAATTAAAGATCATGAATGCTATGCTTTGTGTGAGTTGGGCGCTAGTGTTTCCACGATTCCAAAAACTTTGTGTGATTTGCTAGGTTTCCGTGAATTTGATGATTGTTCTTTAAACTTGCACCTTGCGGGTTCCACCATTAAGAAATCTATGGGAAGAATTAATGATGTTCTTATTGTTGCAAATAGGAATTACGTGCCTGTAGATTTCATTGTTCTTGATATAGATTGCAATCCTTCATGTCCTATTATTCTTGGTAGACCTTTCCTTAGAACGATTGGTGCAATTATTAATATGACGGAAGGGAATATTAGATTCCAATTTCCGTTAAGGAAAGGCATGGAAAACTTTCCTAGAAATAAAATCAAATTACCTTATGAATCTATTATGAGAGCTACTTATGGATTGCCCACCAAAGATGGCAATACCTAGATCTATCCTTGCCTAAATGCCTCGCTAGGGGCGTTAAACGATAGCGCTAGTTGGGATGCAACCCAATTTTATTTTAGTTTTTTGCTTTTTGGTTATGTTTAGGAATAAATAATCCATCTAGCTTCTGTTTAGATGTGGTTTGTGTTTTAATTAGTGTTTGTGCCAAGTAGTACCTTTGGGGAGACTTGCGGAAAGTCTTTGTGATCTTGCTGTTAAAAACAGAAACTTTAGCGCTCACGAGATTAGCTAAAACGTTTTACTGGAGAGTGCTATTTAGCTGATTATTTTTGAAGATTCTTAATATATAAATTCCTCATGTCCAGCAATTTACTTTTAGAATTTTTGGAGTTCCAGAAGTTTGCTTTAGTTACATATTACCACAGACTGTTCTGTTTTTGACAGATTCTGTTTTTCATGTGTTGTTTGCTTATTTTGATGAATCTATGGCTAGTAATGGAGTTTATGAACCATAGAAAAGTTGGAATACAGTAGGTTTAACAGCAATATAAATAAAGAATGAGTTCATTACAGTACCTTAAAGTGGTGTTTTGTTTTCTTTCACTAACGAAGCTCACGAGATTTTCTGTTAAGTTTTGTGTTGTGAAGTTTTCTAGTTTTGGGTAAAGATTTGATGGATTATGGAACAAGGAGTGGCAAGAGCCTAAGCTTAGGGATTCCAAAGGCACCCAAGGTAAAATCTAAGGATAATCAAAAGCCTAAGCTTGGGGATGCCCCGGAAGGCATCCCCTCTTTTGTCTTTGTCCATCGGTAACTTTAGTTGGAGCTATATTTTTATTTTTATTCACCACATGATATGTGTTTTGCTTGGATCGTCTTGTATGATTTGATTCTTTGCTTTTTAGTTCACCACAATCATCATTGCTTTACACACCTTTTGAGAGAGACACACATTAATTGGAATTTATTAGAATACGCTATGTGCTTCACTTATATCTTTTGAGCTAAACAATTTTGCTCTAGTGCTTCACTTATATCTTTTAGAGCATGGTGGTGGTTATATTTTATAGAAATTATAGATCTCTCATGCTTCACTTATATTATTTTGAGAGTCCTTTAGAACAGCATGGTAGTTCGCCTTGGTTATAAAATTAGTCCTAATATGATAGGCATCCAAGTTGGATATAATAAAAACTTCCATATAAGTGCATTGAATACTAAGAGAAGTTAGATACTTGATGATTGTTTTGAGATATGAATATGGTGATATTAGAGTCATGCTAGTTGAGTAGTTGTGAATTTGAGAAATACTTGTTCTAAAGTTTGTGATTCCCGTAGCATGCACGTATGGTTTACCGTTATGTGATGAAGTTGGAGCATGATTTATTTATTGATTGCCTTCCTTATGAGTGGCGGTCGGGGACGAGCGATGGTCTTTTCCTACCAATCTATCCCCCTAGGAGCATGAGCGTAGTACTTTGTTTCGATAACTAATAGATTTTTGCAATAAGTATGTGAGTTCTTTATGACTAATGTTGAGTCCATGGATTATATGGACTCTCATCCTTCCACCATTGCTAGCCTCTCTAATACCGCGCACCTTTCGCCCGTATCATATACCCACCATATACCTTCCCAAAACAGCCACCATACCTACCTATTATGGCATTTACATAGCCATTCCGAGATATATTGCCATGCAACTTACCACCGTTCCATTTCTTATGACACACTCCATCATTGTCATATTGCTTTGCATGATCATGTAGTTGACAATGTATTTGTGGAAAAGCCACCTTTATAATTCTTTCATACATGTCACTCTTGATTCATTGCATATTCTGGTACACCGCCGGAGGCATTCACATAGAGTCATATTTTGTTCTAAGTATCGAGTTGTAATTTTTGAGTTGTAAGTAAATAAAAGTGTGATGATCATCATTATTAGAGCATTCTCCCATGTGAGGAAAGGATGATGGAGACTATGATTCCCCCACAAGTCGGGATGATACTCCGGATGAAAAGAAAAACAAAAGAGAAAAAAGAGGCCAGAAAAAGGGAAGGCCCAAATAAAAAAATAAAAAAAGAGAGAAAAAGAGAGAAGGGACAATGGTACTATCCTTTTACCACACTTTTGCTTCAAAGTAGCACCATGATCTTTATGATAGAAAGTCTCCTATGTTGTCACTTGCATATACTAGTGGGAATTTTACATTATAGAACTTGGCTTGTATATCCCAATGATGGGCTTCCTCAAAATGCCTTAGGTCTTCGTGAGCAAGCGAGTTGGATGCACATCCACTTAGTTTCTTTTGTTGAGCTTTCATACACTTATAGCTCTAGTGCATGCGTTGCATGGCAATCCCTACTCACTCACATTGATATCTATTGATGGGCATCTCCATAGCCCATTGATATGCCTAGTTGATGTGAGACTATCTTCTTCTTTTTTGTCTTCTCCACAACCACCATTCTATTCCACCATAGTGCTATGTCCATGGTTCACGCTCATGTATTGCGTGAAGATTGAAAAAGTTTGAGAACATCAAAAGTATGAAACAATTGCTTGGCTTGTCATCGGGGTTGTGCATGATTAAATACTTTGTGTGAAGAAGATAGAGCATAGCCAGACTATATGATTTTGTAGGGATAACTTTCTTTGGCCATGTTATTTCGAGAAGACATGATTGCTCTGTTAGTATGCTTGAAGTATTATTATTTTTATGTCAACATTAAACTTTTATCTTGAATCTTTCGGATCTGAACATTCATGCAACAATAAAGAAAATTACATTGAGAAATATACTAGGTAGCATTCCACATCAAAAATTCTTTATCATTTACCAACTCGAGGACGAGCAGGAATTAAGCTTGGGATGCTTGATACGTCTCCAACGTATCTATAATTTTTGATTGTTCCATGCTATTATATATTCTGTTTTGGATGTTTAATGGGCTTATTTATACACTTTTATATTATTTTTGGGACTAACCTATTAACCCAAGGCCCAGTGCAAATTGCTGCTTTTTTTTGCCTATTTCAGTGTTTCACAGAAAAGGAATATCAAACGGAGTCCAAACGGAATGAAACCTTCGGGAGAGTTTTTTTGGAACAAAGGTGATACAGAGGACTTGGAGTGGACGTCAAGAAATCATCGAGGAGGCCACGAGGCAGGGGGGCGCGCCTACACCCCCGGGCGCGCCCTCCACCCTCGTGGGCCCCTCATGGCTCCACCGACCTACTTCTTCCTCCTATATATACCTACGTACCCCGAAACCATCGAGGAGCACCACGAAAACCAAATTCCACCGCCGCAAACTTCTGTACCCGTGAGATCCCATCTTGGGGCCTTTTTCGGCGGTCCGCCGGAGGGGGAATCGATCACGGAGGGCTTCTACATCAACACCATAACCTCTCCGATGATGTCTGAGTAGTTTACCACACACCTTCGGGTCCATAGTTATTAGCTAGATGGCTTCTTCTCTCTCTTCGGATCTCAATACAAAGTTCTCCTTGATCTTCTTGGTGATCTATTCGATGTAACTCTTTTTGCGGTGTGTTTGTCGAGATCCGATGAATTGTGGGTTTATGATCAAGATTATCTATGAACAATATTTGAATATTCTCTGAATTCTTTTATGTATGATTGGTTATCATTGCAAGTCTCTTCGAATTATTAGTTTGGTTTGGCCTACTAGATTGATCTTTCTTGCAATGGGAGAAGTGCTTAGCTTTGGATTCAATCATGCGGTGCTCGATCCCAGTGACAGTAGGGGAAACGGCACGTATTGTATTGTTGCCATCGAGGATAAAAAGATGGGGTTTATATCATATTGCTTGAGTTTATCCGTCTACATCATGTCATCTTACCTAATGCGTTACTCTGTTCTTATGAACTTAATACTCTAGATGCATGCTGGATAGTGGTCGATGTGTGGAGTAATAGTAGTAGATGCAGGCAGTAGTCGGTCTACTTGTCACAGACGTGATGCCTATATACATGATCATGCCTAGATATTCTCATAATTACGCACTTTTCTATCAATTGCTCGACAGTAATTTGTTCACCCACCGTAATACTTATGCTACCTTGAGGGAAGACACTAGTGAAACCTATGGCCCCCGGGTCTATTTTCCATCATATTAATCTCCCGTCAATAAGTTATTTCTATCGCCGTTTATTTTGCTTTCTTTACTTTTAGTCTTTATCATAAAAATAACAAAAATATTATCTTATCATCTCTATCAGATCTCACTTTTGCATGTGGCCGTGAAGGGATTGACAACCCCTTTATCGTGTTGGTTGCAAGGTTCTTATTTGTTTTTGTACGTACGAGGGACTTGCGTGTGGCCTCCTACTGGATTGATACCTTGGTTCTCAAAAACTGAGGGAAATACTTACGCTACTTTGCTGCATCACCCTTTCCTCTTCAAGGGAAAAACCAACGCATGCTCAAGAGGTAGCAAGAAGGATTTCTGGCGGCGTTGCTGGGGAGTCTACACACAAGTCCAGACATACCAAGTACCCATCACAAACTCTTATCCCTCGCATTACATTATTTGCCATTTGCCTCTCGTTTTCCTCTCCCCCACTTCACCCTTGCCGTTTTATTCGCCCTCTCTTTCTGTTCGCCACTTTTTCGCTCTTTCCTTGTTCGCTTGTGTGTTGGATTGCTTTCTTGTCACGATGGCTCAAGATAATACTAAATTGTGTGACTTTGCCAATACCAACAACAATGATTTTCTTAGCACTCCAATTGCTCCTCTTACCGATGCTGAATCTCGTGAAATTAATGTTGCTTTGCTGAATATTGTCATGAAAGATCAATTCGCCGGCCTTCCTAGTGAAGATGCCGCTACCCATCTAAATAGCTTTGTTTATTTGTGTGATATGCAAAAGAAAAAATATGTGGACAATGATATTGTTAAATTGAAGCTATTTCCTATTTCGCTTAGAGATCGTGCTAAAACTTGGTTTTCGTCTTTGCCTAAAAATAGTATTGATTCTTGGAATAAGTGCAAAGATGCTTTTATCTCTAAGTATTTTCCTCCCGCTAAGATCATCTCTCTTAGAAATGATATTATGAATTTTAAGCAACTTGATCATGAAAAGTTGCACAAGCTTGGGAGAGAATGAAATTAATGATACGTAATTGCCCTACACATGGTTTGAATTTATGGATGATTTATGCCGAATTGAATTTTGCTTCTAGAAACCTTTTAGATTCAGCCGCGGGAGGCACTTTTATGGAAATCACTTTAGGAGAAGCTACTAAACTCCTAGATAATATTATGGTTAATTATTCTCAATGCCACACTGAAAGATCTACTAGTAAAAAGGTGCATGCAATTGAAGAGATTAATGTTTTGAGTGGAAAGATGGATGAACTTATGAAATTGTTTGCTAATAAGAGTGTTTCTTCTGATCCCAATGATATGCCTTTGTCTACTTTGATTGAGAATAATAATGAATCTATGGATGTGAATTTTGTTGGTAGGAACAATTTTGGTAACAACGCTTAAAGAGGAAATTTTAATCCTAGGCCGTATCCTAGTAATCCCTCTAATAATTATGGTAATTCCTACAACAACTCTTATGGAAATTTTAATAAGATGCCCTCTGATTTTGAGACTAGTGTTAAAGAATTTATGATTTCTCAAAAGAATTTCACTACTAGAAAAAGGGCTATAGATGGGATTGACACTAATGGCGCACCAGACAAGCGGTGCGCCATTAGTATATACTAATGGCGCACCACCTTCTGATACGCCATTAGAGTTGAAACTACTAATGGCGCACCTGGCCCACGGTGCGCCATTAGTATCAATTTTTTTTTAACTAGTGCGCCTGTCCAAACATACTAATGGCGCATCCAGCACCTGCCGGAAAGTGCGCCACTAATGTTGTTTTTTCTATTATATTTTTTATTCCCTTTTTTGGAAAACTACTAATGGCGCACTTTTCCACCGTGCGACATTACTAGTTTAAACTAGTAATGTTGCACTGTGGAACAGTGCGCCATTAGTATGTTTTTTTTGCAAAACTAGTAATGTTGCACTGTGGAACAGTGCGCCATTAGTAACCTGGATTACTAATGGCGCATTTAGAGTTGGTGCGCCATTAGTAAGTGGGCAGCAACAAGATATTTTGGACAACCTCTCCTACCCACACTCACTTTCTCCCCACTTCATTCTCTCCACCTCCCCCTTGTCTCGGGTGCCTCCTCTTTTTCACCTCATTTCCACCATAGATTCATTCAATTTAAGTGGTTAAATTACCTTGTTTTGATAGGTAAGTAAGGGGGGAAGCTATATTTATGTTGTTCTCCCTACAAAAATGTGCACATGCACTTTTTATGGCCTAGCTAGATCTATGTATGTTCGTGGTGTTGCATATGTTTGTGGTGTTGCATATGTGTTTGTGTTTGGAGGTGTACCGGTATTTGAAATGCGATAGTTGCCAATATTTTGCCGGAATGTTGATTCATTTCCGTTTCGGCGAGAATTTTGGCATTAAGCATTCTTTTTGGTCCTATTTTTAGGGAAAGTCATGCCAAATTTTTTTTGGTTCTAAAATATCGTTTTGCTCTACCCCGCAGGGGACCATGGTCCGCATGATGACCGAAGGCATCGTGAATAGGTTTTTGAGGTCCGCGAAGGCCGAGATGCTTCAAAAGAACAAGACGGAGATAAGATGTCCGTGTCGAAGATGCAAGCTGAAGAGCCTTATTGCGGACCCGGAATCCGGGCAGGTGCGGGACCACCTGCTCTTGCATGGTTTCGTGGATGGCTATCGGTGGCAAGGTGATGAAGATGACTACGAAGTCGTCCATGGGGGCCGGGCAAGAAATGAGGAAGGGCAGCAAGACAACCACCGCGGCTCGGGCGGGCGAGAAGACGAAGAATCCCCAGGAGATGATCATGACGGTGATGCTGTACACAGTCATCATGTAGAAGATGCAGGACATGATGATGAGGAAGATGCCGGAGCAGACGACGGGCATGATCATGAAGATGATGATGCCGGCGGAGCAGACGATGCTGGACCATCGATGGGCTGGGTGCAGGACCCTCATATTCAAGAGCTACTTCTCAAGCAGACGGATAACGCAAGAGCTGCCGCCCGAGAGAAAGCCAAGATGGATCAACTTGAGTATATAACTAAAGCATTTCTAGACTCGACTTCGACCAGTTTGGCTTGGTAATCCTACAGGCAGTCAGGCTCTGATACCAAAGCTGTCACGACCCCGATTCGAAGTCACATCGATCTAGCCGGTAACACCTCATATCACTTTGTGGCCTCACGCACTTTATTCCCACGGGTGTCGCCTTACCATGGCCCGGGACCGTTTGTGCCTTTTGGCTCACGTATATCATAGTGTCGCTAGCATCCATATGATAGAGAACCAAGGCCGACATGACTAGTCATGAACCCAAAGTGGCACTAACTTACGGGGACAGGCATACATGAATCAACATCGAGCATGTCGGTCAGCAGCGTGCGAATCCGGGCTGTAGCACTGGGCTAACAGGACTCGGGTGAACCGGGCTGTAGCAGGCTAGGCAGGACTCCGGATGTCACCGCGTGACATTTCCCGGAAGGGACAGACACAAGAACAAAGTGAATCACATGCCGGCCAGTCAAGTGTTCTGGAGCAGTAGTGCTGGGCTAGCAGGACTCCGGTGAACCGTGCTGTAGCGGACTACTATAGCTCATGGAAGCACAAGACTACATTTCCCCAAAAGAGAGGCTATCAAGGATAAACAACTAGGTTGTTGGATCCCACACATACCAAGCATTTCAATCATACACACAATATGCTTGATATGTGTAAATACAACATGGCATCACAACATAACTCTATGACCCAAATATTTATTCATTAGGCTCTGAAGTGCTAGATATTACAAACATGGGTCTCATGACCCAACATAGAGAGCATACAAGCAACATGCACATGCGGAAGCTTAACTTGTCTGAGTACAGACAACTACAAATGAAGAAGGCTGAGAAGCCTGGCTATCTACAAGACCCTCCCAAGGGTATAAGATCGTAGCTGAGGTAACAAACTAAACGTCGAAGTCCGAAGTCTCTCTGCAAAACATAAAATAAGCAAACGTGAGTACAAATGTACCCAGCAAGACTTAAATCAGAACTATCTACATATGCATCGGTATCAACAAAGCGGTGGTGGAGTTTAACTACAGCAAGCCAGCTTTGACTCAGTGGCTATCCCGAACTATGACTGCAAGTAACTCTTTTGAGGTGGCACACACGAGTCCACATTTTCAGCATACCAATACACCACTATGGACCGCTCCCGTCTGCCTACAAGAACGCCATCCATAGCACTCACGCTTATCTTGCGTATTTTAGAGTATCCACTTTCACTTGTCTATGAACTGTACAGGCCACCCAGAAGTCCTTTACCACGGACGCGGCTATTCTAATAGAAGATGTTAACCCTGCAGGGGTGTACTTTTTCACACACGCTCTCGCCACTTACCACCATGTACAAGTCGTGTATCTCGGCAACCTTCAAGCAGAAGCCTGGCGAGGGAGTCGGCCATGACCTGACTAACCACACAAGTCTCTAGTCCAGGTTTATCGCCTATTCGGGTTCCATCCGCAAGGAGATCCGGCCGTGGTGTCGCTCACGGCCCCAAACGATGTGAGCAGGGTTCCCAAGCCCGTCATCCGGTGCCACTTGGTACACCGTGCCACTGTGCCTAGTCTATCCCAAGCCCACCTGTACCGGGTGCCACTTGGTAGACTACTAGCACTACCTACAAACACCAGAAACTAGTTGCAACTCCTGGACAGATTCGAGTTGATTAATAAGCCGAGAGGGGTCGAGTTATCGGAACCCAATGTGTGAGTAACTGTTCGTGGATCACAAACACAGAACTCAGTTCCTGAGAACGGCTGCAATGAGACAACCCACCATGTACTCCTACATGGCCTCTCACCGCGACCATTACCAAATCGTGTTCACACATTTAGCTCTCAACGGTAGGACATGTTCACCACATTCCAATTCATCCCCGATGAATAAGACCTGACTCAACTCTAAGCAGTAGCAGGCATGACAAACAAGCATGAATGAGTAGGCACATCAGGGCTCAAACAACTCCTACTCATGCTAGTGGGTTTCATCTATTTACTGTGGCAATGACAGGTCATGCAGAGGAAAGGGGTTCAACTACCGCAGCATGTAAAAGTTGAATCGCTGTTGTCCTAATGCAGTAAAAGAGAGCAGGAGCAAGAGAGTGGGATTATATCGGAATGAACAAGGGGGTTTTGCTTTCCTGGCACTTCTGAAGATAGTATAGCTCTTCATCAGTGTCATCGATCTCATCGTCAGAACAAACGTCTACTGAGGGGGAACAACACCGGCAACAGAGAAAGAGCTCAATCAATGCAATGCAACAATATGATACATGATCATGACACACCAATATGTTGTTGATTGAGCTAATGCAACTAGCAACCAGATTAAATGAAGTTAGTTTGAATACAAGATTCAAATTCAAACTCCATATGTGATTATTCAAATGCCATTTAATTGGTTTGACCTGATCAGCAGGTATAAGTTGTGCAAACATGCATGAAAATGCCATAAACAGATTCTTTAGATATTTCTGATCATTTTTCATATATAAATCTTTTCCATTGGAATTATAGATTATTTTCTATGAATTTTTGAAGTTTGAAGCATTTTCTGGATTTTCCTGGCTATTTAAAATTAAACTATTTCCAGAAAATGTAATACTGCGTCAGCAAGGCGTTAGGCTGACGTCAGGAGGGTTAACAGGGTCAACCCTGACGGTTGGGAACCACATGTCATGGCTCAGAGTTAACAGGAAGTTAATCCCGTGTTGACTGGGATTTGACCCATAGTCGGGCCCGCTGTCAGCGGCTGTTAGGGGGGGTTAACTAGTGCTAATGGTGGGGTTAACCTGCGACTAATCGGCAGTACTAATCCGGCGCGGCGGCGATCACCGGCCGGTCGTTTCCGGCCATGGCTGGATGCGCAGCGGGGCGCGTTAGAACACCCGCAGTGTGGCGTGTCCAACAGTGGCGTAGGCACGTGCTGGGGTGGGCTAAAAACGGCGGCGGCGGTGCTCGGGCCAGCACGGGCGCGGGGATGCGGCACGAATTCGACGAGGGGTGCAAGGGGTAAGTGGTCAGGGGCTCACAGTGGAGACGATGGGATGGTCAGCGTGCTCGGGGAAGGCCTAGAGGCGACGGGACGGCGGTGGCGATCTCCGGCACCTGGAGTTGAAGACGAGGGCGAAGGCGGCTTCACAAGGCGTCCGGCGATGAGTAGATGATGAAGACGATGCAGGAAGACGGGTCTGAGCTCGTGGTCCCGACAGTGAGGCGAGGGGGTGGCTGTGGCCACGTGCAGTGTGAGCGGCGGCGTCGCCGACATTCGGCCGTGCGAGAGAGAGAGAACAGAGGAGGGGAGGAAGCACAGGGAAGAGTGAGAGGGCCGGGGGAGGTGCGTGGCGTCTCCCGGGACGCCCAGGCGGTCGAGGTGGCACGCAGGCAGGGTGGAGGTGGCCGGCGCATGGCCGCGCCCTCTCGCCACACGCCCCTGTCCTCCTAGCAGAGCCAGTGGGCTGGGCCAGCTTAGGTGGGCCACTAGTTAAGCCCAGGTACTTTCTCTCCTCTCTATCTTTTCTATTTCTGTTTTTTTCTATTTCTGTAATTTGTTTTTGATTTAGTTTAAATACCAAATCAATTTATAGAGCTTCTGAAAATTATTATGTGGCTAGATACAACATATTAAGAGCCACTCATAAATTTTCAGAATTGTTGGACTTATAATTCTTTTATAGAAGAATTAAATCCAACTCAAATACTTATTGATTTAAATCCAAATGGCCAAAATAATTCTCAAAATGTTCCATATTTTTGGTTTGGGTCAAAACCCTTGCCAAAAATATCAAACATCATTGAAGTGCATTCTGGAAACATTGGATGCATTTTCCAGGGTTATTTGCCCTTCTTTTAATTAAAATTTTGAGGCTTCCAAATTTCCTCAGTTCAACTTTCAGAATTTAGACATGGTTCATGGATGCAGTGCCACTAATTACAAGCATTATTCTAGGGCTGTGACACCATCACTGACCCCGGCCGGTTCCTCGTCCCATGCACGTCGCGCTCCCATGGACGCGCGGGCCATGCTCCTGATGGCGCACGAGCTCCTACGCTACCGCCCAGTCGACGACCTCTACGAGGACTGGCTCGACCGCATCGCCGAGCTTGTCCGCGCCGCAGGGGGCTCCCCTGCGCCCTCCCTCTCTCCTCCTCGCCCTCCGCCAGCTACGGGCGACGTAGCTCACGGAGCACCTCCACCACCTTTGCCCCAAGACGGCGCCCTGGCACCAAGGCGCGCGGCTCCATGGCGCGACCCACCGCGTCCGGCGCCCGCGCGTGAAGAAAGAAGCTGTCAAGAAGTCCCTCGACCGCAAGAGAGCGCTCCGCCACTCCTCGCACCGCCGTGCCAGGATCGTTTGCTGCGGCAAGGCCCCGCGCCGCTTGCCGTAGCGGCGCGCGGGTGCCAAGACTAAGCTCCACCTCCAAGGCGCACTACTAGGAAAAGGCTAATTAGTGGCGCACCTGTTTTTGCCATTAATGCCGCACTACAGGTGCGCCACTATTATCATGCCATTAGTAACAAAATAGTAATGGCGCACCTATAGTGCGCCATTACTGTGCCTAGCTGGTGCGCCATTACTATCTGACTTAGTAATGGCGCACCACATAGAAGTGCGCCTTAACTAACAGTTTTTTTCAAAAAAAAAATTAAAAAACATTCATTTTTTTTGTTTTTTTCTTAATCTCGGGTCACTATGGCTTAATCTCAGGTCAATATGCTTAATCTCAAGTCATATCACACTCCGTGGTCAAACTTCCCGGAAGGTCACCCATCCTCACACTACTCCAGCCCGAGCACGCTTAACTTCGCAGTTCTATCCAACTCCACCCATCCTCACACTACTCCAGCCCGAGCACGCTTAACTTCGCAGTTCTATCCAACCCCAGCACCAGCTCACTTCACAGGCACTTGTTGATATATCTATCATATCAATCCTATTAAACCTTGTTGATGTCTAGGACTTTGTTCATGTTCATGAGTGTGATGAAATTTTGAAAAAACATTTCAAACTTCCAGGTCATATTGCGTATCATATTTTGAAAAGAAATTCCAATTTTTTTTTGAAGCAATTTTTTTCTTTCTGTTACTAGTAGCGCACCTAGCAAATGGTGCGCCACTAGTAAGTTTGATTTTTTTTCATTTTCCTCCCCTCTAGATCTTAAAAGCCCCGTATCTTTCGTTCTGTTAGGTTTTTGGGGATTTTGAAGATGTTCAAAAGTTCCGCCCGTTCAATTCGTATGTAACTTTTCGAGTAGATGATTTTTCATATAAAAAACTTTTTAATCCGAGTTCGTATGCAAAAGTTATGCCCATTTTACTCACGGGGGGGGGGGGGGGGGGGTGTGCATTTAGCACCATGGTTACTAATGGCGCACCTGGTGTGTGGTGTGCCATTACTAATGGCGCACCACACACCAGGTGCGCCATTTGTAACCCTGGTGGGCGCACCACACACCAGGTGCGCCATTTGTAACCCTGGTGGGTGTGGTGCGCCATTACTATGTCAACTAGTAATGGCGCATTATCCCCTGGGGCGCCACTGCTAACAATTTTTTTTATTTTTTTTCAAAACTACTAATGGCGCACCACACACCAGGTGCGCCATTAGTAATATGTCAATAATGGCGCACCTGTATCTGGTGCGCCACTGCTATATAGCAGTGGCGCACCACATACATGGTGTGCCATTAATGTCCATATCAGTTATAGCCCTTTTCCTAGTAGTGGCGGGCCCCGGTGACCACGGCCGGCTGCCGCGCCTTCACCCCCGAGCTGCGTAGCGTCGCCTGACCTGGCAAGTTCAAGCCAGATCTGCCTCCTCGCTACGACGGCACCCCCGACCCTGCGGAGTTCTTGCAGCTCTACGAGCTGAGCATCGAGGCGGCCAACGGCGACGAGAAAATCATGGCGAACTAATTCCCCATGGCTCTCAAGGATGGCGCCCGCTCCTGGCTCATGAACCTGCCCCCAGGCTCGATCTCCTCCTGGGACGAGATGCGCAACCATTTCGTTGCCAACTTCCAGGGCACTCGCGGCCGCCCGCCGGCCGCGGGTGACCTGCGCCGCGTCAAGCAACAACTAGGAGAGACCCTCCAGAAGTACATCCAGCGCTTTAACAACGTCCGCCTCAAGATCCCCAAGGTGACGGGCGAGGCCATCATCTCCGCGTTCTCTGATGGCGTCCGCGACGTCAAGATGAAGGAGGAGCTCGCTATCCACGAGGAGTTGTGCACGTCTCTGGAGTTGTTCAACCTGGCGACCAAGTGCGCAAGAGCTGAGGAAGGGAGCCTCTCCCTCCTGGAGGTCCCAGTTGCGGACCCGGAGGAGAAGAAAGCCAAGGCCAAGGATGTGAAGCGCAAGGGAGAAGCCGTGCTCGCGGCGGAACTAGACACCAAGCGCGGAAGGGACCAGCCAGAGTCATCCAAGAGCAGCCGACCATTCTGCGCCTTCCATAACCTGCATACCCACAACACCAGGGACTGTCAAGAGCTCAGGGCCATTCGAGAAGGACACTTCGGTCGACGCCCCGAGCGCAGCGACCGGGGCTACGGCCGAGGAGGAGGACGTGGTGGCAGACGCTAGGACGACCGTGGCCTGCTCCAGGAGTAGCGCGACCGGCCTCGTGAGGACCGCTGGCAGGATCAGCCTCGTGAGGGCGCGTGGAGGGATCAGCCTCGTGAGGATCGTCCTTAGGGTAATGCCGGTCTTCCCCCACTACCGCCACCGCCAAGACAGAATGGCGACCACCATCAAGACGAGGGGGCTAGGGGCTTCCAGGAGCCGCGCGCTATCGCCTGCATCTTGGGCGGAGCTCAAGCCCCAGCCTCACAGCGTATCTTCAAACAGTTTGCTCGTGAAGTGAATGCAGTCCTCCCCAAGCTCGAGGCCACACGCCCGCTTTGGTGGTCCAAGTGCGCCATCACGTTCAGTTCGGCAGATCCGCTCAAGTGCGCAGCTACCGCTGGTGCCCTCCCAATGCTTTGTTCACCAGTCATTAGCAACGTGCAAGTTACCAACACCCTCATCGACGGCCGCGCAGGGCTCAACGTCCTCTCCGTCGACACGTTTGACAACCTCCAAGTGCCATATAGCTTCGGCCTACCAAGCCTTTCTCAGGAGTGACCGACGGTTCCACCACACCGATAGGGTAGGTCCGCCTCCCTGTCAGCTTCGGAGAACGCAACAACTACCACACCGAGCTCATCGACTTCGACGTCGCCTACATCCGCCTACCATATAATGCGATCCTTGGGTACCCAACCCTGGCCAAGTTCATGGCGGTGACCCATCACGGCTACAATGTCCTCAAGATGCCAGGAAGCGGCGGAATCATCACGGTCCCGTGCGAAGAAAGAGATGCGGTGTGCTCCCTCGAGCGTGCCTTCCAAGCTACAGCAATCGACGACCCCGACAACAAGGACGAGCGCCCTCCTGAGGCCACCCCCAAGAAGAAGCAGCAGCACCACGCGGGGTCTCAGGCAAGCGGTGCCTCGTCAGGATCGGCGCCCTCACCTGGGGCGCCTCCCTCCATCGCATAGGAAAACGCGCCCAGCGCCCCTCTCGGGCATGGCTCGGGGGCTCTCTTCCGGAGGGCCTCAAACTTTGCCAACATCACGAGGGAGGCTCTTGGGAACCACTTGGAGGCGTGCTTCACGAAACGTTTCCCTCATGAGTACACAGGGCAAGGAGTGCCCACTGTTCAGGATCACCAAGACCACTCAGGAACTGCAAGATGCAAGGGCCATGCGCAGCGGCCGCTGCTCACCGGGCGCAGCTCCCCATCCAGGCGAGGATGCCGGGCTGCGCGTCATCATCGACGTCCCAGGGCTCAACAGGGCCGCCTCTCAGGAGATTTTCTGGCCTCCGCGCGTGGGACGCTGCAAGGGCCCACATCACAGCTACGTTCGCATGCCTTTTGGCCTGCCGAGCGTGGTGACCGCCTATCAGCGCAACCTGCAAAGCATCCTGGCGGCTCAGGAGGCCAAGCACCACGATGTGCTGACGGAGATGGAGACGGTCCTCAAGGAACCACCTGAACCCTCAGAGCCTCCCGAGGCTCAGGGCCCCGGTGGCTCATGAGGAGCAACCCCTTCGCCGCGTACCTTCAGCTGCCCCAACTCTCCTTCGTCAACAGAACCATGTGACATTTTCCAAGTTCATTTAGCTGGGAGTGCCCCTCGGGCTGCATTATTCCCAGACCGCATGGGCCCGTCCCTGTGGCATGTACCCCTTTTATGTCTTTAGCTTACTTTGTTGGGGGCGCCCCTCAGGCTGCATCATCCCCAAGCCGCTCGGGCCTGACCTAGTGGCATGTATCTCCCTTGCATTTACTTAAGACACTATGGTTTCCATGCTTAACCTACCTATGACTACTACTCCTTCGATCGTCACCTCCCACGGGGGCTACTCACACCGGCATGACGCTGGTGCACGGGTCCGTCCCTGCCACGTCGACAAACCTGAGTGGTCGAGCTTTGGCTCGCGGCACGCCCCGCGCACGTCACCTCACCAGGCCCTCAGTGCCTCCATCTCCTCGCGGAGCAGCCGGCGGCAGACTGGCAACCATAATGGCAAACTGTGTTCCTCCTTGTGTTGGCTTGTAGGAACCTCATGAGGATAACAGCAAACGGCACCGCGAGCCCCGACTTCTTCAATGTAATCCGCTTGCGCGTTAAAAGGGGGGCTCTTGAGCATCGCGACTCAGGAGCTCTTACCGGCTCTCCAGCCTTCATCCCCTGGCCTTGACCACGACATGCGACCTGGCAGCTGAGCTCGCTCGAGGGCCGGGACCTAAGGACGTAGAGCACGAAGGAGAGCGTGGGAGAGGGGGAGACTCGTATGGGCCAGACCTAGCTATGCTGTGGACGCCTAAGCACGAGCGCAGCGCGTCGCAAGGAATCAACCCCGAATGGCCAAGATAAGTCTTGCGCTCAGACCAGCTAATCAGTGGAGCCTAGGAGTCATGCTCGCCGCAATCCTGTTACGGCAACGCCGCCTCCCTTTCTTACCTTACCACGGCTACTTGAGCGCTAAAGGGGACCCCCTGAGCATCGCGCCTCAGGAGCTCTTACTGGACCTCGGGCCGCTCACCTCCTGGCCTTGACCATAGGACGCGACCTGGCATACCAGCGATGGCTGCAGCTTGCCTGGGGACCGGGACTTGTCAGCGTAGAGCAACAAGCCGTCGCGAGGTTGGAAAGGGGAGACCGAGCCTGAACAAGACATGCATACACATATTTCCATGGTCGGGATAATATCAACGAAAGACATTACATACCCTTTACACGCCCCCACGGGGTGCTTCTTGACTCCTCGCAGGGAACAAAAGAAAAGAACTTAGGAGAATCCTATCTACATGCCCCCGCGGCCGACGCCATCATCAACACTGGGCCACGGGAGGCCCGCGCCAACCCCATCTAGATCAGCCACGGCGGCGGCCGGACGTTGTGGCCCTGCTTCGGGCGCGGCGAGAGCTCGGGGGCACGTAGCTGTCATCGCTCATCTCCGGAGTCTCGTAGAGCTCAGGAGAGCCGCTGGACTCCCAAGAGTCGCTGCTGCTGGAGGAGCCGCGAGCGGAGCGCGCATCATCCTGGTGCTCCCCTCCAGGGCAGGACTCCAAGCGGCGGCCCTCCGCATCGAAGACCTTGAAGAATAGCGTGGAAGCGCCGTCATACTCGAAGTGGATCGCGAGGGCGCCCTCCGCATGGCAAACCCGGGCGACCTCGCCCCAGCCATGGGTCATGAAGTTCTTGCCAGGGGAGACGGCTTCGACCTCTGCTCCGGTCACCGGAGCATCGCAGCCAGCATGCTGCAACCAGAGCTCGAGGCGTCCCCTCGGTGGCATCACGTTAGAGAAGAACCGCGGGAAGCGGATCCAAGAGCTTGGGGGCATCGCCGCCCACAACACGAGCTCGTGCGAGGAATCCGTGGCGTGGACTCCAGGAGCGACGGTGTGCATCGCCGCGACACGTTGACCTTGGCCACGGCGCGCGTGCCGACGCTCGTCGCTCCTTCCTCCTGATCCCCCGGCTTTGGCATACAAGGGCAGCAGATACCCTGGAGGAGGCCGCTCGCACCAAGGCCTCGTCACCACCTGCATCACCGTTGCGTTGTGGTGGTGAACGGACCTCTTCTTCGGCGGGAGCGGCACCGACACGTCGAGGGGAGTCTTTCCGTTCTCCGCAGCAGAAAACCTTCGGATGGGCGCCATTGCTACTAGCAGAGGATCGAGGAGGAAGAAGCAAACATGATCGGGAGAAATGGTCGACGGAGGCTCTGCCCCCCTCCTCATTTATAGCAGGAGAAGGCCAACCAGCGCCCCCCACGATCACAGGTGATGATGGTTTTCCTTGCATGTCGCAAGGACTTGTCAAGTCGGGCAGTTGCCGAGGTAGCTTAGGGAAGCGGAGACGCCCATGTCCAATCAACCGCCACGCGTCGACCAAGGCCGCAGGCTATTGGGGCCCGCCGCACTCCGCACTTGACCTTTGGCTTCGCCTCGAAGCCAAGCCCGAGCGTGCCTTGGGCCTGGGGGTTACTGTCGGCGTCCTGGGAACGGGGGTCCCCAGACTTGCCTGCCTCCGGCCCACGGCGTGGCTGTGCTAGCAGGCCTCTACGACCCATCTTCATCAATAAGGCACTCAAGACCCTCGCGAGGGGCCAAGCCTCATGAGGCGGACGACGCAAGACCTCCTCAGGAGCGGCCTCGCCAGGCAGGCTCGCGAGGGGCGGAGAGATGAAGGCAAGGCAAACCTCACGAGGTTCTCGTGAAGTGAGCCATGACGATCGAGACCATGCGGGCGCCAGGCGGGCGCCAGCGCGCGCAGCGTCCTTGTTTCCCCTTTGGTGCTAAGGAGGCAAGCGCAAGTGCGGAGTACCGAGGCATCAAGCAAAGGTTTCCATATCGGTGCAACGAGACCAAGACCAGCAGGACGGCAAGACGGAGGTCACCATGGAGCCCTGTAACACTCCGGATGTAACTTTCCATAATTGTAACTTCAAATCTTGCCATTTTCGGCTATGTGTTATGATATTCCCTCCGTGGTTGGGTTTTGTCTTTCGTTTTGCATTTTGTTCATGTCATGCATCTCATATCATTTCATCATGTGCATCTCATTTGCATACGTGTTTGTCTCATGCATCCGAGCATTTTCCCCGTTGTTCGTTTTGCAATCCGGCACTCCCACGCGCACCGGCGCGTCCCTCTTGTTTATTTTCGTGAGCGGGTGTTAAGCGTTCTCGGAATGGACCGAGTCTTGTCAAGTGGCCTTGGTATACCACCGGTAGACCACCTGTCAAGTTTCGTTCCATTTGGAGGTCGTTAGATGCTCCAACGGTTAACCGGGTAACCGCAAAAGCCTTTTGTGTGTTGCAAAAAAACCCCATCCAAACAGCCCAAAACCCACTTAATTCACCTCCATGCTCTCGGTCGTTCGATCATGATCGTGTCGGTGAAAACCGTGCCTCATTTGGACTCTCCTAACTCCCTATGCCTATATAAACACCCTCTCCGTCCAAAATTTCGGATCAAACCCTAGTCTCCCCTTCCCTCGCGCCGCCGGACACGTCCGCCGCCACCGCCCGGCCTCTCCCGCGCTGACTCGTGGCACGCCGCCGCCGTCCGCCACCGAAGCCCGCCAGGCCCGGGGCCGGCCCCCGCGGCCCGGGACGCCACAGCCGCCGCCGCCTCGCGGGCGCCCGAGCCCCGCGCTCCGCGCCGTCTCCATCCGCCGGTGCCCCGCTGCCTCGCCGGGTCGCCGCCCGCGCCGGTCGCCGCGCTCGACACTGGCGAGCTCCTCCCGCGCCCGTCGCCCCGACCGCCGCCGCCAGTGCCTCTGCCGCCCCAGTGAAGCCCCGAGCTCCTGCGCCTCACTCTAGCTCCTCCGGCCGGCGCCCTCCTCTTCCCCTCCGTCTCTGGCAGCTCCGGCGACGAGCCGCCGCCCGCCTCGATGTCCGCGCCAGATCCAGATCGGGAGAGGTTGACTTTCCTCCTCCCCTGAATTTCTCTAAGTCCTGAGATTTTTACATTATATGCTCCTATTCATCGCATCATATCTCATCGCATACTGCTCCGTTTTGCGTGCATGATATATGGAAATGTTCGCCTCGACATGCTCTACATTTTCTTCCATCATGCCATGTTCATTTGAGTTCATCTTGATGCCCAAATCTCTGGTGCAAGAGTGCTATATGATGTTCACTACTGTCACTTATCAGAACTTGGTGTTTTGTTATTTTTGTTGCATTTGATGTGTGCATCTTATGGGCATGAGCTCTATAGGTGTTTTGATCTATGCCATGCCATCTTTACAGAGGTGTATGCCATTTTTTTTTTGATCTATGTGGTGACTAGCATAAGCATGCAAACTAGGCCTCGTGATGTTTCTGTTTTCAGAGACTTGGGATTTTGCTAAGTCTGTTACTGCTGTTATTTTGTTGCTATGTATCCATGTCCCTACAGTGAGATCCATGCTTCTTTTGGGCATGTTAAATAAGGATGTTTTGTAGATATAGTTGTGCTCTATCCATCCAGGCCCCTGTTTTCAATTATGGAGTGCCATAGCATGTCTTAATCTTGCTCTCTTTGTGCTATAAAATGTTCCTGGCAGATTGTTTACATGATATTCAATTTTGCCAAGGTTGTTGTATTTGATCCATACATGCTATGTACTTGCTTTCCCATGGTTAGCTTCATAAACATGTCATATCGCTGTAGGTATGCTTGTTTTGTCATGAATTGCTTTATAATGAGTGAATCAAGCTCACCAAGATGCCTTCATAATTTTGTTAATGCCATGCTCTGTTTTCTGCTAAGTCTGAAACCTGTTAACGAAACTTGCTACGTTTACATGGTTGCCATCATATCTTCTGATCCTTTCTGGCTCATGGTCAGTAAGGGACTTTTGTTCTATGCATTTAGTAGATTCATGTCGTGCCTTGTTTTGCTATGTGAAGTTCCTGTAGCATGTGTTTTTCTTGCTCTTAACATTGCTACCTGATGCTTTTTCTGCCATGTCCAGTAATTTCACTAAGTCTGTGAACCTGTTATCTTTTGCACTTTTGCCATGCTTGTTTGAACCTGGTATGTTGTGCTATCATGCTGTTAATCGCAGAATCGTGTCATTCTTCTTTTGCTTGCCATTTGCAAACCGTGCATCCGTTTCCGGTGATCTTTATATCGATTTCGACCGAAATCATCTCATCTTTCTAGTGGAATACTTGGTTTGCCAAGTTGCTGACTTGTTCATTCTTTTTCTTCCGGAGCTCGCATATGCATCGCATATCATATCTCGCATATCATTCATGTATTGCATCATGTTCTTTGTGCATTTCCCGTGATTGATTGTGGTTCCATTGCTTGTGTTCTTGCTGTGGTATTGCATCATACCGGTATTGTGTTCCTTGAGTT
Organism: Aegilops tauschii subsp. strangulata; assembly: GCF_002575655.3. Taxonomy (NCBI): domain Eukaryota; kingdom Viridiplantae; phylum Streptophyta; class Magnoliopsida; order Poales; family Poaceae; genus Aegilops; species Aegilops tauschii. The sequence continues at coordinate 160,828,931 of NC_053039.3, forward strand.
TGCATTCCTTACGCGGTTGGGTGATTTATGGGACCCCCTTGACAGTTCGCCTTGAATAAAACTCCTCCAGCAAGGCCCAAACTTGGTTTTACCATTTGCCACCTAAGCCTTTTCCCTTGGGTTTTCGCGAGCCCGAGGGTCATCTTTATTTAAACCCCCGGGCCAGTGTTCCTCTGAGTGCTGGTCCAAACTAGAGCACCGTGCGGGACCGTCCCTTGGCAACTTGGGTTACGTTGGTACCTGTACGCTTCGCTTATCCAGTGTGCCCTGAGAACGAGATATGTGCAGCTCCTATCGGGATTTGTCGGCACAGCGGGTGTGTCGTGGAATTGTCACGGCAGATGTCCTCGAGTTAGGACTTAGTCGTGGAGCCATCACAGCTAGGAAGCTTGAAGGGGTTAATGCGGGACAAGGAACACGAGGGTTTATACTGGTTCGGCCCCTTACGGTGAAGGTAAAAGCCTACGTCCAGTTTGAGGTGGTATTGATTAGGGTTACGATTACCAGGGAGCTAAACTACTATGCCCGGCTCTCGATGAGATTGTTCTTGTCCCTAAACCGCTGCCGGGTCGTCCCATTATATAGGGAGGCTGACGCCCAGCAGCACTCAGAGTCCCAGCCGGCTCATAAGAGTGTCCGGCTCGGACTCTCAACTATACTTGCCTTACACTACAAGTTCTACCATGATAATGATTGTAAATACGGGCCTTAAGCCATATCCGGGTCTTAAGCCCATCTTTGGCCCACCGTCTTCAAGCTTGGCGCCGGGCTTCTGGTAATGACTATTAGACTAACCCAGCCCCTCCTGGCGGGTGACTCTAAGGTCTATATCCTCAACATTAGGGCCCAGATTGATTTGAGCCGGCTCATGTCAATCTTCAATTCTTTCGACAGAAAAAAATCTCCGGCTCACCATTTGTGTGAAAGCCATAACCCGGCGTGACGTCATCCTCTAGACTCCGGATAATCCGCCGTGACGTCATCTTCCATTAAGCCCGTTGTTTACTCCGCCAGATCCACAACGGATCTTTGTATTTACTGTCCTCCCGAGAATCGAGGCGTTGCGTGGGGAGATAACCACGCCACGGTCTCCTTGATTCTCGCGCCCGTTTTACGAGCTCGCCTTATAAATAGGCCGGCCCGACGGGCCTTTCTCACTCTCCTACCTCTGTCGTCTCCTTCCTCTCACTGCCCTGTGCTGCTCGAGCTCCGCCGCCGCGGGTCTTCTCATCATCACCAGCTCAGGCTGCTGCATCACCCTGATCGGACCAGTGAAACGCGACAACCTCCGCAGCTCTCCAGCTCCTGTAAGTCCTGCTTGTCCTGTAGAATGGATCTGCCGTAGGGTTCGTCCGCGTTCTTCGTGTTCGTCGCCATTGCCACAATCTCCGGTAGTTTTCTTTCTTACTGCCCCTTTTGATCTTAGATCTGCATAGAACTAGTGCGGCGGTTGTTTGGCACTTATTTCAAATACCAGTATGTCGGGGATATACCCCGCGGTATGACCCGGCCGGACTTGGCGGCTCACTAGTAACCCGCCCGGAGCTTGGCGATTCACAGATAACCTGGCTGATCTTGGCGACTCATTAGTAACCCGGCGGGCGGGTCAGATGGACAACAAGGCCTAAAGCACAGAAGGCCGGCTCACGTTATGATGGGCCGGATTAAAAGGAAAGGGATGACGAATATTTCCTTTACGAGGAAGCAAGACCCGGACTTGTAATTAACTTGTAAAAGAAGATAGACTAGTCCTAGTCCTACTAGAACTCCACATGTAACCCGCCCCTCTAACTTATATAAGGAGGGGCAGGGCACCCCAAAGAGGGACGAGCAACAAGAAACAATCTCTAGGGCTAGACTCAAAGAGCCGGCTTACCGGCGACTCTCTCATAAGCATAATGAGACCTAGCCACAAACAGCATGTAGGGTTGTTACCGGATGATGTTTCCCGGGGCCCGAAGCTGTCTAAACCCTTGTCTCGTGCGTTGGACCGCCCTGCGTCTCTCATCCCAATCAACCCCTCTCAAGCTACTACATAGATGCGCTGGTCTCACGACTAAGTCCTTACACCTAGGACATCTGCCGTGACAATTCCATGATAGTTGGCGCCCACCGTGGGGCCTGCGCACGGTGGTGATGAGTTCTTGTAGGGATCTTTACAGGGATCAAAAAGCTCGTGATGTGCTGGATGAAAAAGAGTCGGCGGAGAAGATAACATCGTCGACGAACAGTCAAAGCGATATATACAAAGAGAAAATCAGGGTCGCGTTTATGCACCAGCGCACATGACCGGATGATCCGTCGAGGCTGGGTTAATTTCCGTTGCTGTTGCAGGTCGAAATCTCGCACCTGAAATCAGTCGATACAAGGTACAAGTCGCCGAGATCGAAAAGCTTTGACGGTTCCGTCGTCCGTGTGCAAATCCAATTCGGAGCATCAAATTCCATCGCTATTATGTGGCGTGGCTCCCTAGGCCTGCTGCCAACTTCTCAACGGACCAAGGGCAAGCTTCATGCACGTGGACCAGCAGTGTTTGCTTCTGTCAAAAAAACAAAAAGAGGGGAAGCAGCCCACGATCCGGAAGCGGTTTCCGCCATCGAGTCGCTGTCGCTCCACCTCGTCGTTTCCACCTACGGCTACTGAACCGGCCTACGTTTCCTCCTCTGCCGTGAGCCGTCTTCACAGCCGCCCCTGCGGTGGCCGGCCTCGGGCCACTGCCGTTGTCTGCGGTCTCACCGACGTTGTGCCAAGTCGCCCGTTGCCGAGTTCTTGAACCGGCCGAGCCCTCCGCTCCGAGCCGCAGTTTCCTTTGCCTACGCCTCGGTCGCAGCGAGAAGTTGTTGCGTCACAGTGACCTCGTCAAAGTCGGCCACGCCAGATCCGCCCTCGCCGGTGCTGCGGTTCGCCTTGGCCTCGCTCCTCCTCGAGTCGCCTCTGTTGTGGCTGCGCCAAACCGCCGTCGTCGCCCTGTGGCTTTGCCTTCACCTCCGTCGCGTCAAACCGTCGCTGCATCGTGCGGCCTGCTGCTGAGCTGCCTCTGAGCCGCCTCTCGCCTAAACCCGCCGCCTCCAAAAGCATCTGCCTCAGCCGCCGCTGTCCGCGACGCGCCAAGCCGCCCACTTCCGAGTCGCACTGGCCTCGTTTTCATTCTTCACCACCCGCGCGTACACGTCGCCGCTTGGCAAGCCTCCGCTTTGCTCCGCCCTCGCGACCGGTTCACACGTCCACGCCGGTTTACAACGCGGAGAACAATTTGCTCGTCCGCACCGGCTTACAACGCTACGGCCGACTCATCCGTTTGCTCCTTCGGGTGACTCATCCGTGGTTGATTTTAACTTCACCGTGGTGACCATCAACTCCATGGAGGATAATTTTCGGCCTAAACACATCACGACAATTGTTCACTACATCAAAACGACGTGGTTAACTCGCCCGACCGCGCCGGTTTATAACACCGCGGCCGGTTCATCTGTCTGAGCCGCCTCTGATGCTGAGGTCGTCTTTTCCATCCGCCTCTCGCGGCCTGGTCTACATCAACACACCGAGCCGCACCTATCTGCATGAGCTGCGTATTGAGTATGAGCAGGTCACTACTTGGGAAGCCCGGTTTTCTTCCAACAACTTAGGAGGCAAATTATCATATGTTATCAGCCGCCGTCTGCACCTGGATGGCTCAATGGACATGCGCACAAGACGCCATCGCTACAGTTTGGTTAAACTTCAAGCAGCAAGTTGGAAGGAACCATTGGCCGAGTTGCTGACACGGCTCATACGGGATCATTTATAACCCGTCGCAGTCACCTCAACCTTCTGTGGATGCACATCGTGTTATCAACACCAGTGATATGCAAGTTATGTCGGTTTATATCACGGTTAAATATGGAGAATCTCAAGCCAACTCCTTGAGTCATCTTGAGACTCGGGGGCTACAGTGACATGACTCGGGAACCCCGGGTCGTTGGAGGGAATAATAACCCGGTTCCGGAGGCTGCTACCATATTGATGAAACTTTAAAGGCCGTCAGAAAATTGCCGGTTCAAATAAAGATTCCGGTTTAAAATCCGGTTCAAGAGATATCTTTCTCCCCCAAGGTTTTGAAGCTCTCAAATCCGGTTCAAACGTCCGACTCAAGGTAAATTTGTATCTTATAAAGCTTTGAAGCTCTTAATATCCGGTTTACAAATTTCCGGTTTAAAAAGAGGTTGTCTCTCGTAAAGTTCGAGTTCTCAGAAAAAATTAAAGGGACCAAAGAGGTCTGTTACAAAGCACAACTCAAATATAGGTACCCTGCTTTAATGACCATCGGGAGCTGATCGTATTCGAATTTAGCTTAACCCTTTTGGTGTGACCCTGATCGTATTCGAATCGGAGTCGTCAAATATTCTCATGATCACTAGGGGGCTTCCTGTTCAAACATAGGTCGTATTCGAACCAAAGAGAACATAGCTGTCGATACCCTTTTGATCGGCACACTGCCGAGCTCATTGGGGAGTTTCTTGGTCATATTTGAACCATAGCTCAACCCCCTTCGGGAACCGACGTGGATCGTATTCGAATCAGCATCGTTAAACAACTCTCAAGGTCATTTGGGGGCTTCCTGTTCAAACATAGGTCGTATTCGAACCAAAGAGAACATAGCTGTCGGTACCCTCTTGATCGGCAACGCCAAAGCCACTGGGGGCTATGTGATCGTATTCGAATCTTAGCTTAACCCCTTTGGGATGGTTTTCTGATCGTATTCGAATGAGAAGCCTCAAAAAATTTTTGAAGTCTCTTTTTGCAAACAATTTTTGGATTTATTTGAAGCTCTTTTTTCATATCTAAAGTGTATATGAGTGGTTGCTATTTAACCCGGCTTGATTTTTGATGATAAATCGCCAGCTTATGACAATCACCATCTATGTGGAAGCATTGACTTTTAAGGATCGGGTTATCACCCTTACTGCACAGGTCATGTAAACCGGCAGTACAAATTCAATATCACAGTGGTTATATGTCAGATATTATGACCCGCCCTGTGGTAAACCGCCGAGGGATCTTGTGATCTACTTGTGTGCAGGATAAGACTACTTTCGGGTGGATACCTGCCCTGGCTTTTAACGTTAAGTCTCCAGGGCACATGTTGTTTAAACTCTGTGCAGGATTTACAGGGCTATGACTTACATAAATGATTAAGTTCAAGCCCATCATCAAAGATTGAAATTGATGTCTCAAAAGGGTTATCAATTCTTGGTTTTCTCAAAGGCTATAAGCCGCCGGGTTACAAAAATTCCGGCTTACAAGGAAGGCGCATTAAGTCGTCATTGGCCAAGAGCCGCCAGGTATTTAAACTCCGGGTTTACTTGTCAACCGATGAGGTATTCAAATCTTGAATAGCCAACATGGCTGGATTTCTATTGTGATTATCAATAAACAGTGTTATGATTGAGGTTTTCAAAGTCGCTTCAGCGCAACGGCTATTATTGTTATCAATGGGCATGATTTATTTTACAATGGAGGAAATAGTCCCGAGTCGCTGCAGGCTTACGACCCGGCACTTGGGGGGCTACATTGTTCAAATCGAGATTACAACGAATATACAAGTCCCATGTCACTGCCAGCATGCACCATGGCACTTGGGGGCTAATGCAAAGTCATTTTTACTAATCTTATTGAAGACCCGACTCATCACATTCTAAATGAGCTGGCCCTTAGGGGCTACCAATTGCTCCCGTCGAAAATTCGAGGTACACAAGCCTTAATCCATTATATTGAAAGATCCACTATTCAGTTGGTAGAGTACAAAGCTCTTAACCTTGTGGACGTGGGTTCAAGCCCCATGGTGGAGATTACATTATATACTGTTATTATCAATGATCATATTTACAAAGTCCCTGCTCATTATTGCATAATGACCCGGCCCTTGGGGGCTACGCTGGTTGAAGTTTATATGAGCATAAGGCAATTACAAGTCCCAGGTTGCTGCAAGCATGACAACCCGGCACTTGGGGGCTACATAATATGGAGTATTCAGTTTTTACTAGTAACTGAGATGAACAAGATGGATTTCTTCAAAATGGCAGCATTTATATTGAAGCAAGTCTTAAGCCATCACTTTGTTCTCCTCAAGACTTGGGGGCTACAGGTATTATATTATTATCGAAGAAATATTTTCAAATTCTTTGTTTTGAGCAAACCAGATTGACCCGGCGTCACCAATCATTATGACCCTGTGTCTACAACCCGGCGTCATCAATAATCATGAACCGGTGTTGGCAACAATCATGACCCAGAAGTATCAGCTTTTATAACCCGGCAATTTTGGTACTCATAAACCGGCAAGTTTTATATCTTTAAGCCGGATGAATATAAGTTGAATATTTGAAGACCAATATTTTTGTCATTGAAAGCCGACTCAAGTGGATTATCTCTTACAATATTTCTCAACAAGAGAACAATGTCAGCAAGTTGACTCTGAAGCTGGCCTGTTGACCCGGATTTTCAAAGGAGGTATCTGGATTTTTTGCATTGGCAAAATTTGAACATATCTGCTAAAGAGATTTGCTATGAGATTATGGATACATATCAAGAAGGAAGATGACCAGGACTTAAGGATTACCAAGTGCCGGCTTACAAAGAATATTTAACCTGGAACACAACCTGTCAAATTTGTTCTTGTGTTTATATTGCAGATTAGTTTAACATGGATAAATCCAAATTAAACTGGGGGCTAATGTCGGGGATATACCCCGCAGTATGACCCGGCCGGACTTGGCGGCTCACTAGTAACCCGTCCGGAGCTTGGCGATTCACAGATAACCTGGCTGATCTTGGCGACTCATTAGTAACCCGGCGGGCGGGTCAGATGGACAACAAGGCCTAAAGCCCAGAAGGCCGGCTCACGTTATGATGGGCCGGATTAAAAGGAAAGGGATGACGAATATTTCCTTTACGAGGAAGCAAGACCCAGACTTGTAATTAACTTGTAAAAGAAGATAGACTAGTCCTAGTCCTACTAGGACTCCACATGTAACCCGCCCCTCTAACTTATATAAGGAGGGGCAGGGCACCCCAAAGAGGGACGAGCAACAAGAAACAATCTCTAGGGCTAGACTCAAAGAGCCGGCTTACCGGCGACTCTCTCATAAGCATAATGAGACCTAGCCACAAACAATATGTAGGGTTGTTACCGGATGATGTTTCCCGGGGCCCGAAGCTGTCTAAACCATTGTCTCGTGCGTTGGACCACCCTGCGTCTCTCATCCCAATCAACCCCTCTCAAGCTACTACATAGATGCGCTGGCCTCACGACTAAGTCCTTACACCTAGGACATCTGCCGTGACAATTCCACGACAGTTTGATTCATGCGCTGGTCTCTTTCCACTGCATAACGGCTTCATTCGAGCTCAAGAACATCCGCTCGTCTGTTTTTAGGTCTAGAAACTTTTTATTTTACCCGACCATTTTGATCCAAAAGTTTTACTGCGATGTGTGAAACCTGTCTTACCACACTTAGTAAAAAACTGCAATCATTGAGCCTCGGCGGTTTACATTTTCGGTTTAAAGAGACCACGCGCCGTAGAACCTTCCGGCTTAAAGAAAACCATGCTTCGTAGAATCCTCCGGCTTAGCTGTGATAAGGCCGTAGATAATCAATTTATTCTGAATGCCCCTGCGGCTTAAATAACCCACTGTACTTAGGTATATACCATTAGTCCCCTTCATAAGCCGCCACCTTAGTTTTGAACTGTAGATCTCCTCCGGCTTATAATTAACCCGGACGTTTTTCCTTTTTGTCATAGACTGCGGACTTTCACCATGCCTCCCAAAGCTCCCATTACTTGCAAATGGATGAGGTCCAATGTCACCAATGAGACCCTAGCAGACTTTGTCAAGTCCGGATATCGGCCCAAGAAAGACATCATGTCCTACCGTGCCCCTGACCCGTCAGAAGAGAGAGCACAGCCAAAGGACGGGGAGGTAGTGATTTTTGCGGATCATATGAGCCGGGGCTTCGCACCGCCCGGCTCAAAGTTTTTTAGGGACGTGCTAAACTTCTTCGACTTGCGGCCTCAAGATATAGGACCCAACTCAGTGTCCAACATCTGCAATTTCCAAGTCTTCTGCGAGGTTTACCTTGGAGAAGAGCCTAGTCTGCTGCTCTTCAGAGAGCTTTTTTACTTGAACCGTCAGAATGAGTGCGCCAATGGGCCAAGTCTGTAGTTAGGTGGCATCTCCATCCAGCGGCGTAGGGACTGCCTTTTCCCTTACACAGGGCCGCCGAGCCACCCAAAGGACTAGAACATGACTTGGTTCTACTGCCAAGATACATCCCCGGCTGATGAAAGTCCGCTGCCCGGCTTTTGCCCAACACGTCTGGAGTCAACACACCCATTGTCAGACAAACGGACCCCGGCGGAGCGCCAGCCTCTGCTCCCCACCATCAACAGGATCAAGGCTCTCCTAGGCAATGGCCTGAATGGAATCGATCTGGTCCGGGTCTGGATCTCATGGCGGGTGATCCCATTGAGCCGCCGCCCTGGCTTAATGTGTGAGTATACGGGCCGAAAAGACGACCCTCAGAGACACAGCCGCAATGATCTTCCTGAAGACGTTGCAAAGGAGATGACCAAGGCTCTCTTGAATGAGAGCCTGGCAGACTGTGGAAGGACCGGGTTAGCCCCCTTCTGCAAGACCAACCCAGCCCCAGCGGTAAGCCGCCAATCTGAATACCCAATCTTCTTCTGTATATAACTTTCATCTGAATCTTCTAACGAAACCACCATTGTATTTTTCAGGCTGTCGACAAGTTCTGGCAGGTCAAATACGACCATGAGGCGGCCAAGAAGGCCAGAAAGGTGAAGAAAGCCGCCCCTCGCAGGAAAGGAAGCAGGCCTACTGCCTCCAAGCTGATGCAATTAAGCGACAGCTCCAAGTCAGAGGTAACTCCTGAGTCTTTAAGTCCTTGCTATATTCACTGTTTGTTGCTGTCCGTCTTATCAATACTTGCTTATTGACAGGATGACACCGGCGCAAGTAACCCGGTGGTTGAAGAGGTAATGTCACTTTCCTCCGACTCGGAGCCCTTGCCATAGCTGAAAGTCCGAAGGGTAACCCGGAAAGTAAGCTTTTCACATCCTTTAGCTTATCAAGACCCTCAATTTATTTTGAAGCGACAGGTTCATGAAAGCCGGCGTCACACCCGGACCAACAAGGACACCGACCTCTCCGCCGGGTTACCCGACGCAACAAGGAAGCGCCGAACTAAGGTTATTTCCCACTTGTACCCCTTTCATCCATTGGCGGGTGTTATCCGTCAGCCACTCAATTCTTCTGACTCCAATTATCAGGAGACCTCCTCCTCTTCGGGCGACTCTATGCAGTCGAGTCTTCCGACTTTCAAGACCGCGCCCGGGTAATGACAACCATCTCATATTATACTTGTCTGTACTTACTCTTTTTGTGCTGAACGTTTCTGTCCTTTCAGCGCCCAGGCAAAGCTCACCAAGAGAGCGAAGAAGACCAAGTCAGACGGAGTGCCGGATTTACCTGAACCAGAGGTGACGGCTCACGAACCGCCAGCTGCCTCCGCCCCCGAAGCCACCATTCCAACCGACAAGGCACCTGAAGCCGCTGCCCCAACTACCAAGGCAACTACAGAAGCTTCGGTTAACCCGGAGGCCTCCGGCTCGGCTCCACCAGTAGACGACCCGGACGTGGTAATCACCCGGACGGAGTTCGTTGAGCCGGGGAGACCGACCGTGCTGGCCAAGTGCTCCGCTAAGGGGGAGTTGCTGCAGCCCCACCGGGTGAATCTGGACCTCTCCGACTACACCAACCTGAGCATTGGAGAGCTCGTCTCTGGCTACATCAGCCAAGTACACAAGAGCCGGGATGCAGAGGTTGCCATGGTGAACCAGATCCAGCAGAAATCTGAGGTATCATTCTGCTGTCCTCTTACTTACTGCATAGTTAGCTTTACCATGCTAGCCCCCAAGTCAACAACTTATGATTGAATATGTTGTAGACTTAGGTTCCGGCTTACGCAATTGAGCCGGCAGTTAGTAGATAGACACGTGCAATATGCATTAGCCCCCAAGTGCCAAGTGTCTTTGCTTGGAAAACGCTTGGGACTTATATAGTAACTGTTAATAACCCGGAAATATATGCAGGCTGTTGGCAAGAAGCTAGAGGCGGACCTTGCGGATCTCAAGAACCAGCTGAAGACGCAAGAGATGGAGACCCGGAAGGCAAACGCCAAGTTTGTATCCAGCATCGCCGCTCAAGAGAAGCTGAAGACAGAATTTGATGCTGAGCGGAAAGCCTGGGCCGAAGAGAAGGCCGCATTGGTGACCCGGGCTGAACAGGCGGAGAAGGCTCTCTCCGAGAAGACCGCCGAGCTCTCTGGCCTAAAACGCCAAGTGTCCCAGATGGTGGCCGCAATCTTCGGTAAGTCGTCGCGCCAGCTTTCATCAAGTGTAGAATGTTTATATCTCATAATTTCATCCTTGTCGGCGGCTTATCTGACTCTGTTAAACAGGTCCCAGAAGTGCCAACCTCAACCAGAGCGTGGTAACCAAGCTGAAGGCCGTGTATACCCTGGTGGAGCAGCTCTACACCGGGTCACAACGTGCCTTAGCTGTGGTGGCCCTATCCAACGAGGTGCCGACTCACCTGGCAGAAGTCCTTCGCCGGCTCGCTGTGCTGCCTCAACGGATCCAAGAGCTGCGACTGGCCTCTGCAAGAGCCGGAGCGATCGCCGCGCTGAGCCGAGCCAAGGCATTCCCGCCGGAGTTAGACCCAGCGGACATCGCCCTTGGCTATCCAAGCTTGAAGGAAGACGGCTCAGCTTTCGATCAGAAGGACTTCGCAGCTTGCGTGAAGGCCGTACGCCCGGTGGCCACCCTTATCGGGAACGACACAGATCTGACCAAGTACCAGCCGGGTTATGATGCGGAGAATCAGAGGATTCCAACCCCTCGCTATGAAGCCCTCAATTTGATCTCGCCGGCTCGTCAGCACACTTTCGCCCCGGAGATTGACCCAGCCGGATTAATTGACGAGGAAGCCCAATTCGAAGCTCTCACCGGCATCGACTGGAAGTCATCAACCTTCCAGGTCTTGGGATCAGCCGGAGGAGAGGATAGGAACGAGCCGGGGACTTCAACTCAGCAAGCGTCGTAACTCGGCTGGCGGTTTACCAAACAATGCTCCACCCTTTTAGACTTGATGAATTTTGTAATAGAGTAGGTGCAACAGTTTATCTCTGCCGTGCCATCGTGCACGTATTGAATGCTAAAGTCTTTTGATGTTGTCTCTTTGATATTTCTCTGGGTCATAATCAATCCTTTGTTTTTTCTTAACTTCAAAAGAGGCGCCTTTAATTATCCTGCATAGAAGCGCAAATCACAAGTCTCGAGGCGGCTTACCGCCCTGAGAATCAGATATTTTAGATACATAACCCGGAATATGAATCAAAAAAGACTGGTCCTCAATTATATCCTTAACACAGCCGTAATAACACACTTAGCGGCCTGTAAGCATACTTCCGGTTTAGATAACCCGGGTAATAAGGTTGGTACCTTAATTCCGATTTACTTGTCTTAATGACACCCATTGTGTTCAACTAACACTGTAAACCAAAGTTAAGCCGGCAAAGTGAGACCCGGCCATACACACTTTGTAATAATCAGAAGAAACTTGTTATAAAGCAGAAGAACGTAGGGGCTTCCGGTTCAGATACGACCAGAGACCCGGCCCAAAGGGGTTATGCTAAGATTCGTATACGATCATATAGCCCCCAGTGGGTGTGGCGATGCCAATCAAGAGGGTACCGATAGCTATGTTCTCTTTGGTTCGAATACGACCCATTTTTGAACAGGAAGCCCCCAAGTGATTTTAAGAATTGTTTAACGACGCTGATTCGAATACGATCCACGTCGGTTCTCAGAGGGGTTAAACGATGATTCAGATATGACCAAAGGTAACCTCCCAATGAGCTCGGCATTGTGCCAATCAAATGGGTATCGACAGCTAAGTTCTCTTTGGTTCGAATACGACCCATGTTTGAACAGGAAGCCCCCAAGTGACTTTACTGCTTACAGCTATATTCGAATACGATCATAAGCCGGATCCTCCTTTAAGTCATCATGTAATCTTGCAATAAAAACAACACATGCATATTTGGAGGAGAAAAAAGGACAGAGGTCCTGCTTTATTGCTTATCATAATATATACATGGCTGAGAGAAATATGTACACCACGAGAGCCGATGGCTCAAGTGTAGTAAGGTCGAAGCTGAGCTATGTTCCACGGCCGACGGGTCTCTTCCTCCGACTTACATGAATCTTTGTGCTCCCGAATGTCAATGAGGTAATATGACCCGTTGTGCAAGTTCTTGTTGACCACAAAGGGCCCTTCCCAAGGCGGGGATAACTTGTGTGCATCTGTTTGATCCTGGATGAGCCGGAGCACAAGATCGCCTTCCTGGAAGACCCGGGATTTAACCCGGCGGCTATGATAACGGCGCAGGTCTTGTTGATAAATCGCTGAACGGGCTGCTGCCACATCACGCTGTTCGTCCAAAAAGTCAAGAGCATCTTGGCGCGCCTATTCATTATCCGTCTCAACATAAGCCGCCACTCGAGGTGAGTCATGATGGATGTCACTGGGGAGGACTGCTTCCGCCCCGTAAACCATGAAGAAAGGCGTGAAGCCTGTAGATCTGTTAGGAGTAGTGTTGATGCTCCATAACACGGAGGGCAACTCCTCCACCCAACAACCCGGCGTCCGTTGCAAAGGGACCAAAAGCCGGGGCTTGATACCCTTCAGAATGTCCTGATTAGCTCTCTCAGCCTGACCATTGGATTGAGGATGAGCCACTGAGGAAACATCAAGTCGGATATGCTCTCGTTGAAAAAACTCCTCCATGGCGCCTTTGGAGAGATTGGTGCCATTGTCAGTTATAATGCTGTGTGGAAAACCAAAGCGAAAGATCACCTTTTTCATAAACTGAACCGCCGTGGCTGCATCACACTTGCTAACTGGCTCCGCTTCAACCCACTTGGTAAACTTGTCAACTGCCACCAAAAGGTGGGTCTTCTTATCCTTGGACCTTTTGAAAGGTCCAACCATATCAAGCCCCCAGACCGCAAAGGGCCAAGTGATTGGGATCATCCTCAGCTCCTGAGCCGGCACATGAGCCCGTCGTGAGAACCTCTAGCAACCATCACATTTACTGACCAAGTCCTCTGCATCAGCATGAGCCGTCAACCAATAAAAACCATGATGAAAAGCCTTGGCCACAAGGGACTTTGAGCCGGCGTGATGGCCACAATCCCCTTCATGGATCTCACGCAAGATCTCTTGACCTTCCTCAGGGGAGACACAACGCTGAAATGCTCCTGTAACACTGCGATGATGCAACTCGCCATCAATAACGATCATTGACTTAGCCCGCCGGGTTATTTGCCTGGCCAAAGTTTCATCCTCAGGCAACTCGCCCCGGGTCATATAAGCCAGATATGGCAGTGTCCAGTCTGGTATGATATGGAGAGCCGCCACCAGTCGTGCCTCCGGGTCAGGGATAGCCAAGTCTTCCTCCGTAGGCAACTTAACAGAAGGGCTATACAGGACGTCCAGGAAAGTGTTAGGCGGCACCGGTTTTCGCTGAGAGCCCAGCCGGCTTAAAGCATCCGCCGCCTCGTTCTTCCTGCGATCAATGTGTTCCACTTGGTAACCCTGAAAATGCCCAGCAATGGCATCAACCTCGCGGCGATAAGCCGCCATGAGAGGGTCCTTCGAATCCCACTTTCCTGAGACTTGTTGAGCCACCAAGTCTGAGTCGCCGAAGCACCTTACCCGGCTTAAGCTCATCTCCTTAGCCATCCGAAGACCATGGAGCAAGGCCTCGTACTCAGCCGCATTGTTAGTGCAAGGAAACAGCAACTGTAGCACATAATGGAACTTGTCACCTTTAGGGGAAGCCAACACGACTCCAGCCCCCGAGCCCTCCAGCTGCCTGGACCCATCAAAGTGGATAGTCCAATACGTGTTATCCGGCTTCTGCTCGGGGACTTGTGACTCTGTCCAATCATTGATGAAGTCCACCAGGGCCTGAGATTTAACAGCAGTGCGTGGCACATACTTGAGACCATGAGGTCCAAGCTCTATAGCCCACTTAGCTACTCTCCCTGTGGCCTCCCTGTTTTGAATGATATCACCAAGAGGGGCAGAACTGACAACAGTGATGGGATGACCCTGAAAATAATGCTTAAGTTTCCGGCTTGCCATGAACACACCATAAACAAGCTTCTGCCAATGCGGATATCGCTGCTTGGACTCAATGAGCACTTCGCTGACATAATAAACCGGCCGCTGAACCGGATGCTCCTTGCCCTCCTCCTTGCACTCCACCACCATAGCCACACTGACGGCTCGTGTGTTTGCCGCCACGTACAGTAATAAGGGCTCTTTATCAACCGGAGCTGCAAGGACTGGGGGCTCTGCCAGCTGCTTCTTCAAATCGTCAAAAGCGGTATTAGCTGCATCATTCCAGACGAAGTTATCAGTTTTCTTCATCAACTGGTATAATGGCATGGCCTTCTCACCCAAACGGCTTATAAACCGGCTTAAAGCAGCGATGCGACCCGCCAAGCGCTGAACGTCATTTATACACGCCGGCTTAGCCAGGGAGGTGATGGCCTTGATCTTCTCCGGGTTGGCTTCAATGCCTCTGTCAGAAACCAAAAAAACCCAAGAGTTTGCCTGCAGGGACACCAAAGACACACTTGGCTGGGTTAAGCATCATCTTGTAGACCCGGAGATTATCAAAGGTTTCCCTTAAATCATCTATCAGGGTTTCCTCCTTTATGGACTTAACCACAATGTCGTCCACATAAGCATGAACATTACGCCCAATCTGTTTATGAAGACAGTTCTGCACGCAACGCTGATAAGTCGCCTGTGCACACTTGAGTCCAAAGGGCAAAGACACATAGCAGAAGGCTCCAAAGGGAGTGATGAACGCCGTCTTCTCCTGGTCCTTAACAGCCATTTTAATATGATGATATCCAGAATAAGCGTCCAAGAAACTTAAGCGCGCACAACCCGCCGTAGCATCAATAATTTGATCAATACGGGGAAGGGCAAAAGGATCAGCCGGACACGCCTTGTTTAAGTCCGTGTAGTCCACACACATCCGCCAAGTGCCGTTCTTCTTGAGTACAAGCACCGGGTTAGCCAACCACTCTGGGTGAAAGACTTCAACAATAAATCCGGCCGCCAAGAGCCGGGCCACTTCTTCACCAATAGCCTTCCACCCCTCTTCATTAAACCGCCGAAGGAACTGCCTGACCGGCTTAAATTTCGGATCAACATTGAGAGTGTGCTCAGCGAGTTCTCTAGGTACACCTGGCATGTCAGAAGGTTTCCATGCGAAGATGTCCCTATTCTCACGGATGAACTCGATGAGCGCGCTTTCCTATTTTGGATCCAAATTGGCACTGATGCTAAACTGCTGAGATGAATCTCCTGGAACAAAATCAACAAGCTTAGTTTCATCAGCCGACTTAAATTTCGTCGCCGGCTCATTCTCCGTAGTTGGCTTTTTCAGAGAGGTCATATCTGTTGGGTCAACATTGTCTTTGTAAAACTTCAACTCCTCTGTAGCACAAACAGACTCTGCATAAGCCGCATCGCCTTCCTCACACTCCAGAGCCACTTTCCGGCAGCCGTGAACCGTAATGGTCCCATTGTGACCCGGCAGCTTGAGCTGTAAGTACACATAACACGGCCGTGCCATGAATTTGGCGTAAGCCGGCCGTCCAAATATAGCATGGTATGGACTTCTTATCTTGACCACCTCAAAGGTCAATTTCTCCACCCTGTAGTTGTTCTCATCTCCAAAGGCCACTTCTAATTCGATCTTGCCGACTGGATAAGCCGACTTACCAGGTACCACACCATGGAAGATAGTGTTTGATTGGCTGAGGTTCTTATCAACCAACCCCATACGGCGAAAAGTCTCATAATAGAGGATGTTGATGCTGCTGCCTCCATCCATGAGCACCTTTGTGAACTTATATCCTCCCACTTGAGGAGCCACCACTAAGGCCAAGTGGCCCGGGTTATCCAACCGGGGAGGGTGATCCTCCCTACTCCACACTATAGGCTGCTCGGACCACCTCAAGTAGCGTGGGACTGCCGGCTCCATAGCATTCACTGCCCTCTTATGAAGCTTCTGATCTCGCTTACACAGACTGGTGGTAAACACATGATACTGTCCCCCGCTAAGCTGCTTTGGATTGGTCTGATAACCCCCCTGCTGCTATTGATGACCCTGGCCAGACTGTTGATTAAAGCCCCCTTGACCGCTCTGAGGACCAGAATTTGGGCCGCCGCCTGGGCCATGAAAGCCGCCGGCGCCTGAGCCGCCGCCCGGGCCATTGTAATTCTTAAAGGCCTTCATGATTGCACAATCCTTCCACAGATGAGTCGTTGGCTTCTCTCTAGAGCCATGCCTTGGACAAGGCTCATTCAACAGCTGCTCCAGCGTCGGACCTGACCCGCCGCCTCGGGGAGGGGGCCTCCCCTTACGTCGCTGGTTATTCCCTTGTGAGCTGGCGTTGGCCACAAACTCTAGGCTACCGTCGGCCTTGCGCTTGCCTCCTCGTTGGTTCCCCGGGTTATGCTGAGGACCCTTGCCATTGCCGTTCTTCTTTCCCTTCCCTGTCCTTTCATCATCTGAAGGGGGATCCTTGGTACCATCAGAATCGGCGTACTTGACAAGAGCCGCCATTAGTGTACCCATATCACTACAGCCGCGCTTATGCCGCCCGAGTTTCATCTTCAGGGGCACGAAGCGACAATTCTGTTCCAACATTAAGACTGCAGAGCCGGCTTTCATCTTATCTAATGAATGTATGATCTCCTTAACCCGGCGAACCAAATGGGTTGTGGATTCACCCTCCTGCTGCTTACAGTTAGTCAAATCCACAATTGACATAGACTGCCTACAGGTATCTTTGAAGTTTTGGATGAATCGGGCTTTCAGCTCAGCCCAAGACCCGATGGAATTCGGTGGTAGCCCTTTCAACCAAGTGCGGGCAGTCCCATCCAACATCATGGTGAAGTACTTGGCCATTGCCGCTTCACTGACCTCCAGTAGTTCCATGGCCATCTCGTAACTCTCGATCCAGGCTGCGGGTTGTAAGTCAGCCGTGTAATTAGGCACCTTTCTAGGGCATTTGAAGTCCTTGGGTAGACGTTCATTGCGGATAGCTGGCACTAAGCAAGGGACACCTCCAGTCCTGGTAGGGATACCCACATCGACGGACGCCGTCAGATAAGCCGGGGGAGTCTGGTAAGCCGTCAGCTGAGGCACCTGCTCCGCCTCTTGCTGCGCTCTGTCTTGGCCTGCTGCGTGAAAGGCTCCATTATAAGCCGGACCATGGCCAGGGGGCGGATCATGGCGTCGGACGTTACTTGAGCTGGTCGCTGAGACCATGTGCCTGCTGTAACTCGGGCTCTGACCCAGACGAGGGGTCGAGTGGATCCTATCCCGGCTGTAGGAGTACGCCTCCTGCTGCGCCAGTGCCGTCTGAAGGAGTTCCCTAACCCGGCGGGTTTCAATAGCCGTCGGGGAGTCGCCGTCAACTGGGAGAGGCGCCAGCCGTGCTGCCGCAGCGACCATGTTCTCCAGCGGGTTATTATAATGACCCGGGGGTATTGGCACGTACTGAGGCGGGGCAGGGGGCACCTGGGGAGGCCCCATCACTTGTGGCTGAATAGGGGTCCCGGACCCGGGCACTATGACCCCTGGCGGGTTACTAGACCCTGCACCTGGCGTGTTGAAGAGGTTGCGTGGATCGTAAACCGGAGGGAGTCGAGATTGGGCTTTTTGATGCCTCCTTCTCAGGACCTCATTGGCCGCGTTTTGATCCATCGTGAGCCAGAAGGACTGCGCTTGAATCAACTGGGTTTGGGCACCGAGAGCCACCCGCTCCGCAGTCATCCTGATCCCTTCCGCTGCCAGATCCTCCTTAGCCTTCACTAGATCCAATTTTAACTGTGCCACCTCCGCATCATGCCGAGCTTGATCCGCCGGGTCGCCCGTGGCGGTTAACAGGGCCGTCATCTTGTCCGTGAGATCCATTAGCACCTGAGCCGGAGAAGGCACTGGGTTTCCCGCTCCAGCAGCGGGGTTCTGAACAGGCTGCGCACCAGCCATAAAAACTCCAACCTGACTTGGCGGCTCAAATAGGTCCGGAATACTTTCACCATCGGAACAACCCATGAGCCTGCCATCTTGAAGTTGGTACAACGAGTTTGACTCATCGGTGGCCGACTCGCCGTCAGAGCCGGCGGCCGTCTCATCACCAGATCCAGATCGATCAGAGAGTCCTCCATGGATACACCCCACAAAAGCATGCCTTAAGGCAGGCCGGGCCCGAGCGGGTCGCGCATGCTGAGTCGTCTCGATGAGATCGGTGCAGAGACCCGGCTTAGGGCCCGGCTCACCAATCTTGCCAATGAAAACATGAATTCCGCCAAAGGGGACCCGGTACCCGTACTCAATTGAGCCGGCGTTGGGGCCCCAGTTTGCATCGTCGATGTAGAGCTTGCCGCGACGACTCTTGGTCATCCGGCCCACAGCGTATCCCTTGAGCCCTTCGAAGCTGCCCTTCAAGAACTCAAATCCACCGTGCGCTGGCCCCACGGTGGGCGCCAACTGTCGTGGAATTGTCACGGCAGATGTCCTCGAGTTAGGACTTAGTCGTGGAGCCATCGCAGCTAGGAAGCTTGAAGGGGTTAATGCGGGACAAGGAACACGAGGGTTTATACTGGTTCGGCCCCTTACGGTGAAGGTAAAAGCCTACGTCCAGTTTGAGGTGGTATTGATTAGGCTTACGATTACCAGGGAGCTAAACTGCTATGCCCGGCTCTCAATGAGATTGTTCTTGTCCCTAAACCGCTGCCGGGTCGTCCCTTTATATAGGGAGGCTGACGCCCAGCAGCACACAGAGTCCCGGCCGGCTCATAAGAGTGTCTGGCTCGGACTCTCAACTATACTTGCCTTACACTACAAGTTCTACCATGATAATGATTGTAACTACGGGCCTTAAGCCAAATCCGGGTCTTAAGCCCATCTTTGGCCCACTGTCTTCAAGCTTGGCGCCGGGCTTCTGGTAATGACTATTAGAGTAACCCGGCCCCTCCTGGCGGGTAACTCTAAGGTCTATATCCTCAAAAGGGTGGCTTTGCTGGTCTTGTTTTACCATCGTCGAAATGTCTTGTAAACCGGGATTCCGAGATTGATCGGGTCTTCCCAGGAGAAGGTTTATCCTTCGTTGACCGTGAGAGCTTATGATGGGCTAAGTTGGGACACCCCTGCAGGGTATTATCTTTCGAAAGTCGTGCCCGCGGTTATGAGGCACATGGGAATTTGTTAATGTCCGGTTGTAGAGAATTTGACACTTGACTTAATTAAAATACATCAACCGTGTGTGTAGCCGTGATGGTCTCTTCTCGGCGGAGTCCGGGAAGTGAACACGGTTTGAGTTATGCATGAACGTAAGTAGTTTCAGGATGACTTCTTGATCATTTCTAGCTTCGCGACCGTTGCATTGCTTCTCTTCTCGCTCTCATTTGCGTATGTTAGCCACCATATATGCTTAGTGCTTGCTGCAGCTCCACCTCATTACGCCATCCTTTCCTATAAGCTTAAATAGTCTTGATCTCGCGGGTGTGAGATTGCTGAGTCCTCGTGACTCACAGATTCTACCAAAACAGTTGCAGGTGCCGACGATACCAGTGCAGATGACGCAACCGAGCTCAAGTGGGAGTTCGACGAGGAACGTGGTCGTTACTATGTTTCTTTTCCTGATGATCAGTAGTAGAGCCCAGTTGGGACGATCGGGGATCTAGCATTTGGGGTTATCTTATTTTCATTTGGATTTGACCGTAGTCGGTCTATGTGTGGATTTTGGATGATGTATGAATTAATTTATGTATTGTGTGAAGTGGCAATTGTAAGCCAACTCTCGTTATCCCATTCTTGTTGATTACATGGGATTGTGTGAAGATGACCCTTCCTGCGACAAAACCACAATGCGGTTATGCCTCTAAGTCATGCCTCAACACGTGGGAGATATAGCCGCATCGTGGGCGTTACAAGTTGGTAATCAGAGCCATCCCCGACTTAGGAGCCCCCTGCTTGATCGAATCGCTGGCGTTGTTGAGTCTAGAACAAAAATGTTTTGAGTCTTAGGATTATATATATCGGAGAGTAGGATTCTTTTTACTCCTCAGTCCCTTCGTCGCTCTGGTGAGGCCTCCTGACGTAGAAGTTTTGACTCTTCTCTCCTCAAATTTCACAAAAAAAATTAGGATCACGCGCGTATCTTGGAATCGTTCCGATGGTTTTGTGACGAGAACATTGTTCTTGGTGCCTCCTGACATTTAGGGGTTGTGGCAGTGTCCCGGGGAGTTGAGCTCCGAGCTGTTGTCGTCACAATTTTATCATTGCAGTTCTGGAATACCTGAGTTTCGCCAACATCGAAAATCTCTTTTATGCAGTTGTTGGTGAGATCACCTCGACGCCACCCAGTACTGGGGCGGGAGTTCCAGAGTATTGCCATAACTCGTATAACGGATGCTTTTCGAAGGTTGAGGTACACGATTTCCGAAGGTTTCTTGGTTATGTGTTGACGGATGGATACAGCTGGATCTAGGGATTGCTAGTTTGGGTGATATATTTTGTGTCCCCTGTATCCCCAACACCAGATTGCATAACCAGAACGTTTCGGGAGTTTATAGGTGGGATTCAAGTAGCTCTTAGCATTTCTTCCCGCAGATATTCGGTTTGTGATTGGGTAATCCTTACCACTTATTTGTTCCAGTCATACCTTTTTATTTTATTCATCAATCCTTTTATCAAGTGGCTTCTCACCTTAATGGAAGTGTGATGATGTACTATGGAATTCATTCGTTCATCCTCGTTCGAATGTTTATTGTGAAGACTATATGTTGCAATTTCTATTTGTTGATTCAACTTGTCTATTTGTCTATCAAGATGCTAACGGATGTCACCCTCTTCAGGATGGCTCCGCCAACGCGTCAGAATCCGGAACGCAATGAAGGGAGTCAGGCGAACCCTCCGCCACCACCTCCGCCTCGGGAGGCATGGCAAGCTATCATGGCAGCCACCAACGCCAATGCTCAGATGATTTTGCCACTCTTGCAAGAACGCACCCAAGGGCAAGGTAATCAAGGAAATCAAGGCCAAGGCAACAATCAGCCTCACTTCGCTACCCTCAACCAGTTCCTCGCAAATCAGCCGAAGTCTTTCAGCTATTGTGCCGAGGCCACAGATGCCGATGATTGGCTCGTGGACATCAACAAGCATTTTGAATGTAGCAATGTCAGGCCTGAGGACTTTGTCAAGTTCGCTTCTTTTCAACTCAAGGATCAAGCTGCCGAGTGGTATCAACAATACAAAGATTCCAAAGGAGGCCATGTGATTACCTGGGATGATTTCCGCCGAGACTTCAAAGCTCACCACATTCCACAAAGTGTTGTTAAGAGCAAGCGTGAGGAGTTCCGCAATCTCAAGCAAGGCAGCATGTCCGTGTATCAATACAATACTCAGTTTCAGAAACTCACTCGCTTCGCTAAGCAAGACGTTCCTGATGAAAACAGCATGATCTATCAATTCAGAGGTGGCCTCAGAGAAGATCTGCAATTACCTCTAGTGCTTTTTGAGCCGACCAAGTATGATGATTTCTACAATATGGCACTGAAGCAAGAGGCTGCTCAGCTCAAGTGTGAGGCTTCTAAGAAGAGAGTTAGGGACGCAGTTCAGTCTTCTTCTTCCTCACTAGTGGATGCTAAGCAACAGAAGTTCTGGTTGCCTCCTCCTCCTCCGTTTCGTCAGCCTTTCTAGCAGAAGAACAAAGGTGGCCATGGATCTTCCCACTCATCCAACCTTGGCTATCAGAACAAGTCTCAGAATGAAGCTCCAAAGTCGAATGCTCCTTATCATCGTCCACTCTCAGAGGTGACTTGCAACAAGTGTCAGCAGAAAGGTCACTATGCTAACAAGTGCTTCAACCAAAGGTGCCTTCCGCCTCCTCCTCCTGTGAGATCTTCCAGCAATGCAGTGGTCAAGCATAATCCCAAGTCTGCAAAGGTGAACATGATGAATGCAGCTCAAGCGGAGGAATCTACTGATGTGATAATGGGTAATCTTCCTGTTAATGACTTTCCTGCAAAAGTTCTTTTTGACAATGGTGCATCGCATTGTTTCATGTCAAGATTGTTCTTTGCAAAGAATGATTTTACTTGGTCTTACCTGGATAAACCATTGGGTGTTGTTTCTCCGAGCAAGTCAATGAGAGCCAACTCGATAGTTCCCGATGTCTCTATCAAGATGGGCGATTATAAATTTCTGTCTTCTCCAATTGTCCTTGGTGACTCAGATATTGATCTTATTCTCGGGATGGACTGGCTTTCAAAGCACAAGGCTCAACTTGATTGTGCTGCCAGGGAAATTCAATTGACACACTCTTCTGAGGATGTTATCATCTATGCCGCTCGTGATGAAACCATTCAGTTGTTTTCTCTCAATGAGAAGGGCAAGTTGAATGCCATCTCTCAAATTCCAGTCGTTTGTGAGTATCAAGATGTCTTTCCAGAAGAGCTTCCAGGTATGCCTCCTCACTGGCCAGTTGAGTTCGTTATTGATCTTGAGCCTGGCACTGAACCCGTTTGCAATTGAAGAAACAGCTTGATGAACAAGAGCGTCTGGGTTTGATTAGACCGAGTTCATCTCCATGGGGTTGTGGTGTTCTTTTTGTCCAGAAGAAGGATGGCACGGACCGACTTTGTGTCGACTACCGTCCATTGAACAAGAAGACAATAGAGAACAAGTATCCACTTCCCAACATCAATGAGCTTTTCGAGCAACTCAAAGGTGCTAAAGTATTCTCCAAGCTTGACCTTCGAATCGGTTATCATCAGATTCGCATTCGTGAAGAAGATATTGCCAAGACAACATTCAGAACAAGCTTTGGTTCTTATGAATATACTATCATGTCTTTCGGCCTTGTCAATGCTCCTCCAACATTCTCTCGGATGATGAATTTCATCTTCAACCCCTATACCAATGAATTCGTCCTGGTGTATCTCGATGATATCTTGGTCTTCTCCGAGAATAAGAAGGATCATGCCAAACATTTGCGATTGGTGCTCGACAAGCTCAGAGAGTATCAATTCTATGCGAAGTTTTCAAAAGGTGAGTTTTGGCTCGATGAAGTTCTTTACGTTGGTCATATCATCTCTGCCAAGGGCATCGCTGTTAATCCCGAGAAGGTGTCCGCAATTGTGAATTGGGAACCTCCTCAGAATGTCAAGCAGCTTCGCAGTTTTCTTGGTCTTGCAAGCTATTGCCGAAGATTCGTTGAGAATTTCTCTAAGATTGCAAAGCCTCTTTCCAACCTCCTCCAGAAGCATGTGAAGTATGTCTGGACGCCTGAGTGTGACGTTTCTTTCAACACTCTCAAAGAGAAACTCGTCACAGCTCCTGACTGAACTCCTCCTGACGAATCCAAGCCATTCGAAGTTTTCTGTGATGCTTCTCTTCAAGGTCTCGGTGCTGTGTTAATGCAAGAGAAGAAAGTTGTGGCCTATACCTCTCGTTAGTTGAAACCCAACGAAAAGAACTACCCCACTCACGATCTTGAGTTGGCGGCAGTTGTCCATGCATTAATAACATGGAGACATCTCTTGTTGGGAAGAAAAGTGGACATATTCACCGATCACAAGAGTCTCAAGTACATCTTCACTCAGCCAAACCTCAACCTCAGGAAAACTCGATGGGTCGAAATGATTCAAGAGTACAATCCGAGTATTGAATATACTACAGGCAAAGCCAATGTCATTGCAGATGCTTTGAGCAGGAAGGCTTATTGCAACAGCTTAATTCTCAAGCCATTTCAACCGGATCTTTGTGAAGCTTTCCGCAAGCTGAATCTCCAAGTTGTTCCTCAAGGCTTTCTTGCCAACCTCATAGTCTCTCCTACTTTGGAAGATCAAATTCGTGAGGCACAACTCCTGGATACCATGGTGAAGAAGGTGAAACATGGTATTGACAAGGGTCTTTCCAAATACAAGTGCTATCTCATTGATGACAGAGACACTTTATTCTTCGAGGACCGGATTGTGGTTCCTAAAGGTGATCTAAGGAAAGTCATTATGAACGAGGCGCATAATTCTCTTCTTTCCATTCATCCTGGAAGTACGAAGATGTACCATGACCTCAAGCAGTCGTATTGGTGGACTCGAATGAAGCGAGAAATCGCTCAATTCGTGAACGAATGTGATATCTGTCGAAGAGTGAAAGCAGAACACCAACGACCAGCTGGTCTCCTCCAACCTCTTGCTATCCCAGAATGGAAGTTTGATCATATCGAAATGGACTTCGTGACGGGATTTCCTAAGTCCAAGCGCGGAAATGATGCTTTCTTCGTTGTCATCGACAAGCTTACTAAAGTGGCTCATTTCCTTCCAATCAAAGAATCAATCACAGCAGCTCAGTTGGCAGAGCTATACACCTCCAAGATTGTCTCCTTGCACGGGATTCCACAATTGATATCTTCAGATCGTGGAAGCATCTTCACTTCTAGGTTCTGGGACTCCTTCCAGAAGGCCATAGGCGCCAACATTCGCTTCAGCACAGCTTTCCATCCTCAAACTAGTGGCCATGTCGAGCGAGTCAATCAAATTCTTGAAGATATGCTTAGGGCTTGTGTCATTTCTTTTGGCATGAAATGGGAAGATTGTCTTCCATATGCCGAATTGTCCTACAACAACAGCTTCCAAGCGAGTTCGGGCAAGGCCCCATTCAAGATTCTCTATGGCAGAAAGTGTCGTACTCCTCTCAATTGGTCAGGGACTAGTGAACGCCAACTTCTTGGCAATGACTTAATCACAGAGGCTGAAGAAATGTGTAAAGTCATCCATGAAAATCTCAAAGCCGCGCAATCGCGCCAGAAGAGTTACTATGATAGTAAGCACCGTGATTTGGCTTTCGAGATCGGAGACCATGTCTACCTCCGCGTCTCTCCAATGAAAGGCACTCGTCGCTTCGGTATCAAAGGGAAGCTTGCCCCTAGATACGTGGGTCCTTTCAAGATCATTGGCAAAAGAGGCGACCTCGCCTATCAACTTGAGCTTCCCTCCAACTTCGCGAATGTGCACGATGTGTTCCACGTGTCACAGCTTCGCAAGTGCTTCAAGGCTCCTGAGCGCACCATCAACTTCGAAGAGATTGATCTCCAAGAAGATCTGTCTTATCATGAGCACCCCGTTGCTATTCTTGAAGAAACTGAGCGCAAGACTCGCAACAAGTCAATCAAATTGCTGAAAGTGAAGTGGTCGCACCATTCCGATCGAGAAGCCACCTGGGAACGCGAGGACCACCTCCGTTCTGAATATCTGGATTTCTTTCAGTCCTAGATCTCGGGACGAGATCCTCTCGTAGTGGTGGAGTGTTGTAACACCCCGGATGTAACTTTCCATCATTGTAACTCCAACTCTTGCCATTTTCGGCTATGTGTTATGATATTCCGTCTGTGGTTGGGTTTTGTCTTTCGTTTTGTATTTTGTTCATGTCATGCATCTCATATCATGTCATCATGTGCATCTCATTTGCATAGGTGTTCGTCTCATGCATCCGAGCATTTTCCCCGTTGTCCGTTTTGCAATCCGGCACTCCCACGCGCACTGGCGCGTCCCTCTTGTTTATTTTCATGAGCGGGTGTTAAACGTTCTCGGAATGGACCGAGTCTTGTCAAGTGGCCTTGGTATACCACCGGTAGACCACCTGTCAAATTTCGTTCCATTTGGAGGTCGTTTGATGCTCCAACGGTTAACCGGGTAACCGCACAAGCCTTTTGTGTGTTGCAGAAAAAAAAACCTCCAAACAGCCCAAAACCCACTTAAGTCACCTCCATGCTCTCGATCGTTCGATCACGATCGTGTGTGCGAAAACCGTGCCTCATTTGGACTCTCCTAGCTCCCTATGCCTATATAAACACCCTCCCCGTCCAAAATTTCGGATCAAACCCTAGTCTCCCCTTCCCTCGCGCCGCCGGACACGTCCGCCGCCACCGGACACATCCCGCCACCGCCCGGCCTCTCCCGCGCTGACATGTGGCAAGCCGCCGCCGTCCGCCGCCGAAGCCCGCCAGGCCCAGGGCCGGCCCCTGCGGCCCGGGACGCCGCGGGCGGCCGAGCCCCGCGCTCCGCGCCGTCTCCATCCGCCGGTGCATTGCCGCCCTCGCCGGTCGCCGCCCTCGCCGGTCGCCACGCCCGAAGCCGGCGAGCTCCTCCCGCGCCCGTCGCCTTGACCGCCGCCGCCAGCGCCTCCGCCGCCCCGGAGAAGCCCCGAGCTCTTCCGCCTCCCTCTAGCTCCTCCGGCTGGCACCCTCCTCTTCCCCTCCGTCTCCGGCAGCTCCGGAGACGAGCCACCGCCCGCCTCGACGTCCGCGCCAGATCCAGATCGGGAGAGGTTGACTTTCCTCCCCCGAGTTTCTCTGTCCTGAGATTTTTACATTATATGCTCCTGTTCATCGCATCATATCTCATCGCATATTGCTCCGTTTTGCGTGCATGATATATTGAAATGTTCGTCTTGAGATGCTCTTCATTTTGTTCCATTATGCCATGTTCATTTGAGTTCATCTTGATGCCCAAATCTCTGGTGCAAGAGTGCTATATGATGTTCACTGCTGTCACTTATCAGAACTTGGTGTTTTGTTATTTTTGTTGCATTTGATGTGTGCATCTTATGGGCATGAGCTCTACAGGTGTTTTGATCTATGCCATGCCATCTTGACAGAGGTGTATGCCATGTATTTTTTTGATCTATGTGGTGACTAGCACAAGCATGCAAACTAGGCTTCGTGATGTTTCTGTTTTCAGAGACTTAGGATTTTGCTGTCGGTTACTGCTGTTATTTTGTTGCTATGTATCCATGTGTCTACAGTGAGATCCATGCTTCTTTCGGGCATGTTCAGTAAGGATGTTTTGTAGATATAGTTGTGCTCTATCCATCCATGCCCCTGTTTGCAATTATGGAGTGCCATAGCATGTCTTAATCTTGCTCTATTTTTGCTATAAAATGTTTCTGGCAGATTGTTTACATGATATTCAATTTTGCCAAGGTGGTTGTATTTGATCCATACATGCTATGTACTTGCTTTTTCCATGGTTAGCTTCATAAACATGCCATATTGCTGTAGGTATGCTTGTTTTGTCATGAATTGCTTTGTAATGAGTGAATCAAGCTCACCAAGATGCCTTCATAATTCTTTTAATGCCATGCTCTGTTTTCTGTTAAGTCTGAAACCTCTTAACGAAACTTGCTACGTTTACATGGTTGCCATCATATCTTCTGGTGCTTTATGGCTCATGGTCAGTAAGGGACTTTTGTTCTATGCATTTAGTAGATTCATTCCATGCCTTGTTTGTCTATGTTAAGTTCCTGTAGCATTAGTTTTGCTTGCTCTAAACATTGCTATCTTTTGCACTTTTGCCATACTTGTTTGAACCCGTTATGTTGTGATCTAGCCGTAGCTCAGTGTTCATCTTTTGTCAAGCATCTTCTGTAGATCACTGCCATATGCTTTATTGCTATGTTGGAGTGCTGTAGCATAGTTACTTGATGTATTCTAAGTGCTATCATGGATCCGTTTCCGGTGATCTTTATATTGATTTCGACCAAAATCATCTCATCTTTCCAGTGGCATACTCGGTTTGCCAAGTTACTGCCTTGTTCATTCTTTTTCTTCCGGAGCTCGCATATGCATCGCATATCATATCTCGCATATCATTCATGTATTGCATCATGTTGTTTGTGCATTTCCCGTGATTGATTGTGGTTCGATTGCTTGTGTTCTTGCTGTGGGTAGAGCCGGGAGACGAGTTCGTGAACGAGGAACCTGTTGAGTATGCTTACGAGGATCAAACTTTCGACAACTCTGAGAACCTTGCAGGCAAGATGACCATACCCTCGAAATCACTTATATCTTTGCTTTGCTAGTTGTTCGTTCTATTTCTTTGCTGCGCTACCTACCACTTGCTATATCATGCCTCCCATATTTCCATGTCAAGCCTCTAACCATCCTTTCCTAGCAAACCGTTGTTTTGGCTAAATTACCGCTTTTGCTCAGCCCTTCTTATAGCGTTGCTAGTTGCAGGTGAAGTTGAAGTTGGTTCCTTGTTGGAACATGGATATTTTGGAATATCACAATATCTCTTATTTAATTAATGCATCTATATATTTGGTAAAGGGTGGAAGGCTCGGCCTTATGCCTGGTGTTTTGTTCCACTCTTGCCGCCCTAGTTTCCGTCATACCGGTATTATGTTCCTTGAGTTTGCGTTCCTTACGCGGTTGGGTGATTTATGGGACCCCCTTGACAGTTCGCCTTGAATAAAACTCCTCCAGCAAGGCCCAAACTTGGTTTTACCATTTGCCACCTAAGCCTTTTCCCTTGGGTTTTCGCGAGCCCGAGGGTCATCTTTATTTAAACCCATGGGCCAGTGTTCCTCTGAGTGCTGGTCCAAACTAGAGCATCGTGCGGGACCGTCCCTTGGCAACATGGGTTACGTTGGTACCTGTACGCTTCGCTTATCCAGTGTGCCCTGAGAACGAGATATGTTTAGCTCCTATCGGGATTTGTCGGCACAGCGGGCGGCTTTGCTGGTCTTGTTTTACCATTGTCGAAATGTCTTGTAAACCGGGATTCCGAGATTGACCGGGTCTTCCCGGGAGAAGGTTTATCCTTTGTTGACCGTGAGAGCTTATGATGGGCTAAGTTGGGACACCCCTGCAGGGTATTATCTTTCGAAAGCCGTGCCCGCGGTTATGAGGCACATGGGAATTTGTTAATGTCCGGTTGTAGAGAATTTGACACTTGACTTAATTAAAATACATCAACCGTGTGTGTAGCCGTGATGGTCTCTTCTCGGCGGAGTCCGGGAAGTGAACACGGTTTGAGTTATGCATGAACGTAAGTAGTTTCAGGATGACTTCTTGATCATTTCTAGCTTCGCGACCGTTGCATTGCTTCTCTTCTCGCTCTCATTTGCGTATGTTAGACACCATATATGCTTAGTGCTTGTTGCAGCTCCACCTCATTACACCATCCTTTCCTATAAGCTTAAATAGTCTTGATCTCGCGGGTGTGAGATTGCTGAGTCCTCGTGACTCACAGATTCTACCAAAACAGTTGCAGGTGCCGACGATACCAGTGCAGATGACGCAACCGAGCTCAAGTGGGAGTTCGATGAGGAACGTGGTCGTTACTATGTTTCTTTTCCTGATGATCAGTAGTGGAGCCCAGTTGGGATGATCGGGGATCTAGCATTTGGGGTTATCTTATTTTCATTTGGATTTGGCCGTAGTCGGTCGATGTGTGGATTTTGGATGATGTATGAATTAATTTATGTATTGTGTGAAGTGGCGATTGTAAGCCAACTCTCGTTATCCCATTCTTGTTCATTACATGGGATTGTGTGAAGATGACCCTTCTTGCGACAAAACCACAATGCGGTTATGCCTCTAAGTCGTGCCTCGACACGTGGGAGATATAGCTGCATCGTGGGCGTTACAAGCCCAAGGCTACATCACCACCAGAGCCTTTTGCAGGCGAAGACTACTTTTGTCAGGATAAGCTGTACTAGCTGTCCCCTTTCAAATTGGCCGTTGTTGGCTCCCTTCCCACTCAATATTTGAGGAGAGGACCAGGGCCTCTATAAATAGGACTAGACACCATAGTAGGAGGCATCTGATCTTGAGCCAATCCTTAGCCACACACCGAGCACAAGAACACCTCAACCTCAGGAGGCTGTTCTTCCCCTTGTACTGTTCATCATCAGCCCAAGAGGCAATCCACCACCACCACCACACCGGAGTAGGGTATTACACCACAAGGGTGGTCCGAACCAGTATAAATCTTGTGTCCCTTGTGTTGTGAGTTCGTCGAGTTCGTTCTTGAGATCTTAGCCAGTTAGGACTTGGATCGGTAGGGAGGAGAACTTCGTGCGCACCCAAGTGTTCGAACCTTGAGGGTTTTGCCAGAACCCATGATCCGACAGTCGCGGGCAAGGCCAGGCACGTGCACACAGTACCTAGCCCCCGCGCGCGGGACGCAGGGGCAAGACCGACGGGCAACTGCCCCTCCTCCTGGGACTTGGTTAGAAAGGCGAACCAAGATAGAAAGAGAGAAAATTCCAACGCTGGCAAATAAAAGACACGAAAGCTCCAAATTAATTCAAGAAGTTGCAAACCAGCTACAGAAAGCAAGCAAAAGAACAGCCGCGTCCAGCACCTAGACTACTCTTCTTGTCTTCCCGCAAACTTGGAGCATGGGGCCTCCACTAGGACGTGGGTGGGAGCCCCCATGAAGCATAGGGGCGACGCTCAGGAGACTTCGGGCGTGTACAGCCCCAACTCATTATTACGTGAGACTTCGGGCGTGTCTCGAGCGGAGACCTTCACAGACGTGGGGCCTTGCTTCATGGGTAGAACTTCCAGAGGTGTTGGATGTTCCAGGCGTTCTGGATGGGGACCCCGTCCTGCGTCTCCAGGGGCGCGACACCAAGCTTGGAGACACGGGCGATCCTGAACGGGCCCTCCCACATGGGCGAGAGCTTATGCAGCGCTTCCCTGGAGAGCACCTGCCTCAGGACGAGATCACCCACATCGAGCATCCTGGAGCGGACGCTACAGAAGTGGTACCGCCTTAGGGACTGCTGGTACCTCGCTGCTCGGAGTGAGGCCTGGCGGCGGCGTTCCTCCCCCAACACGAGGTCCATCCCCCGCGAGGCGTCCTGGCGTGCCTCGTCAAATGCCAAGACCCACGCGGAGTGGTTCCTGACCTCGTGAGAGAGAACCGCTTCAGCTCCATTGATGAGGAAGAATGGAGTCTGGCCCGTCGGCTTGGTCGCGGTGGTGTGGATGGACGACAGCACGGACTGGAGCTCGTCGAGCCAGCCCCTGCCGCGGGCCTCGAGCTTCTTGTTGAAGGTCCTTGCCTTGAGGCCCCTCAGGACATATGCGTTGGCGCGCTCAGCCTGGCTGTTGCTCCATGGGTGTGCCACCGAAGCGTAGCATATCTGCGTCCCAAGGTTAGCACAATATGTTTTGAAAAGGTTGCTAGTGAACTACAAGCCATTGTCAGTGATGATGCGATTAGGAACCCCGAACTGGCTCACGAGGCCCTTGATGGACTTGACAGCCGAGCCGGCCGAGATGGTGCAGACGGCCTCCACCTCCGCCCACTTGGTGAATTTGTCGATGTCGTTGTAGAGGTAGCGGTAGCCCCCGGGCGCTCGAGGGAATGGTCCCAGGATGTCTAGCCCCCAGACCGCGAACGGCCATGAGAGCGAGATGGTCTGGAGGCCCTGAGCGGGTTGGTGGATCTGCTTGGCATGGAACTGACAGGCATCATAGGATCTTACCAGCTCGGTGGCATCATTGAGCGATGTGGGCCAGTAGAATCCGCTGTGAAATGCCTTGCCCACGAGGGTGCGCGATGAAGAGTGAAACCCGCAGTCCCCGCCATGTATGTCAGCCAACAGCTCGCATCCCTGCTCCCGGGAGATGCATCATAGAGAAACATCGTTTGGCTGTTTTCGGTAGAGCTCCTCGTCCTGGATGCAGTATGCGGTGGCCTGGCGGGCCACATGCTCTACATCTTCCTCCTTCTCCGGCAACGTGCCTTGGAGTAGGTATGCCTTGAATTCCTCAGTCCAGCACCCCTCCTGAGGCTCAAGCGCAAGGAGCAGGCGGGCTCTCGAGGTCGGGCCGCAAGCTGGGGCACCTGAGAGGGGTGCTGGTGGGAACTCCTCCTGAGGCGACGCTGGTCCCGCAGCGGGGGGAGCCGTTGACGGCTTGAAGAGCCGCTCCTCAAAGACGCCGGGCTCCTGAGGTAGACGCCGAGACACCCTCTTGGTGATGTCGTCCGCCTCCTTGTTCGTGCCGCGTGGCACGTACTGCAATTCCAGGCCCAAGAATCGTTTCTCAATTTTGCGTACCTCCTCGAGGTATGCCTGCATGTGCCGTCTTCGGCTTGTACGCGTCGTTGGAGAAGTTGACGAGGAGTTGGGAGTTGCCCCTAATGGTGAGGCGCCTCACCCCCAAAGCCGCTGCAGCCTAGAGGCCGGTGATCAGGCCTTCGTATTCTGCGATGTTGTGGGAGACCTTTTCGCCCTGCTGGAAGCAGAGCTGCAAGGCATAGTAGAGCTTGTCCTAGGTGGCGACATGAGGATGGCTCCAGGCCCTGCGCCCTGGCGCGCGAATGCGCCATCGAAGTACATGACCCAACCATATGGTGCTTCACTTCCCGCTAACAGGGAACGGTCCTCAGTGACTTCTCGGTAGGGAACATTAGTCCATTCCGCCACGAAGTCGGCGAGGGCTGCACCCTTGAATATTCGGGTAGTACTGAACTCCACCTTGAACGCGTGCAGTTCAATGTTCCATTCGGCGACCCTCCCCACGGCGTTAGGGTATGGAGCACTATCTCCAGGGGGTAATGTCGGCGTCCTGGGAACGGGGGTCCCCAGACTTGCCTGCCTGCGGCCCACGGCGTGGCTCCACCAGCGGCCCCGTACGGCCCATCTTCACGAACAAACATTCAAGACCCTCGCGAGGCGGACGACAACAGACCTCCTCGGGAGCGACTCACCAGGCTGGCTCGTTAGGGGCGGAGAGATCAAGGCAAGGGACACCTCGCGAGTTTCCTGTGACGCAAGCCATAACGACTGGAGCCACGTAGGCGCCAGCGTGCAGTGTCCTCGTTTCCTCTTTGGTGCTAAAGGGGAAAGCACAGGCGAGGAGTCCCGAGGCATCAGGCAAAGGTTTCCATATCGATGCAGCGAGACCAAGACCAGCAGGACGGAGGTCATCGTGGAGCCCAAGACGGCGTCACCACTAGTAAGGATAGCTTGTACTAGTTGTCTCCCTTCAAACTGGCTGTTGTGGCATCCCTTCCCGCTCAATATTTGGGAAGAGGACCAGGCCTCCATAAATAGGACTTGCCACCATAGCAGGAGGCAACTGATTCAGATCATCCTCACCCACACAAGTCCACCAAGCACAAGAACACCTCTCCTCAGGAGGCTGTTCTTCCCTTGTACTATTCATCCTCAGCCCAAGAGGCAATCCACCACACCACACTGGAGTAGGGTATTACACCACAACGGTGGCCCGAACCAGTATAAATCTCTTGTCTCTTATGTTGCGGGTTCGTCGAGCTAAGCTTTGAGATCATGGCGAGGGTGAGGATGTGATTAGGTAGGGAGAGATCTTCGTGCGCACCCCAGTGTTCGAACCTCAAGGGTTTTGCCGGAACCCGAAATCCGACATTTGGCGCGCCAGGAAGGGGTCGCCGAAGCTTTCCTTCCATCAATCCGCGTCCCGTCGCTTTGTCGTATCCATGGCGGACGCCCGCCGAGCCCACGCTGAGCACTGGGCCACCCTCACCGCCCGCGTCGCTCAGACAGCTCCTGTCGGTGGGCCTCCCTGTTGTTCTCCGTCGCCGGCCGCCAACGCCGCCACTGTCCCAGTGGGGAACAAGCAGCAAGCGTCCTCGCGGCACCCCTCGGTGCGGCGGGATGGCCGCACCGCCACTCCGTCGCTGACCCCGGCCGGGTCGTCGTCTCACGCTCATCGTGCTCCCACGGACGTGCAGGCCGCGCTGCTCATGGCACGCGAGATCCTACGCTACCGCCCCGTCGATAACCTCTACGAGGATTGGCTGGACCGCATCACCGAGCTCATCAGCACCGCAGGAGGCTCCCCTACGCCATCCCTCTCACTGCCTCGCCCTCCGCCAGCTGCGGGCGACGTGGCTCACAGAGTGCCTCCACCAGCTCTACACCAAGACGGCGTCCTGGCGCCAAGGCGTGCGGCCCCCCGGCGTGACCCACCGCGCCGGGCGCTCGCGCGAGAAGAAGGAAGCTGCCAAGAAGTTCCCTGGCCGCAAGAGAACGCGCTCGCGCTCCCAGCACCACTGCAACAAGACCGTGTGCCGCCTGCAGCGGCGGTGCGCAGGCAACAAGGGCAGGCACCGCATCAGCAAAGGGTCCCTGTGGCTACCGCAGGCTACCGCGCCTTCACTCCCGAGCTACGTAGCATCGCCTGGCCGGGCAAGTTCAAGCCAGACCTGCCTCCTCGCTATGATGGTACCCCCGACCCCGCGGAGTTCCTGCAGCTCTACGAGCTGAGCATCGATGCGGCCAATGGCGACGAAAAAGTCATGGCTAAATGGTTCCCCATGGCTCTCAATTGGCGCTCGCTCGTGGCTCCTGAACCTGCCCCCGGGCTCGATCTCCTCCTGGAACGAGATGCACGACTGCTTTGTTGCCAACTTCCAGGGCACACGCGACCGCCCTCCGGCCGCGGGTGACCTGCGCCGCATCAAGCAACAGCCAGGAGAGACCCTGCAAAAGTACATCCAGCGCTTCAACAACGTTCGCCTCAAGATCCCCAAGGTGACGGACGAGGCCATCATCTCCGCATTTTCTGATGGCGTCCATGACGTCAAGATGAAGGAGGAGCTCGCCATCCACGAGGAGCTATGCACGACCTTGGAGTTGTTCAACCTGGCGACCAAGTGCGCAAGAGCTGAGGAGGGGCGCCTTTCCCTCATCGAAATCCCGGATGCCAACCCTGAGGAGAAGAAGGCCAAGGACATGAAGCGCAAGGGAGTAGCCGTGCTCGCGGCGGAGCCAGACATGAAGCGCGGACGGGACCTTCCCGAGTCATCCAAGAGGAGTCGTCCTTTTTGTGCCTTCCACAATGTACACAGCCACAACACTAACGGCTGTCAAGAGCTCAGGGCCATTCGAGACGCACGCCTTTGTCGACGCCCCGAGCGCAACGACCGGAGCTACGGCCGAGGAGGAGGACGTGGCGGAGGACGCTGGGACGACTGTGGCCCCCGCCAGGAGTGGCGCGACCGGCCTCGTTAGGACCGCTGGCAGGACCAGCCTCATGAGGGCGCCTGGAGGGATCAGCCTCGCGAGGACCGCCCCCAGGGCAACGCTAGCCTTCCTCCGCTGCCGCCATCGCCAAGAAGGAACGACGACCACCATTAGGACGAGGGGGCTGGAGGCTTCCAAGAGACGCGTGCTATCGCCTACATCTTGGGCGGAGCTCAGGCCCCAGCCTTTGAGCGCATCTTCAAGCAGTTTGCTCGCGAGGTGAACGGAGTCCTCCCCAGGCTCGAGGCCACACACCCGCTCAGGTGGTCCAAGTGCGCAATCACTTTCAGCTCGGCAGACCAACTCAAGTGCGCGGCCACCGCTGGCGCCCTCCCGATGCTCTGCTCACCCGTCATCAGGAACGTGCAAGTCACCAAGACCCTCATCGACGGCGGCGCAGGGCTTAACGTCCTATCCGTCGAGACGTTCGACAGCCTTCAAGTGACATACAATCACCTTCAGGAGTAACCGACGGCTACACCACCCCGATAGGGCAGGTCCACCTCCTTGTCACCTTCGGACAGCACGACAACTACCGCACCAAGCTCATCGACTTCGACGTCGCCCACATCCGTCTGCTGTACAACGCCATCCTCGGGTATCCGGCCCTGGCCAAGTTCATGGCAGTGACACACCATGGCTACAACGTCCTCAAGATGCCAGGGAGTGGCAAGATCATCACAGTCCCCTGCGAAGAAAGATATGCGGTGTGCTCCCTTGAGCGCAGCTTCCAAGCGGCATCAATCGAAGACCCTAACAACAATGCATCGCAGTACCCTCCTGAGGTCGTCCCCAAGAAGAAGCAGTTACTCCGCATAGGGCCTCAGGGGAACGGTGCCGCAAGTGGTGCCTCGTCAGGATCGGCGCCCGCGCCTGGGGCGCCTCCCTCCCTCGCATAGGAAGGCGCGCCCGGCGCCCTCGTCAGGCAAGGCTCGGGGGCTCTCTTCTGGAGGGCCTCAGACCTAGCCAACATCACGAGGAAGGCGCTGGGGCACCACGCGGAGGCTTGCTTTCAAGCACGTTTCCCTCAGGAGGATATCGGGCGAGGAGCGCCCAGCGCTAAGGAGTTCATCACCAAGGTCACTCTGGAGCTGCAGGACGCAAGAGCCATGCGCGGCGATCGCCGCTCACCTGGCGCGACTCCCCATCCGAGCAAGGATGGCGGGCTGCGTGTCCACATCGACATCCTAGGGCTCAACAGGGTCGCATCTCAGGAGCTTTTCTGGCCTTCGCGCGTGGGACGCTGCGAGGGCCCACCTCACAGCTATGTTCGCATGCCATTCGGCCTGCCGAGCAAGGCAGTCGCCTTTCAGCGCAACCTACAGAGCATCCTGGTGGCTCAGGAGGCCAGGCATCACGCAATCCTGACAGAGATGGAGACGGTCCTCAAGGAACCGCCAGGACCACCAGAGCCTCCTGAGGCTCAGGGCCCCGGTGGCTCGTGAGGAGCAACCCCTTGACCACGCGTCTTCAGCTGCCCCAACACCCCTTCGACAACAGAACTAGGTGACATCTTCCGAGTTTATTTAGCCAGGAGTGCCCCTCGGGCTGCATCATTCCCAGGCCGCGTGGGTCTGTCCCTGCGGCATGTATCCTTTTACGTCTTTAGCTTACTCTCATGGGGACGCCCCTCGGGCTGCATCATCCCCAAGCCGCTCGGGTCCAGCCCAGTGGCATGTATCGTTCTTGCGTTTACCTAATCCCGTTCGCTTTCCATTCATAATCTATCTATGGTTATCACCTGCTTGATTGTCACCCACCATGGGAGCCGCGCTCCGATCGTCTTTCTTCAGGGCCCTTCGCATAAGAAAGCTAGGCATGGCATCTGTGCTCGGGCCTGTCCCTGCAGTGTCGATAAATCCAACGGCTGAGCTCTGTTTGGCGGGCCGGCCCCGTTCACGTCACCTCCTGGGGTCGTTGGTGCTTGGCCTTCTCACATGATAACCTTAGGATATTCGTGTGGCGCAGGTTGTCTAACAATCTCGCAGGACCACCACAGCCATCAAGAGCCAAGACCAGGCGCAACCGCCTTGAGGTATGGCCTCGTGAGTCCCGCACTGGCTCACGAGTGACCAGACACACCTTGTCAAGCCCTGTCGTGCAAGCCACATGTCAGGACGGGGCTGTACACGCCCCGGGGGGTTCTCCGCAGTAGGGAGTCCCCTCCCACGTACCAGTGGAAGCACCATGCTCCATGCTGGCCGTCAACACTGCCGAGGAGTGGCTATGCCCGTGCAAGTGCGGAAGCGCTATGCTCCGCGCCGGTGATAAGCAACTGAGGGCGGCCTCACGTCCGTATCAACCTCGGGGGCCCTTGAGCTCAGTGTCTGGCCTCATTGCAACACCCCTCAGGAGAGTCGTGCGAGGGGGCTGGGCAAGGGGGCTGCGCTCGGGTCACGCCCGAGCGTACGCCACCCAGCTAGGTCCCCTGGACCTGGTCGTCGCGTGCCCCTCCACAGCCGAGCCTCGGCGAGCGCAAAGGTAGGAAGGTCGTTTGAGACTCAAGGGGGACTCCTGAGCATCGCGAATCAGGAGCCTAACTGGCCACGTAGCCTCTCACTCCTTGGTCTCGTCCTGGTGATCCGGACGACCTAATGGCGGTTGAGGTATGCGCGGGGTCGGGCCCTGCCAACATAGAACACTAGACCTACCCCCGCGTCTCCTTTCCGTAAGTTGTTTGCGCGTCAAGGGGGAGTCCTGAGCATCGCGACTCAGGAGCCTAACTAGCCACATAGCCCCTCACTCCTCGGTCTCGTCCTGGTGATCCGGACGACCCAACGGTGGTTGAGGTATGTGCGGGGTCGGGCCCTGCCGATGTAGAACGTAAAGCAAATGGGAAGGAAATCGCAAAATCTCAAGCAACTATTACAAAACATATTGTTCTCCAATATCAAACACATGTTTAAACGCGTCCACGAGGCACGGTACATGCTACAGGAGTTAAGCAGGAAGGGAGCCGCCAGCAAGTCACCCCTTCATCCCTGGACACCGTCGTCGCCCGCAGGGGACGCTTCTTCTCCAACGACGTCGCCTTCACCTATGCCACCAGCCGGAGCTGCAGGATCATTAGCACCACCGGTTGAGGGCGCGGGGGCGAAGGCGCGGAACTTCTCCAGCAGGGCCTCCACTTGACCCTTCACGGCTGCGGCAGCGGCTGCGCAGTGCTCGTCGTCCACAGGCTCCAACAGCTCGTCAAGGTGGGCAGCGGAATCGCGATGATGGAGCTGGCTGAAGACACGTGTCAACGCGGCTGAGGAAAGAACGCGGGCTTCCCCCTCTGCCATGGGGCCGATACCGCTCACGACATCCTCGAGCACATCAACCAGATAAGGAAGCAGCTGGACGGGGCCCTCGTCGCGGGCGGCCAGCGGCTCCTCCAAGCCCTTCTCGTATGAGCGACCGCGACACCGTCCGAGACCTCAACTCGAGGAGCTTGAAGGCTTCGCGGTCCTAAGCCAGGACCTTCGCCTTGGCGTCAAGATGAGCCTTCTCCGCCTCCACCTTCTACTCCAGCTTCTTCAGCCGGCTGCGTTCCACGGCCTGCGCTTTCGCCAACTCCTCCATCTCGGCGTTGCGACTCTTGATGGCATCCTCCCAGGCCTTCATATTCTCCTGCTCCGCCTTGCGGCTATGGGCTTCTTCCGCACGCTCGTTGCGCAGGGTCTTCAGCTCGGCCTCCAGCACCTGACAGCGATCCTGGGCGGCCTCGACATCCTTCAGTGCCACCTCGCGAGCGGCCGCTGCTTGGGCGGCGGCCTGCTTTTCATTCTCGGAGGTCGCCGCGGCCTGGCTCAGCGCCGCCCGAACGGACACATCAGAATGAAGCCAGCCAGAGACCAGCTTCAGGCGCCCAGCTACCAGGTGGGGGTCGGCACCCTGAAGATCTTC
Source organism: Aegilops tauschii subsp. strangulata (assembly GCF_002575655.3). Classification (NCBI taxonomy): domain Eukaryota; kingdom Viridiplantae; phylum Streptophyta; class Magnoliopsida; order Poales; family Poaceae; genus Aegilops; species Aegilops tauschii. The sequence continues at coordinate 160,867,852 of NC_053039.3, forward strand.
TCGCAGCCGGGTCATCTCAGAAAGAGCGTGCTCCAAGACGTCACGCGAGGCGGAAGGACCTAGAATCAGCGGTGCAGGAGGAGGAGGAGGAGGAGGCGGCATCGTTACCATAGCCTGAGAGACTGGGGGTTCCTAAGCTTCGGGGACCTCAGCAACCGAACCGGACACCGGTGCCTCCGGAGCCAGCGGGGCCACGGGGGCTGACTCCTCCCGAGGATGCTTCCCCGGGCCTCACGAGGATGATCGAGCCGGAGAGGCGTGAGCGCCGACGCTGCCCTTCTCCACGGAGGGAGACGCGGCCGCAGCAGGCAAATTGGTCCCGGGCAGCACCACCGCTTCTTCCCTCCTCTTCTTCGCCGCGGGCATTGGCCTAATTGCACAACGGAGTAGCATCAAGGATCAGGGGCATAAGCAAGAACAAAATGGGACAAGAGAACTTACTGGTCTAACGCGGCATAGTCCCTCCGTTTCGTAAGCTTGAAGCCTGAGAGCCTCGCAGCCTGGGGCGCGGGCGCGCGGGTTCCAGGAGCAGAAGGAGGGGCGGCAGATGGGCCAGAAGCTTCCCCAGGCGGCGTCAGAGCAGGAGCGTCATCCCGGGAGATCGGCGTCGACCTGCCCCTCGTCAGGATCAATGGTGGCTCCCCCCTCTGGACGACATCGGCCTCGTAGTCATCGTTAGGCAGGGTGCGGAGGATATCGGCCTTGCGCAAGGGGGAGGTCTCCCCCATCCCCTGGGGGGTCACCTCCGAGTCGCGCTCCTCGTCTTCCTCCTCTTCCCCCTCCCTGTGGGAATCGCCTGAAGACACGTCCACTGGCGTCGTCACCACCGGGAACCCAGTGGGCGCCGGCGGCACTAGCCCGCGCCCGTCAAAAGTGGGCATGGCGGCTGCGACCTGCGCCCTGTCCTTGTGAAGGAACAGAGGAATGATGGCGCTCGGCGGATACTCTTGGTCGTCCCCGACCAAGAGGCCGAGAGCTATAGCCAGCTCCTCGTCAGACAAGGCTCCCGGACTAAGGCGAAGCTTGTCTTCTTCACCCCCAAGCGTCCACAAGGGGCGCGAGCGCGCCTGGAGCGGAGCCACCCGCAACATCAGGACCTCCCTCAGGAGCATGGCCCCCGTCAGCTTCGCCGCCTTCGCGTTGCCCGGCTTCAGGTCGGCATTCATCTTGTCCAACACCGACATCGCACGGTCATCAGTAAGCTTCACGCGAGACCACCCCTCGTCAGACTGGGGCATCTCCGTCGGCAGCCTCAAGCGTGGGTGGACGCACATGGCGTCCATCATGACCCACTTGCTCCTGAAGCTGTCGGCCTTCTTCCCAGCCTTCGAGATCACGTTGGCCTTGCCGGCCGCGATGAAGTTGGTGCACCCGGAGGTATGACCATCGTTCATGCGGAGGAAGAAGAAGTGGCGCAGCAGAGCCCCGGGCGGAATCACGCTGACATACACCTCACACTAGAAAGCGAAGATCGACAAGAGAAGAATGGAGCTGGGATGGAGGTGAAGGCCTACAACCTGTAATGGCGGAGGACGGCGTAAAAGAAGTCGGAGAAAGGGGGAACTAGGCCCGCGATGATGCTACTCCTGAAGAAGGGGTAGAAGGTGCTCCCCTGGGCCTCCGTCTTGGTGGATCCAGCCCTGAGCTCGGTCCTCCCCTTCTCGTTGCTCTCCCCCGCTGTCAGCACGCGCGTGGCGGCGAGTTTCTTCTCCGAGACGTTGGGCGTGTCTAGAGCCGGCTCGTACCAAGCAGGCGGCGCAGCAACCTTGGCCTTTCGGGGCGCCATTGGCCGGAAGCTCAGAAGGGGATTGAAGCAGATCTTGAGATTTCAGAAGGAAGGAGCAAGAAAGGGCATCTGGAGCAAGGCAAAGGAAAGCAATGAAGGCAACCGTAGCCCGCGCCAGCCTTTTGTCAGTCGGGCAGTTGCCGAGGCAGCGTGGGGAAGCGGAGACGCCCATGTTCAATCAATAGCCACGCGTCGACCAAGGCCGTAGGCTGTTGGGGCCTCCGGCGCTCCGCACTGGCCCTTTAGCTTCGCCTCGAAGCCATGTCCGAGCAGCCTTGTGCCCGAGGGCTACGGTCGGCGTCCTGGGAACGGGGGTCCCCATACTTGCCTGCCTGCGGCCCATGGCGGTTCTCCACCAGCGGCCCCGTACGGCCCATCTTCACCAACAAACACTCAAGAGCCTCGCGAGGGGCTAAGCCTCACAAGGCGGACGACACAAGACCTCCTAGGGAGCGACATCACCAGGCCGGCTCGCGAGGGGCGGATAGATCAAGGCAAGGCACACCTCGCGAGTTTCCTGTGATGCAAGCCATGACGACTGGAGCCAGGCAGGCGCCAGGCGGGCGCCAGCGCGCGCAGTGTCCTCGTTTCCTTTTTGGTGCTAAAGGGGCAAGCGCGGGCGAGGAATCCTGAGGCATCAGGCAAAGGTTTCCATATCGGTGCAATGAGACCAAGACCAGCAGGACGGCAGGATGGAGGTCACCGTGGAGCCCAATACGGCATCACCACCAGAGCCTTTGGCAGGCGAAGACCACCTTTAGTCAGGATAGCTTGTACTAGTTGTTCCCCTTCAACTTGGCCGTTGTGGCATCCCTTCCCGCTCAATATTTGGGAAGAGGACCAGGCCTCTATAAATAGGACTAGCCATCATAGTAGGAGGCAACTGATTCAGATCATCCTTACCCACACAAGTCCACCAAGCACAAGCACACCTCTCCTCAGGAGGATGTTCTTCCCTTGTACTGTTCATCCTCAGCCCAAGAGGCAATCCACCACACCACACTGGAGTAGGGTATTACACCACAATGGTGGCCCGAACCATTATAAATCTCGTGTCTCTTGTGTTGCGGGTTCGTCAAGCTAAGCTTTGAGATCGTGGCGAGGGTGGGGCGTGATTAGGTAGGGAGAGGTCTTCGTTTGCACCCAAGTGGTCGAACCTCAAGGGTTTTGCTGGAACCCGAAATCCGACAGGTAAGCTGAGACAACCTTGATGGGGTGGCCTTGGAAGTAGTGGCGCAGCTTTCGGGAGGCGACGAGGAGCGCGAGCAAGAGATTTTGGGGCGTGGAGTAGCGCGCCCGCGCATCACGTAGCACCGTGCTGACGAAGTACAACGGGTCTCGACGAGGGTTGAAGCATTGGCGGAGTCCTGCACCTCCTAGGGCTGAGGGTCCTCAGGAGCCTTGTCATCTATCGGGGCAGCTGTGGCCTCAAGAACTCTGTCCTCAGGAGTCTCGCTCTCTGTAGGATCGGCCGGAGCCTCAGGAGCATTGTTGATCGACGGGGCGGTCGAGGCCTCAGGAGCACTGTCCTAAGGCCACGACGCCCCAACCGGGCGCGAGGTGCTTCTCCGTGAGCCCTTGATCTGGTGCTCGTCCCAAACCTCCACCAGCGCCGCGCTGGCGGAGGGAGGCATGGCAGCCACGTAATGCACCAATGGTTCAAGGGGCCGCGCTGCCACCATCACCGGTGGACTGGTGAGGTACTTCTTGAGGTCTTGAAAGGCTGTGTCGGCCTCCGGAGTCCACTCGAATGGGCCTTTTCTTTTCATCAGCTTGAAGAAGGGGAGGGCGCGCTCCCCTAGCTTGGAGATGAAACGCTCGAGCAAGGTTACGCAGCCCACCAGCTTATGCATTTCCTTGAGGGTTTGTGGCGGACTCATGCTTTCTATGGCCTTGACCTTCTCTGGGTTGGCCTCCATCCCTCTGTGCGACACAAAGAAACCCAGCAGTTTGCCAGACGAAACGCCAAACACACACTTTTCCGGGTTCAGCCGTAGGTTCACTTGGCGCAGGCTAGCAAACATCTCCTCCAGATCTTCCATAAGAGTTCTCGCTTCCCGAGATTTCACCACTACGCCGTCGACGTACACCTCAGCGTTCCTCCTGAGCTGCTGTCCCAGGGTGATATGCATCAACCGTTGGAAGGTTGCTCCCGCATTGCACAGCCGGTATGCAGGTGTAGCAGTACACCCCCGCACGGGGTTAGAAAGGCTGTCTTCTGAATATTTTGCACCGCCATCTTGATTTGGTGATAGCCCGAGAACGCATCTAGGAAGCAGAGTAAATCGCACTCGGCGGTGGATTCAACGATCTGGTCGATGCGCGGGAGAGGGAAAGGGTCTTGAGGACATGCTTTCTTGAGGTTGGTGAAATCGATGCACATGCGTTCCATCCCGCCCTTCTTGGGGACGATCACTGGATTCGCGAGCCACTCCGGGAGTCGCACTTCCCGAATGACACCGGCTTCCAGTAGCTTGCGGGTATCCTGTGTGATGAACGACTGCTTCTCCGAGGCCTGTCGCTGCGCCTTCTGCTTTACTAGTTGTGCGTTGGGTTACACCATCAAGTGGTGCTCGATTACTCCATGTGGAACCCCAACCAGGTTCGCTGCCTCCCAGGCAAACACATCCTTGTTCGCGTGCAGGAAGCTGACCAGCGCCTCTTCTTGGTCTGGTGGGTGTCGGTGTCATAACCGGCGGATCTCGGGTAGGGGGTCCTGAACTATGCGTCTAAGGCGGATGGTAACAGGAGGCGGGGGACACGATGTTTACCCAGGTTCGGGCCCTCTCGATGGAGGTAATACCCTACTTCCTGCTTGATTGATCTTGATGATATGAGTATTACAAGAGTTGATCTACCATGAGATCGTAGAGGCTAAACCCTAGAAGCTAGCCTATGGTATGATTGTTGTTGTCTTACGGACTAAACCATCCGGTTTATATAGACACCGGAGGGGGCTAGGGTTACATAGAGTCGGTTACAAGGGAGGAGATCTACATATCTGTATCGCCAAGCTTGCCTTCCACGCCAAGGAGAGTCCCATCCGGACACGGGACGAAGTCTTCAATCTTGTATCTTATAGTCCAACGGTCCGGCTGTCCGAGGACCCCCTAATCCAAGACTCCCTCAGTAGCCCCTGAACCAGGCTTCAATGACGATGAGTCCGACGTGCAGATTGTCTTCGGCATTGCAAGGCGGGTTCCTCCTCCGAATACTCCATAGAAGATTTTCAACACAAGGATAGTGTCCGGCTCAGCAAAACAAATTCCACATACCATCGTAGAGAGAATAATATTTCCACAAATCTAATCTGCTGATAACTTTTCATAACGTGATGTACTGCCGTGGTCTGGTCATGACGAACCGTTTTTTCGAGCCTGCCACTGCACGTGTCGCGAGGCGGTTTTATTGGCACGTCCTGTCGAAGCAGAGATTGTGTCCCTTTTTTCACAGGATTCTCATCAATACGGGCGTGGGTAAACCCATCGTGCCTGCTGGTATGACTCCTCGATTTTAGGCAAGTTCCAAACGGCCACGCGGAGGACGCTTGATATTCACCCTGTTTATAAAGGGGCCAAGGCCTGTCCTTTTCTTCTCGCACTCAATTGAATCCTTCCCCCACCTCGAGTTCCAACACCCAAGGCTCAGGCTAGGCGCTTCGGACCTTCAGTCATGTCCAGATCCAACCTTCAAGGTCGGTGGGTGCCCTCCTCTGTCACAAAGGAGGACATCAAGAAGCTAAGAGAAGCCAGGTATCTGACCGCCGAAATCTTGCACAGGCTGCCTGCTCGAGGGCAGGTCGTTCCTACTCCCGAGCCCAACGAGAGTGTCGTATTCGTTTCCCACTTCCTCCGAGGGCTAGGTTTTAGTCTAGATCCCTTCGTTAGAGGGCTCATGTTCTATTACGGGCTCAATTTCCATGATCTGGCCCCGAATTCCATCCTTCACATCTCGTCGTTCATCGTCGTGTGTGAGGCCTTCCTCCACATCACCCCACACTTCGGCTTGTGGCTCAAGACCTTTAATTTGAAGCCGAAGATGATTAATGGGTGACACGCAGAATGCGGAGGTGCCATAATAAGCAAAGGCACCGATGCTCCATGGCCAAAGGGTTCCTTCCCGGAGGTGTCCAGCTTATGGCAACGGGAGTGGTTTTACATCACAGCTCCCCGTTGTACTAAGTGGGTTGCTGCCCCTGCTTTCCGCTCGGGTCCCCCGCCACAACTGGCGTCGTGGGTCAACAAGGGGCTGGAATGGGGGCCAGTAAATGATGTGCCGACATTGCAGAGCCGCATCCGAGATCTCCTCGAGAGAGATGTCAGCCTTGTCATGGTAATGCAAGTCATGCTAGTTCGTCGAGTCCTGCCTTGCAAACGTCGACCTCTCAGTATGTGGGAGTTCAACCCGGAAGGACCGCGAACTATTCAGCACTTCTTCGGCATGACGCACGAAGAGGTGTACGGATTGTTCTTCGGATCACAAATAAAGTGTCCGGACACCACCGAGGATGCAGGTCTGAGGTGCAATCGTCCAGATACCCAAGTAAGTAATTCTTCGGCCGAACATGTTGTCTCTTTATTTATCACAACATCATTCTGAAAAGTCGCTCTTTGACCAGGTCTGGGTGAAAGAGGCGAAGATGATTAGGTGATCGGCCCCCCTTCCCGAAGGCTCAACAGATCCAGTACTGGCCAGAATGCTTGAGCTCGCACCTTATCAAGCACCATCAGGGGAAGATAAAGGGGGGAATAAAGCAGCCGAAAGCGGGCCGCACTCATTATTCATCCAAACCGGGGGAAATTAGTGCCTCCGCGAAGGAGGATAACCGGGGAGAAGAATCTAAAATTCCCCCTCCCCAAGGAAGGAAGAGGGCTGCCTCTGAAGAATTGGAAACAATGGCTTTCAAACGAGGGAAGAAACCTTTGTGAAACGGCCCTACCCCGGAGAGCATCCTTACCGCACAGTACCCGCAAGGGGACCAACCCTCCACCCAGTTGTAAGTAAACAAAAGTACTTTATAGTAAATATACCCTGCTTCCTTTCTGAGAAAAATAACCGAGACGTATGTCTTGTAGTTCGGATCGTAGTCCTTCTCGACACAGTTCGTCTTCGGGGGATCTTCTTCCGGAGATGATTGAGAGCGAAACGCCTCCCCGTGAAGCTAACGACCTGGAGGTGTCGTCATGGAGGATTTCTCCTGATCCGCCAAGGTCAGAGAGTAGCCCTTCGGCTACATGAAGTCTGGAGTATTCAGCTCCTAAGGAGAGCAACAGAAATAGTCCGGGACTGTCCGGTGCGCGACGCACTGATGAATCTTCTGGAGCAACCGGCTATCTCAGAAGCGCATCGTACGCGAATGGGTACGGTGTTTGAGTGGATTTCGTCCGCCGAAAGCGGGTGGCATGAAGCTTTTATGAGCCCGCTGAGAGGCTTTGAGGTACACAAAGTAATATATATTTTTTGACGGTACCGCACACGCCAGGTGTGGCCTATGTAGATACTAGCCCCTGATACTCTGGTTGCTGTCGAAAAAGATGGCAAATAGATGATCATAGTCCTAGTTAACAACCGTGCTGCTTTCACGTGCAGGTGGCTGAGGGTCCGGTGGCTAGCCGGACTGGCGAGTTTGCCGAACTAAAGCGGCAACTTGATGCGGCAGATGCCTACATCGTGCTTGTAAACAAGCGGCTTGACGAGGCACAGGGTACGTATTCTCCTATAATCAACACATATTAAGAGGAGCATGATTCTAGTATCTGTAATATGCTGTGACTGCAGATGGGGCTGCCGCCGTGGAGACCCTTTGGGCGGAACTTTCCCAAGCCAAGGAACAAGCCAGGAGGAGTGATGCGGCCGCCCTAAAGGCGGTCGAAGAGCTAACAGCCGAACAGGCTGCGCTTTGCCAGATCAAAGAGAAAATAGCCAAGATAGCTGTTGAGCTGAAAGATGCCGCCGACCGTTATGAGCTTCTTGAAAAGGAAAGCCGAACAAAGACGGCGGACCTGGAGAAGGCCACGGTAGCAGCAAAGGAAGCCTGCTATAAAATACGAGCGGCGAAGGAGGAGCTACGTCAAGCCGGAGATATCGCGGCTGGGAAACCATTTTTGTTGCGGACGAAGTTCGGAGATCCTAAGTATGCCCTTCTGGATCAATTATGGAGTTCTGCGGATGCGTACTTGGATTTGGCAGCAAGTGCTGCTGATGCGACCAAGTTTTTCGAAGATCAAAAAGGACACGAAGTTGATAAGTTGTTCTGGTCGCAGTTCAATGCTCCGGCGCGTCCGCTGCTATTAAATGAGCAAATGGCCGAGTGGGCCGAGCTCCATAGGTTGTCAGGGCTTGCCATGAGGTCTGTTGTGGATCATCTTTGGCCGGAAGGATCGAAGCCGAATAGTTATTTTGGCTTAGTGCAACAATTCCTTGGTGCCGTGCCGCATATCGACGCTGTGAAGAGGTCGGCGAGCATAGAGGGTGCGCGGATGGCTCTTGCCCGTGTCAAGACATACTGGGCAGAGATGGAGGCCACTGCTATTGCATCCCCGAGTTCGGCGGTAGGCCGGGTATCGGCTGAGCACTATTTTGAAGAAGTCTTAGAAGGCGCTCGTTTAATAGAGGCTCAATGCTCGAAGAGTATCATGTTCTAGTGACATGTATCCCAATTGTGAGAACAATGTTAGTTGAATTATAAAGGCTGTGTTTATACTTTTGCGTGAAAGTATTATTATGCCTCCTGTGCGTTCATTTATGTATATATGTATATAACCTGAAAGTTTGCAGTCGTCGGCTTCAGCCCCCACGCATATAATGCGGGGGTGTTCACAATAGCGCGTCTTCACACTTGATCCAACGTGTTGGTCCGTTAAGGAGGTGGTAGCGCGGCGAACAAGGCAATCGGACTATATTGCTTTAATACTTTCACTTAACTATAGGAGTTTGACAGTGGGGCTACTATATAGCCCCTGGTATTTCCGCGGCTATCCGAATACGGTTCGCGTACGCACATGACCGGGAAAACCGGTCCTTCTTTAATGCGGACGAATCCCGGAGATTCCACTAAGTCATCGAGTGGTTGACCAGTCTCGCGCTTTATCATGACAGTGAGTTTTCGGCTTTCTCTACTGAGGTGCTCATCCGGATGAACCAGGGCACAATCGTAGTAGTTCTCCCGGTGCCACCTTAGCCGATAAAGCGGAATGTGAGGTAGCAAAACGCCGGAGCCGGGCAAACCCAACATTTGACCAAAGACATGATTCGGAGTTGATGCATATAAGGCCAAACTCGCGAACACCGAACACTCCCTAAGGTATTCGGTCTTTACAACATATATCGGGCTGAGTAACGCCCTTGATAATGAACCCCGAGTGTCCAGGTACGTGCATTATTCTGACGTGGCGAAATGCCAATAACGTCAGCATACCTCTCGGTTATACTGAGTATCCGGAGGATGTGAAGCAACAAGAGACAGTAAAAAAGGTTTACACAGGGTCTTAATCTAAAAATAAACCTTTGAGCGGGGCCCTGCTGCACGTCTGCGCCTGTGTCTCCGTTGTGCCGTATCCTAGAAGGGTGTAGCACGATTATCATCTGTAAAAGAGAAGAACTTAGTTGAAAGTTGTCGTGCGAAAAATTGGTTATTCTTAATAAACCATTAAAATTCAAGATGAGTAAGGTCGAGCCGAATTGTAGTCCTTTTACATGCGGGAAGCCCCTGGTACTGCCTATGGGGGTATATCCATCAAACCAATCTCATGTTTAACTAAGATGTTATAGCTAGTGATGCGCCGGACTCATCTAGCCGTGTCCGCGGTCTTGACGACCGATCATTTATTCTTGTTGGAGAGGCCCTTTAGTGTTCGGCTGCTAAAGCCGCCACATATTTCTCCGCGCCTAAGGAACGCTCAACATTTCCTCTAACTGTGATGATGCCACGTGGACAGGGCATCTTAAGCTTAAGAGAAGCGTAATGCGGTACTGCATTAAAACGAGCGAAAGTTGTTCTTCCGAGTAGTGCTTGATAGCCGCTTCGGAATGGAGCGATGTCGAAGTTTAACTTTTCACTTCGGAAGTTTTCGGGAGAACCGAATACAACCTCTAGTACTAGAGAGCCCGTACAGCGGGCCTCTGGGCCTGGTATTACTCCTTTAAAGGTAGTATTACTGTGGCTGATTCTTGTCGGGTCTATCCCCATTTTGCGGACTGTGTCCTGATATATCAGATTAAGACTACTGCCGCCTTCCATGAGGACTTGGGTGAGATGGTATCCATCAATAATTGGGTCTAGCACCTGGACAGCCAATCCTCCGTGCCGGATACTTGTCATGTGATCCCTGCGATCAAAAGTGATCGGGCAGGCCGGCCAAGGGTTGAACTTAGGGGTGACAGGCTCTACGGCGCGTATGTCTCGGAGTGCATGTTTGCTTCTCCTCTTCGTCACGTGAATCATGTTCACTGTTTTGACCTCTGGTGGGAATTTTTTCTGTCCACCAGTGCTTTTCTGGCGAGGCTCATCCTCGTCTTCACTTGGTGTATCCCTCCCCTTGTGTTCGACGTTTAACTTGCCGGCCTGCTTGAAGACCCAACTTCTCTGTGGGTGTGATTTGCAGGTTTATCGGAGGTGCCATGAATCTGACACAATTTGTCTAGAATCTTGTTTAGGGTGGACGGTCCATCTCTGTTGCCTTTGAAAGGCTTTTTCCGCTGACCGGGTCGAGAGCCCTTAAATCCGGCGCTTACCGCCATGTTGTCGGGGCTGTCTTCGTTATTTCGACGCTCGCTTTTACTGCGTCGTGGTTTTCCATTACCATCCCTGACTTCAGATGTGCCTGGGTCGCTGGTGCTACTACGGGCCAGCTAGCTATCTTCGCCCGCGCAAAAGTGGGTTATAAGGCTTGTCAGGGCTGCCATTGTCCTTGGTTTTTCTTGGCCGAGGTGTCTGGCCAGCCATTCCTCTCGGACGCTGTGTTTGAAAGCTGCTAAGGCTTCAGTGTCCGGGCAGTCAACGATTTGGTTCTTCTTAGTGAGAAATCTGTTCCAAAGCTTTCGGGCTGACTCTTCGGGCTGTTGAATTATATGACTTAAATCATCTGCATCTGGAGATCGGACAAAGGTCCCTTGAAAGTTAGCCCTAAAAGCATCCTCAAGCTCCTCCCAACTTCCAATTGAATTTTCAGGGAGGCTCTTCAGCCAGTGCCGAGCTGGTCCTTTCAACTTGAGGGGCAAGTATTTGATGGCGTGGAGATTGTCTCCGCGAGCCATATGAATATGGAGGATGAAGTCCTCAATCCAGACCCCGGGGTCTGTCGTTCCGTCATACGCCTCTATGTTCACGGGTTTGAATCCCTCTTGACATTCGTGATCCAGCACCTCATCGGTGAAACATAGGGGGTGCGCGGCACCCCTGTATTTGGATGTGTCATGGCGTTCTGATGGTTGTAGTGTTCGGTTTTGATTATGCGCTGGAGCGCGCTTCCTAGATCCGTAGATGGATCTGGTCATGCCGGCCTTTTGATGCAAGTCCTTGCTTGGATCGTGTGCTGACTTATGTGCGGCCTCGTTAGCCGCCCTATCGCGGCCACGAGGTGGTCGATCCGACCGGTCGGCCATTTTATTTTTTGGCTGTATGGGCTCTAAGGCCTCATCATCGAATTCAGGCAACAGCTTGCGCTTTGGATAGCTCTTTGTGTGGCAACTACCACCATATTTTTCTTCAGTGTCAAGCACTTTGTTCCATCTACTGTTGAGCGTATTCTGCGCGGCGTTAAGCCTTTGCTTCTTCTTCTTCAGACTCCTCGCTGTGGCAATAAGCCTTCTTCGGAGGTTCTCTTGTTCCAAGTGCCTTTCCGGGATGATGTGTGCAACCTCGTCCGGACTGTTTTCCTCTCCGGAGAGAGGTTGATGAGCTTTATCCTCGGTGTCGCCGTGTTCGGACAGCGGATCCGTACTATGTTCGCCGTCCGCTGGTTCATCCTGTTCTGTCGCGGGGTTGATGTGGTCGTCATTTCCTCTAGAGTCGACCGGGGTGTTATTTTTCCTTGCGCTGTTATCGCTGTTCTTGCCGAGGCAGGATTTAGAGCGGCGCCTACGCCGTCGCTTTAGTTGCTTCTCGAGGGAGCTATCCTTCGTTGCATCCTTTCGTTCCTCGTCATTGTTTTCTTTGGGTGTATCCACCATATATATATCGTGTGATGAAGTGGCTATCCAGCGCCCTGTGGGTGGTGGTTCCTGTTCCTCTCCTGCATCGTCGTCCATACCGTCGATGTCTTCGGAGTCGAAATCGAGCATGTCGGTTAAATCGTCGACAGTGGCTATTAAGTGGGTGGTGGGTGGGGAGCGAATTTCTTCGTCGTCCGCACCCACTACAAAAAAAACACTTCTGTGATGATACGTGTTTGTCACAGTAGGTCGCGTTTTTTGTCATGCATGTACATCCATGACAAATTTATGACAAAATCAAGATAGTCACACCTGTGCTGTCGTAGAAGTGTTCCATGACATTACCAAAATTATCATCACGATAAATCGCGCGTCACTGAAGTGCTTGCATCAAGGGTGACCGACACGTGGCATCCACCGTAACGGAACGCCGTTAAGCTATCGGTTCGGGTTTTGGATCCGATAACCTGTTAACAGCCCCGACCAATGGGGATTTTCCACGTGTAAAATCATCATTGGCTGGAGAAAACACGTGTCGGCTCACCGTTTGGACAGATGTCATCCGCTCATTGGACCGAAGGCGCCTATGATATGGCGACACGTGGCACGGCCCAATAGAGGCCCATTCCTGTGAAAAGGCTGGGACGTTTGACTTGGTCAAAAGGTGGCGGGCCGGCCCACGGAAAGCCTATTAACGGCATGTTCGCATAAAGCGCATTTATAGCCCGCTAACCTAGGGCCCATTACGCCCTATCCGAATTAGGCCCAGTAGCATCATCTGGGCCGTCCAATATGATTCAGCCTGTTTTATCTTCCGGCCCATGTGTGGCCCATGACTTCTTTCGGCCCATATGAGGACCTTTGTAACTCTTGGCCCATTAACGGCCCGTGGTGAAATTGGCCCGTAATGAACAGTGTATCACTTTATACCCATTAACGGCCCGTTATTCCATTGGGCCGTTTCCAGCCCAAGTTATCTTTCGGCCTTCTCATGGCCCATTGATTCTTGGGCTCATTTGCAGCATTTGGTTACATCCGGCCCGTTACTGTCATTTTCTGCTTGTGGGCCAAATTCAGCCCGTCGTTACAGTCGTCCTGTTTGCGGACCGTTAATACGTTGGGCCGTTTTCATGTCAAAAAAAACTCGTTGGGCTGTTTTCATAGAGTTATCAAATACGGCCTATTAACGGCCCATTATGGTCCACGAATAGTACGGCCCATGATTGGGGAAATGATGATACGCCCCGTAGAAGGCCCATGGATCCTACGGCCCGTATGAGGCCCATGGATAGTACGGCCCGTACAAGGCCCATGGATCGTACGACCCGTAGAAGGCCCATGGACCCTAAGGCCCGTATAGAAGGCCGATGGATCATACGGCCGGACGAAGGCCCATGGATCATACGGCCTGCAGGAGGCCCATGGTTACAACAGTCCGTGTGTTGCCACGATTATTTTGGCCTAGTTACCAAAAATAGGCTATTGTGGCCACTAGAAAAAAAACAGAAAAAGAACTGCAGTGACTACAAGCAAACAACTAAACAAGACAATAAGGAAATAAATAAGCAAGCAATTAATGCTAGCCTATTACCGCTATTACACATATTACATCCACTGGGCATCAAAGTTCGCCACCAGTGCAAATATAGGGAACAAAGCAGCACATTACATACACTGGCCATCAAAATTGGCCACCAGTGCAAATAAACGCGGCAGCAAAACAAGAGCATAACTGAAACAACTTCAGAAGAGCTCAAGAAACATTATCCTGGGTATCCACCATGGTGGCAATAAGCTTAGCAAGCTGATTAGCTTTGTCCTGTTTGGCGCTAAAATCCTCCAACGCTTGCTGTTGCACCAGAAAGTAAGCATCTGAATCCTCCAGGGACTTCCGTAGTCCGTCCGCTTCTTGTCGCAGCACAGCTGATCGATGTCTTTCAGCTTGTAGTTGAGACTCAAGAAACCGAACTGATTCAGACAGTGAGTTCGAATAGCTTGTGCAAGCGGTAGTGGCCAGTAACTCGAACACTAAATCAAGACAAGACTTTGGGGTTGTCTCGCTGTCTTCAAGATAGTCTTCCTTAGCTGTTTTATCAGCTTTGTTGGAGACCAACAAGGATGTGTCACTATCGTGAACCTTATCTGCATTACTTCCTTTACCATTGCTTAATAAGGTACTCTTCCCCAATATTCTGTCAGCATTCTAAAAGAAGAAACAAGCAAACACATAACAAGTTTAGCATGTACTAGTATATGAAACTCATTTCGGTGAACCAGTTCATTAGTAAGGTGGACAGGATTAAACTAGCAAGTGTTCTATTGCCAAGTACTAGTACATAATAAAAGCATCAAACAAACATATATCTATGTCCTATGGTCACTGCATTGTCTTGCCAAATCAAAATAGAGACACGGTTCAAATCATATCAGTTCAAGACAAAGCAGAAGTGAAAGAATACAAAGCGTGGGAAACTACACGGCACAACAAGATTTCAGATGGGTACCACGGGTCTACATGTACAACACTATTGGCTCTGTTATGATGCTAGTAATGTGCATGATATGAAAGTCAACTGTATACACAATTGAAATTGAAATCGACAGAGCTATTGATAAGAGCAAACCTGTTAAAGAAACATGCGTGAACATACCTGCTGTTCCATTGGAGTTTCGATTGGATCCTTCAATTTAAAAATAAGTTTGTATGAGTAAATACAGTGATACAAGAGCAAAGCAATCATAGTTAAAAAAGGCGCGCCTAAGCGAGCGCTTAAGCGCGCCTAGGCTCTAGGCGTTGGCAAAACGCATTGCGCATAACTACGCATAATCTGTGCATAACTGCGCATAAGCATGCGCTTTGGTCAGTAAAGCGCAAGGCGGTGGCAAAACGGACAATTAACGCCTAGCGCTTTTTTGAACTATGGTAGCAATGGAATCTTAAATTTGAACAATTGTTCTTCATGTTTAGGCACTTGTTCTACATGAAGAGAGTACAGTATGACGCAAGAATATAATACTTAAAAATAGAAAATGAGCTCATAGACCTTACCACATTCTTGGTTCGGGACCATTACAGAACAAGGCGTTCCCAGTCATCGTCCAGTAAATGTGTCTCAGGAGAACGTAAGGGAATTTGATGAGTTTGTTTGCCGGTGAACTACATTTTCTTCAGGTAATTCCGATACTGCCACCAAGCATTCTTGAAGATAGCAGAGGTATTAGCACAGGTTACCTCATCCTGAGTTTCCAAATCGGTCCTTCTCTATAGAGAAAAATGGGAAAATTTGTTGTATTATAACCATCATGGAGGTAGGATGTATGGGATGAAGCAAAGTAATTGCCATGAAGAACATTACTTACACATAACTCCTGGACAAACACCTGCAACTGGCATTTTCCTTCATCTTCAGTATAATATTTCCAAGATGGGAAGATACGCACATACAATTTAACAACATCAAATGCGATAGATGCTAAACTATGACTAGCTGGTTGTGCTTCCTCCACAGGAATAGGCGTACTAACTGGTGGAGTTGGGGTTTGTCGTGATAGTACTGGCCCTTTGGGCACTGGAGCTACCTTACTAACTGCTCTTGTTTGGGAGCTTTGTGGTGGAGATGGTGCTGTGTCAATAGGAACTGGGTTACTATTGGCTGGGGTTGGGGTTAGATTGGGTGAAGCTGGTTCTCTGTCCATCGCAGTAGGGGTACAATCTGCGAGAGTTTGGGTTATGTGTGGTAGGGCTGGTTCTTGTGCATGTACAACCGGGGTGCTATCTCCACCAAGAGGTAGCACTGTTTTATTTGAAGACCGTGTTTTTCGTCCGCTAGATACTGGCATCACCCGCTCCAATTCAAATGGCTGATAAACAGGAAACATAGTTGAATGTACAGACATTGTATGAGAGACAGATGCAATAGATAGTGTGGAAAAAAGAGGGCATGAAATAGTTGACATGTATATTGTTTAACTAAAACGGATAGCATGACATAATTTCACATATATGAGGTCTATCTAAACTGGATAGCATAGCATAACATAATTCAAAGATATGATGAATAACTAAACAGGATCCCATGACATAATTCACCTACATGTTATCTAAGTAATCAGGATCGCATCATTTAATTCACATATGTGATTTATATGCTAAACAGAGGGCATTCGATATGATGTCTGAACAAAGAACATGGTGTTGAATATTGTGTATATGATGTCTAAACTATGCAATGCAAGACACCGTATGCATGATATGAGCAGTATAACCGTGCCAAGTTAGAGCATACACCTCAGTGGGGGAATAGGACTGGTCATCTGTCTCTGAATCCATCTCTGAGGAGCTATCGGGACCCAACAAGATATCTGCTTCAACAGCTAGCACTGTCTGCTCTGAAGGCTTGTTTTCACTCCAGATTTTCCATCTCCCACCCAAATGGCTGATTCACAGGAAGAGTAGTTTAATGTACAAACATTGTCAGCAAATGGAAATGTAATGAAGAAAAGGATGGGCAAGATATCATTCAAATATATGATGCCTGGTTAAACAGGATGGCATTGCACATTTCACATATATTATGGCTGGCTAAAAGACATGAGACTGCATAATTCCCATATATGATATAGAAACTAAAGAGGTGGCATTACAGAACATGTCTAAACTAAGCAGATGACATATATGATGTCAAAAGTAGGCACTGCAAGGCAACATATGCATGATATGACTAACATCATCATGCCAAGGTAGAGCAAACACCTTGGGGGGTAAATAGGAGTGGTCGGCGGCGTCTGAATCCGCCTCAGAACAGATATCTTCCTCTGGATTACAATCTGGAGAGGGGTGGGGAGGGTTTGCCATTGAACCCACCATGGAG
This sequence comes from Aegilops tauschii subsp. strangulata, assembly GCF_002575655.3. NCBI lineage: Eukaryota > Viridiplantae > Streptophyta > Magnoliopsida > Poales > Poaceae > Aegilops > Aegilops tauschii. The sequence continues at coordinate 160,884,661 of NC_053039.3, forward strand.
CGATGTCTGCATGACATTGTATTGCCGCGCAAAACTCTTCTCTTTTTCTCTACATGTTCAGCATGACTGTGTACAATATCTGACATGCATACGAAAAAATATGGTGAGATTATGTAAGGAGAGCATGCAGAAATTTAGAGTGATGGTAACAACCAGTGGATCTACGTTTTTCCGTTGAACCAAAATAGCCCTAATGGATCGACGTGAATGTATAGTAATAAGTGATGCAACAAGTGTACAACCTATTTGCCGTAGCCATGTCGACCTCAGCATCATTGGGTTGGTCGCTGAAGCAGTTGAGGCAGAGGTGGCTGTCGGAGGTGTGGAGGAAGATCTGAGGAATCTATAGACGGCGTCCAGGCCACTGCTCTGTTGTGATGGATCCTTCTGTCGTTGGAGCAGCTCCGGTGAGCCGTAAGACATCAAGGCTGAAGCAGCACAAGACAGACATCGTCAATCTCAAGTGGGATTCTAATAGCATCTCCAATAGATGATGTAAAATGGATGTAAAATTAACATCACCAAAAACCACCTGACTACAACAGATGAGGTAATAACTGTTGACTCCGAACTTAACTGTCAAAACTGAAATTTACTGTGGAATCTGAATGCTACTGTCGAAACTGAACGCAATTGTAGCAGAGAGGCACTTGACATGTAGTTTAGGGAGGGCCTGCAGTTCATCTTCAACCTGCACCCCCCTGAGCCGCCAGCCACCACCGGCCGAACCGCCGGCCCCAGCGCCGCCTCGCCGCCCCGAAAAAACTCGCCACCGCCGCCCCGGCCAGCCCTCTAGGCCCCCCGCCCCCACCCTGAACCCTAAGATAGATAGTGGGGTACCTCTCCGGCGAGCCCCTGTCACCGCTACGGTTGGTTCTTCCTTAACTCCGGCGAGCCCCCCCCCCCCAAACCCTGAAAATTGACTGACCCAAAAGTCGATTCAGTCGACTGAAGTGTGGCTTAATCGACGCAGAGCAGCAGCACGAGCGAGGGGGAGAGCAGCAGCATCAGCTGGGCAAGCGAGAGATCGAGCGAGAGCCGGAGCAGCAGCAGCGCGAGCGAGCGACCGAGAACCGGAGCAGCAGCAGCAGATCCGGCTGGTATGGACGCCGCTGCCGAAGGGGCCTCGCACTGGGGGAGAGCCGCCGTGGAGATGTCGCCCGCGGCGCCGACTTCAAGGTAGCCGCTCCATGGGGGTGCGGGATAGAGCACCGTCGGCGCCGGGAGGTCGAGTTAAGGAGAAGGTGCGATGCGATGAGTGTACAACCTCTTTGGTGGTGCCGAGTAGGCTTCGGCTTCGTCCGAGGAGTCGGTGAGGATGCTGCGGTTCCGGTGGAGCAGGTTAAGGCGGCACTGTGGGGATGGAGCAGCCGCGATAGATGAGGCAATCGTTGGAGCAGCTCCTTGGAGGTGGAGGACGGGGCGGCTGAACCGGTGGGACGGCAAGATGGACGATGGATCCTCATCCGGGGAGGTGGACGAGGGACGTCGAGCTGTTACGGTGGACGACGTCATCGGGGAAGAGGCTCCGGCTGGGCAGCGGTGATGTGGCGGACGGAGGAGGGTGGGGTTTCGCGGTTGGAGCGGAGAGGTTATGGCGGCCTGGGATTTCGAATGGCGAAAAGGGGGCGATGGGAGGGGGTGAAGCATGACTTAGGGACGCGCTTGTCCAAAATGTAGGGTGTGTTACAAAAGTACCCCCCACCAATTTGAACTAGCGGTCCTTTCGGCTCAGGGTTAGAAGGGGGATTTCGCGTGTTGGGATTTGGCAGCTGGAAGGAGTTTTCCCGCGTGTTGTAATTTCGGGATAGCAAGGCGCGGGTTGTGAAGGCGCCAGTTTTGGGAGCACGATATCTGAATTTTCGGGATATAACAAGACGTGGGTTGAATTTTAGTGACAAGCCTAACGTGTAGTAATATTGTACTTGTACGTACCAAATCAATTCACACTTCCCTCAACCAAAAAGAAAACGAAAAAAATAAAACTTTTCACACCACACAAAGAGAGAGTCTTGCCCCGTTTTACTATACAAATGCTATTCAAAGTTACTCCCTCCTTCCATCTATATAGGGCCTAATGCGTTTTTCGATGCTAAGTTTGACCAAATATTAGAGCAATGATATATGACATGCAACTTACACAAAGCACACTATTAAATTCGTCTGTGAAAGGTTCTTTCAATGATAAAATTTTCACATTGTGCATGTCATGTACTATTAATCTTGTCAATAGTCAAAGGCGGTCTTAAAAATCTCATTACGCCCTATATAGATGGAAGGAGGGAGTATGAATCCATGTTATGTTCGATTAAATTTTTTCGCTTGCTGTATAATGCATGTAACCTACTCATACCAACATTTTAGTGCATTCCAAATGTCTATACTACCACTGCAATTCAAACTAAATTTGAATTCGTTTCTCTATTTTAATAAGAATCTACAATCATGATTGTTGCCAACTTCAACCATCATAGTTTCCTTGCTATCCGCCAGATATAAATCGGACGGCCTATAATGCAGGATGGCAGGCACACCATCATCAACAACTCCATTTTTTTTATAAGAGTAGAGATAAAATATATTAAATGTGGTATAACATGTTCATAACCACACCATGTGTATCACCGTTATATATATTCACACATGCGTCGGTTTGAAACACTATGATAAATTCTTCAAATATCCGAATTGCTTTGTATAATGAAGTATATATGATCTCTATTCGTCTTTTACACCCACACAACCCTCTTATCTTTGTAGCTAGCGCTAACTTTCTCTTGTGCATGCACACCCCCGCATCCCTCTCACCCTCCCTCAGCATTCTCTAGCTCCATCGCGCAAATTCGTCTTTTCACTTTAGGTCGTTCACCCACGGTGTGTGTAGGCCCCCCAGCTCCTTCTTTACGGCACACATCGATCGATATGCCTCTCTAGTCAGGTGTGCCTAGCACAAACACAAGCTTCCCCTCTTCTCTTTTCACTGTCCATGCCTCACTCCCACCACTCTTTTCATCGTTCTCGTACTCGCACACTCCTCCCCCCTCGATATAGTATGCCTCTCGTACCACCTCCTACATGCATCCCTCTCTCTATCCTCCTCCTCGTGCCTCATTTGCTTCTAACACACACATGCATGTATACCGATCGATCTCCCAACATATACCTAGATCGACTTTAACTACCCCCCCATCGATCGACGTACCTCACAAGTTATGTCTCTCCTTTCTCTAACAAAGGGCGATTGATCTTCCTATGTAGTTATGTCTGCTTACCACAGCCACATCGTCCCCCCTCATCATTCGTGCATGCCTCCTGACCCGTCTCTCACACGCACGTGCACAGACAACAAGCAGCCATCTCCGTTTGTCTAGCAAGCCTATCCCACCATTTGTTAGAAGCAACTCCACTACCACCCCCTCCAACACTCTAGCTCTGTCTCTCTCCTAACCTTATTCCTCTCCTGCACATATGCATGGATGCCGATCGATCTCCCTTAATACATGAGGCAGATCGATCTCCTTAATACATGAGGTAGGCCTCTCTCCTCCTCCACACCTATACCAGCCATTGTACCTTTATAGTTAATTGGGCCTCCCTCTTCCCCCACCACACACCGATAGTCGAGCGCTGCAGGTAGGTATCCATGCCACAGAGACAAACTGCACATGTCCCATCTCACGTTCCAGTAGGCCAGCCACTCTATATCTTTGACGTGGGCACACACAAATTCGATGGCGCTCTTTATCGATCGCGCGCGCGCACACACACACATCATCCCTCTCTTCGATTCTATGGACACCTCAAGCCGATGATACCTCCACTCTCTTCTCGTGGATCGCCCCCTCTATATATATGTTATATCCAGGACTCTATTTCACACACATTGCATCTGTTACATTTTTTGATTAACCCCCCCCAAAAAACTCTCAAGAACCCACACACTATATCTCTCTAGGTTTGTATCTCTCTCACAACACCCCACGTAGGTGGTGTACGTATACAAGAAGAGAGTAGGTGCACCGTGCACGTACTCACGCTTCGTGCCCAGCCACAGCCGCGCGGGTACACGGTGGAGCTCATTTCTTTACGAAATGGCAGCCCACGTGCTAATTAGAATGCCTGTAGCGGTTGTTTACCTAGGGAGGTCGTGTACCACGTGTGCACGAAACAAAGTTCGACTTGACGCGTTGCCGCGTTATTTTTAAATAAAGTTATAGCGCTCAATGGCACGTACACAGAATATAAAACGATTTTTATGGAGAAAAAGGTAGTCCGCTCACTATATACAATGGAGCCTGCCTGCCTGGTTTGTCGCTCTTCAGAGTATCTCACACAAGCCTGCGGTGGCCTCTCTCTCTCTCACCGTTGGTGACTGATCCGGCCGCATCCCGTCCGCCGGGGGAAAGGGAGTGCGGTGGCCTCTCTCTCTCTCTCTCTCACCGTTGGTCACTGATCCGGCCGCATCCCGTCCGCCGGGGGAAAGGGAGGAAGTGCATCGTTTCTCCGTTTGACGGCGCCGAGGCAGCACGTCCCGATCTGCGGTACACGTCGTTCTCTCTGACCAAGCTCCGGCGCGGCAGGGCCTACGCCACCTGCTCACAGATTCCGCCCGCCGCCGCTCACCTAGTTACATCCGACGACCTCCAGGTATCCCCTCCGGCCTTGCTCTACTGCCCGTCTTCCCACGCCGCTGCATGTGGATCTTCCATAGTTCTTTGCCCAAAACGTAGCTCGTCCGGTGTACTTTCCATATTGCATTCTCGTCCTCACACCGTTTTAGACAAACAAAACCGTGTTGTTATCTTCCCTTAGGACAAGGAATATCCTTCATTTTTGTCGTCGCATGTGTCATCAACTGTTATTGGCCAGTAATTGTTTCCTTTCTACTCGTTGCTATTCCGACCTTTTGGTGAACTGCACAAATCACTTTTTTCTTAAGAGTGTTCTGTGCAGTTGTACTAAAATGTCACACGGGCAAAGTCTCTACATTTCAGTGCGACTGCACAAAGGGAGATTGGTTTTGCTATATCCTCCCCATCCAACTCCGAGCCTAATCTTGTCCAACTAGTTAGTCTTAAGAGAGACTGCAAAGGTGACCGGCTTCTATTTGTGTGATTATTGTTTCATCAGCAGTCCTCTGTTATCGTAATCACACTTAGTATCTTTGGAACAGGGACGCTCAGCTCTATTTTAGTGGAACTACACAAAATGATCGGAATGTTGCATGCTCTAGACAGCTACTTTTTTCCCCAACATGCCTTGTTAATTTAGACAAAGCTGGGGGGACATTGCTGCCAATGAAAGCATGGATAAATTTTAATTTAACACCTTCTCACAACTCTATCTTCAGTTGTGATGTAATTATTAGCTCTGATCTGCTAATAATTGACATGCATTAGCAAGGAAGTTAGTTTTTTATTGCTTCCGAAAGAGCATCGATGGCAAGACACGCGAAACAAAAGCTGAAAGCTCACACCATTGTACAATTTCATGTCGCTGGAAAATTATTTGTATAGTACGTCAATTATGTAAACAAATGATGGAAGCTTGATAGCATTGCCAGAAGCCTCTTCATCATCCGGGTCCATGTGCCATGCACAAAAATATACTCCTTCGTTCCTAAATATTTGTCTTTTTACAAATTTCAAACGGGCATATTTTAGACTGTAGATTCACTCATTTTGCTTCGTATGTGTACTCCCTCCGTTCCTAAATATTCTATTCGTCTTTCTAGAGATTTCAACAAGTGACTACATACAGAGCAAAATGAGTGAATCTACAATCTAAAATATGTCTATATACATCCGTATGTGCCAGTCCATTTGAAATCTCTAAAAAGACAAATATTTGAGTAGTCACTCGTTGAAATCTCTAGAAAGACAAATACTCTGGAGTATATTTAAGAACCGAGGGGGTAGTGCACAACCGCATGGGAGACTCAGCCCGGTCGTTGCGCCGCATTAATAGTGAGTAATGAGCAGTCAAATCATAAGCCCCACCTTTCCCACTGTAAGTTGCTCTGAAGAAGCAACCATCAATACACTCTTCTTTGAATCCGCTCATACTACTCCATCAGTCACTGTTTATACAGTGCGCTTCAGAAAAAAGAAAAAAAAATCTATGGGACCAAGGCGACTAGAGATCGGCCTGAAAAATAGCATTGGTAGTTATAGCACGACGTCTATTACTAGAGGGAATAATGCGTACACACATGCATGCAGTGCTTCCACCCCCGGTACACACATGCATGCACTTACTCCACTCCGTAGTGGTACAGTACATGGAGAGAAAATTGTGGACTTGATTGCGGTTACCACGCCCTAATTAATTGAGCATTAAACCAAACGCGTCTAAAGTCTCTCTGGTGGTGGAAATGCATCATAATGAAGCGCGCCCTGTAAACTGTGACGGAGGGAGGATTAGTATGAAGGTGCAAAACCAAGTACGTGTACGGCCAGTCGGTCAACGCACCTCCTCTTGGCATATCACTGACATCTGGGACAGGAGTGTGAGCAAACCGATCTCAATTGACGGCAAAGAGCCAATCCGCCGTTCCTTGAGAGAGACGAGGAGTGAGAACACACAGACGGGCTCGCACGGAGGCCAAGATATATTCGAGCATGGTTGGTTGACCGATATCATTCATTACATGTTGGGCTGCCATTTTCCGCCCTTCTCCAGACTAAACATGTAATTTATCAGAGATAAAAAAATAAGAGTACAGACGCTCCACCATGCGGTTCTAGTAGTAGTACTACTCGTACTACTGCGCTTGGCTCTTCGCCTCTTCGTGAAGTCGAACAATGATGGTACTCCGCATGTTGGGTACTACAGTGTATGCCACCTAACCGAATGGACTGATGCATGTCCACCGAGGGTAGGTTGCATTAGTCAAAAGGCGTAAGCGAGCTTCACCTTGTCCTGCAAGCTTCTCCTCGTTCTGCGAGTTGACGGGATACACCAAAAAGTAGTGCTAGTCCATACTCCCTCCTTTCCGGTTAATATGGCTTAATCTTTTTTGCGGGTAAATGAGAGAGCTTTATTCATATATAAGCATTCTTAGGACAATCAGCCAACACACTGGTCACTAGGAAGCGAGGTACCCCGCAAAAAAAGAAGTAGGAAGCGAGGTGTTTCATCAAGCCAGCTCTCGGCCACATTCAAAGTGCAGCAAGCATGATTCACACGAAGATGCACTGCAAGGTTTGCTGACCTGTTTACATGCTGAATAACAAAAAAAGAGGAAATATTACCGAGCGCTACTATTTGTAACAAGATATGAGCCAGAATTAAGCGAGAATTGTGGTGAGTGTTCCATGCAATCAACTTCCATTATCACATGCGAGAACCCTCTAAGAGAACCAAATGTGTTGAAGATTGCTTTATCACATTTTAAAATTATAATAAGAGTGCAGACGCTCCTCCATCCGGTTCCAAGTACTAGTATAGTACGTACCTTTATAGACTATAGTAGTAGTACTAGTAAACTTTGCGCTTGGCTGTTCGCCTATTCGGGAAGTCGAACAATAATAGCACTAGTAGTATAGTGTATGCTTCTGGCAATCTGACACCGAATTAACTGTTGCACGTCCACCGCCTGAGCGAGGGAGAGCTTGCATTAGTCAAAAGTTTCTCCTTGTCCTACGAGCCACCGCGCGCAAGCTTCTCCCGTCCTGCAACCTTCTCCTCGTTCGGCAAGTTGACGGGACACAGCAAAGTAATGCTAGTCCATACTGCCTCCTCTCCGGTTAATATGGCTTAATTTCAAACGAGATAAATACACTGTCTGTCACTATATATTTGTAAAAATACGGTCAGTGGACTTCATAATACGCTCATTGCGCTCAATATATATGTTTTCCGGTGTTTATACGGTCACTAGCTCACCCCGACTGAGTATATGTGTGCATGCACGTGTAGGTTGAGCACTTGAGCGTGACCGTGTGTGTTTCGTCGTGTGCTCGGACATGGATGCATTAGGGCGTCGCGCGCGTTTTTGCATCCATGTGTACGTGTGACTGTTGCATACACGTAGGGCGAGTACGTGTAGGGGCCACCAAGGAGCAGTCAAATCACACAGTAAGTTAGTCGGAAGAAGCAACCATCATTTCACTCTTGAATGACACGTACGCAATAGAAAAAGAAAACCACTATATATACACTAACAGGAGCCTAAGCTACAAGCCTGCTTGCTTAGGTTGCTCTCTTCACAAGCATAGAACGATGGGCCTGATCCCGCAGCTGGGGGAAGGGAACAATGTTCTGCGTAGACGCGGTCGACATCGGCGAGGGAGAAAACCCACAGTCGGTGCGTCCCAATCGGGGGTCACCGCGGTATGGGCCGATGCCGCGTCCCAACCGCCCTTCTAGCTACAGCCCGACGTCCCAGGTAGTCCATCTTCCTTTTGGAGCCGGATTGCTCCACTGCCGTAGCTCCATCTCCATGTTGATCTTTCTCTACTTCTACCGGCTTCTACTTGTGATGAGTTTATGTCTCATGAACTATTGCCAGTACTATTATTCTAATCACACTTCTTCAATATCTTTGCCATCAGGGATGCTCAGGTCGATTTTAGTGGAACTGCACAAAAGCATCATATGATCCGAGGGTGCCAGCCATCTTTCCTTCGACAGGTTCTACCTAGCCAGGAAATTAAATCATGTTTAGGGTTTAGGGTTTAAGTTGTTGTGACCCCATCAGTAGTCTTTCTTTCCTACACGCTCTCACAACTTTTTTCTTTAGTTGTGAAGTAAATATTGGCTATGATCTGTGAATCATTGAGATGCATCAGCATGCGTGTTAGTTTTCCTTTGTATTTTATGGAATGTTGTAACGGGGCAACCTTGGAATAGGAATGAAAATGGAGTGGAAAGTTTCCGTTTTTCCGGAGAAAAAATGGAAACGGAGAGAAACCGATGTTTCGTTTCGTTGGATCGCGCCATCGAGCAAAACCAACGTTTAAATCACGTCTGTCGTGTTCGTGTCTCACCCTCCTCCACGGCTCGACCCCACACGGTTGCTCGGCATGCCACTCACCGCAAACCGAGTATACGATAACTTTCTCGCCTGCTTGTCGATGGATCGCGCCATGGAGTACTAGCACTACTGGAAGAGATTGACGAGTTGGGGGAGGACAGCTAGCTGTAGCACGGACTCCCAAGAACTTTTTACATGCATGTTGTAGCCGGATATTGCGACCTTTGAACACGGAGCAGCCGCGTGCACCCGGAAGCGGCACGAGCGACGCTCTCTCGGCCGGCGCGCCACTTCAATGTCGGCGCCAGTGAGAGATCGCGTCCGCTCTGGCCGGGCATGAATGCGGCACTAACCGTTTCGGGCGGGAAGCATGCGCGGGTGATGAAGAGGGTTCGGGTTGGTCAGGACCGGCCATGGCAGCGGTCCGGATGTGCGCAAACAAGAGATGTTGTACGTTAATATCGCTGCATATATAATTAACAACGTAAATAATGTGCCAGTTGGACAAATATGATTGGAGATGGAGATGGAAATGGAATTTTACGTAAACACGGATATGCATGTCTATGTCTATGTGTGTGTGCGCGACGACTCTCACGACCTGGAAGCGGGGGCGTGTTTTTGATCGAGTTGGTTGGTGAAGCTGGTCGATTTTCAATGAAAAACAACCTGTCTTCCATCAGTGCTCTTTGCTTGTTATGCACAAAGATGATATCCTTCGTCAGTTCACCTTGGTTGCATTGGAGACGCAGTCGTCTTTCATGTTGGTGCAATTTTATCACACAATTGGCTATGAACCAAATGTTTCCTCGAAGAAGGATCGACATTGGTACTAAGAGCATAAGTTTTGTATTGATTTCTAAGCCTTCTCACAACTTTGTCTCCAGCTCCCCTGTAATTTTATTTGTCCAACTATTAACTTTGATTTAAAAAATGTTGTGGACTAAAAACCCGGATGGACGTAGTAGCCCTCCATTTTTATTTACTCCGCATATTAGATTTGACTGAAGTCAAACTTTGTAATACTCTCAAACCTTTCCGATAATTGAAATTAAAATTCTTTATTTGTACACACTCTCACACGTTTCCGATAATTTGGCGCATGTGTGGTTGTTCACTTAAGGGAGGGTAGTGTACAACACGTGAAGGACAGGAAGTGCGACCAGGACGCGTGGGCGTGGATCGTTAGTTCATCGGAAGTAGTACTAGTTTTCTTCACTGTACATTAAATAAAGAGTTTCGTTTCGTACTTACACAATTTAAAACGATTGTTATGGAGAGAATAAGAAAACCACTCCACTATATATTAGTCGTATACACGAGAGTACTATATGGACGCAGCTTCATTGACTTAGTGCACCTGCCTTTGGATTCATGACAGGTGGGCCCAAAATGTGGCTGGCTCACCTGTCATACAGCCAAAAGCAGGTGCAGTGAAGGCACCGGAGCTCAGTCCATACTACAGTAGTATATATATAAGTGGGAGCCTCAGTGCTTGTTCGCTAGGGTTTGCACTCTCCACACGCTCGCCGCACTACATATATGTTACACGCTGGAGGCTCAGCGTTCATTTGCTAGGGTTTGCTATATTCACAGTCTCTCACCCTCTCTTCACCAGATCTAAACAAGACTGCGTTGGCCTCTTGTCTCTCTCCCCCCCCCTCACAGCTGGTGAAGGAGGCGTCCGTATCCCGTCACACCGGGAAGGGGAGGAGGTGCAGCGTTCACTCTATCGCCTTCAGCGAGGGAGGCAATCCACTGCCAGCTGCGCTATTCTCTTTCACCCAGTGCCTATGCGGGATTGCCACCAACCCCTTCTTCCTCGCTGCCGTACGTAGTGTGGGAAGATCCGGCCTCCCGTCGCACGCCTTGCCACATCCCGACGACCCTAAGGTATAAGTTTCTTTCAAACCGTCGTTGCTCTAGCTGCATGTGGAACTTTTTCGATCTATAGTCGAATCTAGGTCTTGGTTCAAAGAGGAAAGAAGGGTGCGGTGGGCTGGAGCAAGAATCTAGGACGTGGTTCAATGAGGAAAGGAGGGGCGGAAAGTAGTATAGACTGGCTATCCAGCCACTTTGTAGGTCGAAAAGGGAAAAAGGGGGTAACCCAGTACACACATCTGTAAGGAACCGATCTCTTTGTTGAAAAGGGAAAGAAACTGGGGGGTCGGGTAGTTTGTGCAGCACTAGATTTGCTGCCCTCACATAGGAAGAAGGTTCAAAGAGAACAAATATGGGACCAGCGCATATATGCTGCTTGGCTACATACTCTGCATCACCCATTTATACGTGTGGAGGTACATGGTGCTGGCATGTCCCATACAGCTATTTTGCTGTTGTTAATCTAAGAATGCCGCCGGAAAATTGAAACAATGCCATTGTTAAAAGTAAATTACATTTTTAACGAATGTTGTTTCAAGAGAATGTCTCTGTTAATATGAATCAATGCAACCGTTTTAGAAATGCTACTGTCCTACTTTGTTTTCCATCCAAGATAAGTTAGATGCTTCTTTCTGTCACCGTTTGTTTCATCCTCCTTTATCGGCAATTAATTGTTTCCTTTTTTGCCTATATTAAAACAGGGCTATCGATTCAACTTGTTGCTATTGCAACATTTTGCTTCGCTACTCGAAATACTTATGTTTTAAGAGTGTTTTGTGCAGTTCAACTTGAATGTCACACCGGTGACTTTGCTTAATTTTGGTGGAACTGCACAAAAGGGGATCGAGATCGTATTTTATCGTTGTCGTCTCATGAAAGGTCAGTACAGGCCTTCAACCACATGATTGTGCAGTGTGCTTTGAGATGTTGTGCTACTTGTATTGGTACTGTTTTAAATAAATGTTGAATTGAAGCTATTGTATTGCTGTCTTTTCCCATTAAGTAGTGAAAAAAAAACCGGACCAACCCAGACATGATGCTTGTTGCTTTCTTGCAACAAACTCTGCATCACCCCCTTTATAAGTAGATGGAAGCACATACTGTTGTTGCGCCCACTCTCCCCTGGAACTGTTTATGCTTTTCGTTAATCTAATGCCGCTGGTAAAATTAAGCAATGCCACTCTCAGAATTAATTAACTACTGAATCTTAGTTCAAAACTGCAACACTTGTTAGGAATGGTACTATCCTGCTTTGTAGTTCTTTCTACATGTTTAAACAAGGTATTGTTAAGATAATGTCTCTGTTAAAATGAATCAGTTGCATTGTTTTAGGAATGGTACTTTTATGCTTTGTCATTCTTTATACATGTTGAAACAAGGCATAGTTAAGATAATGTCTCAGTCAATATGAATGAATCACACTGATGGAGAATTGCTACTCTCCTGCTTTGTTTCCCATTAAGATAAAGTAGATCAGTAGATGCTTTTCTTCTATGAGTACAAGTCATCAACCATTATTTCTCAGTAATTGTTTCCCTTATACCTATTGTTGCTTACAGGGATATCAAAATTAAAGCTCGGTTTTATTCCGACTTCGATTTTAGTTGAACAGCACAAAAGGAGCCAATGTGTTCAAGGCAAACTGCTGCATTACTGGGTCCAGTTGGCCATTCCACTTTGCAGAAAGAAGCAGTCACTATTTGCGCTACATTACGGAAAGAATGACCGAGAAGCTTTACAGAGTACTATTAGACACCGGTGACATGACTAGTCTGCAGAGACCATTGGCAATTTAACAACACGTGGAGTGCCCTGGGCAAAAAGTGCCCAAACAAGTATAAGAAACTACGACAGGACTCCACGATCATAGGCATTACATATATTGAATGGGAAAAGCTTGTCAAAGTTTAGTCATTGATGTCAGCAAGAAGACGTTAGTTTAATATATTAGAATTGGAAAACCTTGTCAAAATTTGCTCATTTATGTTAGCCAGATGACATGCATTTGATATTTTTGAGTGGGACGCCCTTGCTGTGAGCAGCGTCGAGTGTTTTTTCCTATTCCTGTGTTCAGTTTAGAAGTAAATAGTTACTCTGCTGAGATATTCCTGTGTTAAGAGTTTGTTCTGAATATTGTCTATGTAATGCCAAGCCTTGTGTTTGATTGCAAAGTTGAGCTTGGAATGTTGTGGCATGCGGCATCACGAGCTGTTCACCGTGCCTCGTATTGTTTTGCATGTCGATCTAATTCCAGTGATTTGCTTGTTAAGAAGATCATCCTCTTCTGTTGTTTCCGTGCTTAAGAAGTTCATCGTCTGATGTTTCATTCATAGCCTATACGACAAGTCGGGTAGGTTAGACGTGAAACCATATGATCTTCCGACTAACTCATGATATTAGGCCGTGATTGGATCGTTGTTTTCCAACCAAAACCGCTTGTAAAACTGACGCTTGTAAATTAAAGCAGATGATCTCGGGCAAAGGCGCTTGGTTGGTCGATTTCGACTAGTAAAATATCGGAAGTACTTCAGACACGATAAAAATGCTGAACGACACTCGGACGATTGCTAATCTAGCCGTTAGCTGCTGTTTCAGCCTTGCCCATGGATGGCATGATACGCACGTCGTGCATGTATCGTCTGGTAATGTCGTCCATATAGCAGTGCTCGTAAAATATACACTGGTCTCTCAAATTACACGCGTAACCTGCCGGTTTTACTTACAGACCTCGGGCCCTCGGTTTCATTACGCCTGTATTTTACGCATTGTTTCCGATGATGAGTAAATTACACTTGTATGTTAATACAGGTTTGAAATAAACCAGAGCTCCCAAGCGCAGCCTTACCGTTTCATGCCGTCTCAGTTTCTCGAAGGTGCTCAAAGGTGTCCGATGATCCTGGCTTCCTGAATGAGCAGCGGGAGCTGTATCACACCATCCGTCGGGCCCGCGAGGCCCTCTCCGTTGTCCTTCGAGTTGTTGCGCTCGCCGTGGCGCCGAGCATTGTTAACATCGTCAACGAACATGAGGATTCAAGAGATGACTTTATTTTGACTGGATGACACTAGGGACCCACTAGGGCCATAGCCCTACGTACGCAAGTGCCTCCTTATTATGTACAACTATATATTTTTTTGCTTTCTCCTGGTTTCCTGACATCACGGTCCCACACCATTGTCAACCTATGTAGTCAATATAAACGAGAGAATTGCACAAGGTGCGGCCGACAGCTGGGACCAAGCAGCTCGAGCAGTATTTGTGTTTTTGAGGCGTGAGCACTACAGAGTTTTTCTTGGCGATGATTTCGTTGTTGTTCAGAGGAGAGCAGGGTATTAACTGGGAGGGCTGTGTCCCGTCTAGCCCAGGCCAGATATCCAGCCCAGATACTAATTTTTTCAAGATGAAAATGGCTAGCCCAGCTATACGTCTTTTTGAGGAATACCCAGGCAAGGTCAACTTGTTATTCTCCGCCCCGCTGGGCTGCAAATCTTTCCTAGGAGGGATGCATTAAGGTTAACAGGAAAATGGGCTTTAAAAAATAATAAATGGGATGTAATTATAAAAACTGGCAGTAACTATAAAAAAATGCACCAAACATGAAATTAGTTTATAAAATATTATCTATGGATTTTTAAAATCTTAAATTTTCATTGTTGCGCGTGCAATGTTTTGTTGGATTTTTCGTAATACAAATTTATATTTAATCTGACTAGAAATTTCGGGATAAAAATATTTCGGATCCCATCAAAATGTGGGAAATTTTATTGAATTCTGTCTTCAACGGTTGGTTGAAATTATTAATCGTTGTCCTAGCTAGAAAATGGGTTGTACTTTGAACAAACTGTAAATGGGCTATTGTAAATTCCATTAGAATTCAAAAATGGGCTGTACATTCTTACAAAACGCAAATGGGCTATAAGTTCCCTGCCACACACTTGTGGGCCTACTAAGTGACGCGTCCCCTAAAAAAAATAAGTTGACGCGGATGCAAGGCTTTGTCAACTTATTATAGTCAACACACGGTTCTAGCAGCAATGGCCGTTGGATGTCTATCCAACGGATGTCGTGCTTCTTCTTCAATCTCGGATATTCTTAGCTTCGGCCGCCCAAAAAATGATTCCTTCCGCTGACATCTGGGGCGCACCGTTTCGGAGGCTTACCTGTGGGCCTACTAAGTTGGAGCGTACCAAGGGCTTTCTCAACTTAGTCAATATAAACGATTCTAGCTTCAGTGACCGTACGATGTCCATCCAACGGCCGTAGTGCTTCTTCAACCTCTGGTCTTCTTGGTCCAGCCGCCCAAAGCAGCGCCGATCGTGCCGCCTGCTCCTGCCTCCCATGGCCGGCTATGCTTCCGCGGAGGCCTCACCGCCCCCATACTACTCCCACCGCTGGCCAGGCCATCCCTCCACTCACCCACACCCCCTGTTATTCTGCAGCGATGGCAGCCTCACACCGCAGCCGAACCAGTGAACCCTCGTACTCCTCTCCGCGCGGGCTTCCACTGCTGCGTCTTCCCCGGCTCCACGTCATCCCCTTCCTAGGCCTCGCCGTCGTCCACCGCCGTGGTGCTCTCCGCGCGGCGTGGTCAACATGGTCGAGGAACGACTTCCATCGGAAGAGTACTGTACGTGGAGAGGCTGACAGCTGGGTCCACGGCCACAGCCCAGTTTTTTTGTGATTTGCCAAGTAAGTCGCTTTGTCAGGCCTGTTGGGCTGCAAATCTTTCAAGACGAGGAGAGCTTTCATTCGGCTGGCTGAGAAAATGGCCTATCAGTAATGAGAAATGGGCTGTACATTTTTAAAACACATCAAACCGGCAATTAGTTTCAAATATCTTTTTTTTTCATTTCGAGATTTTAAATTACATTAATTTTTATGCGTGGAGAATTTGTTGGATTTTATATTGATATACATTTATTTTTAAAATCAGTTTGAATGTGAGTCGAAATTTCGGGATTAAAAACAGTTCGGACCGCACCGAAATATGCAAAATTTCGTATAATTTTTTAACCGTGGCCACAATATGGGCTGTAATGCTAACAAAAAGAATATGGGCTCCAAAAAACCTTAAATATTAGCAAATGGGCTGTAAATTATTAAAAATAATGGCAGATGGGATGTATGCTGTTTTCCACAGATTTGAGGCTTTCCTAAAAAAAAGGTTGACGCACAAGCAGTGACTGTTGGATGGCCATCCAACGGCCGTCGTGCTTCTTCAATCTCTGCTCTTCCTGCTCCAGCCGCTCAAACAAGCGGCGGCGGGACTGCCTGCTCCCTCCTCCCCACGGCCGGCTCTACTACCGCGCAGGCCTCACCACCCCACCGTACTCCCATCGCTGGCCTAGCCATCCCTCTACTCACCCACACCTGCTGTTATTCTCCGGCGACGGCAGAAGAACCAGTAAACCCTCGTACAGTCGTACTCCCCTCCGCGTGGGAAACAACTGCCGAGTCTTCCCAGCCTCCGTGTCGTTCCCTTCCTAGGCCTCGCCGTCATCCACCGCCCTGGTGCTCTCGGCACGGCCTGGTCAACGTGGTCAACGACCGACATGCATCTGAAGTGGACTGTACGTGGAGAGGCCGACAGCTGGGTCCACGGCCGCACGCAAGGAAATGCCTCCTTATTACGCGCAAAATAATGATTCCTCCACCTGACATCAGGGACCCACCGAAAGGGCCTCCGTATTTCGCGAAAAAAACATTACCGCCGCTCACAGCTCGGACCCACCAGCTATATCTTCGCACGCAAGTAAGTGCCTCCTTATTACGCACAAAAAAATGAATACTCCCCCTGCTAGCTGGGACCCACCATGGTGGGAGGCTGACTTGTGGGCCTACTAAGTTGACTGGGACGGGGGCCTTTGTCAACATTAGTCAATATGAACAATTCTAGCTCCAGTGACCGTACGGTGTCCATCCAACGGCCGGAGTGCTTCTTCAACCTCTGGTCTTCTTGCTCCAGCCGCCCAAAGCAGCACCGGTCGTGCCGCATGCTCCTGCCTCCCGTGTTCGGCTGTGCTTCCGCGGAGGCCTCACCGCCCCCTACTATTCCCACCACTGGCCAGGCCCTGCGGTGATGGCAGCCTCACACCGCAGCCGAACCACTGAACCCTCGTACTCCTCTCCGCGCGGGCTTCCACTGCCGCGTCTTCCCCGGCTCCCCGTCGTCCCCTTCCTAGGCCTCGCCGTCGTCCACCGCCCTCGTGCTCCCGGCACGGCGTGGTCAACATGGTCAAGGAACGACTTCCATCGGACGTGGACTGTACGTGGAGAGGCTGACAGCTGGGTCCACGGCCGCAGCAAGGAAGTGCCTCCTTATTACGCGGAAAATAATGATTCCTCCACCTGACAGCGGGGACCCACCGGACGGGCCACTGTATTTCGCGAAAAAAATGTTTCCCCCTGACTGCTGGGACCCACCAGCTTCATCTTCGCACGCAAGGAAGTGCGTCCGGCAAAAAAAACCATTCGTCCCCCTGACTGCTGGGACCCACCAGCTACATCTTCGCAGGCAAGGAAGTGCCTGACAGTCGGGACCCACTTGGTCGAAGCGTACGTAGCATTGTCATTCTGGTCGTGAACGTGTACGTACATACTGGTCGATGTAGAAGCGCGCACGTGTCGTAGTAGAGGCGCGCACGTAGCATGTACACATACGTACAGCGACCAGTGTGCAAGAAAGAAAATATGGCCATGTACGTACATACGGGCAGGGTCTCGAATGCCTACTCGCACATACGTACGGCCAGGGCTCGTGTACATGGCTGGGTCGGAATGGAGAAACAGCTTCGTTGTCGTGTTCATGGGGAGCCAACCGGCCGGGTCGAAACGGAATGCGTCGTCGTGTTCATCGGGAGGGCTTGGACGGAACAGCCGATGGAAACAAGGCCTGGCGTACCGCAGAATGGAGGAAACGGCCTTGTGTTCGACCGGCCACGTTTGAAAAGGGATCCTGTTCATCGGGAGTGGTCTGGCGTACCGCAAAACGGAGGAAACGGACCTCCTACGGTCAAAACGGGGGTCCTGTTGATCGGGAGGGGTGTGGTGTACCACAAAACGGAGGAAACAGACTTGTGTTGAAGCGCTACGCTCGAAACGGGGGTCCTGTTCATCGGGAGGGGTGTGGTGTACCGCAAAATGGGACTCCACGAGACACTGTTCATCTCCACCGTCGACCCCCTCTCGCCTCCACGGGCTACTGTTCATCCACCATCGACTTCCTCCAGCCTCCACCTGCGACTGTTCATCCACGGGCTCCTGTTCATCCAGCTTCCACCACGCGCTACTCCACCGGCTACTGTTCAACCAGCCCTCTCCACGGGCTCCTTTTCAACCACCCCTCCATGGGCTACTGTTCATCCAACCCTCCACGGGGTGGTCCTGTTCATCCTTCCCTCCACGGGGTGGTCCTTTTCACCCTGCCCTCCACGGGGTCCTGTTCATCCAGCCCCAATCGGCTTGATCGATCGAGGTCCTGTTCATCCAGAGGCAACACCACGGGGTCCTGTTCATCCACCCCCACCGGGAACTGTTCATCCAAACCCCCCAGCAACGCTCACTGTTCATCCAGAGGCTGCATCGATTGGCTTCAGTTAGCAGCAGTAGCGAAGGAATCACTCGATCAGGTTCAGTTAACAGCCATCGATCGATCGCTCGGGTTCAGTAACGCGTAGCCTGCAGTGCAATCGCTCGGGTTCAGTTAGAGCCCAACGCCTCGCTCGGGTTCACTTTGAGCCAACGCCTCGCACACATGCGCGTACGTGTACGAGAGAAATGCGCATCGCTCGGCCCCCGACCTCCCACCGTAACCGGGAAGTCCCCGAAATTTTCCTCGCCCTCGCTTCTACCATGGTTTTTTTCGTCATGGACGGCCCAAAGAATATCATGCAGCTGCGTCTCCGGCCCGCCAAGGACGAAAAGCCCATTTTCTGTCATGATTTTTTGTCATAGAAGTAGGAGCCCACCACATCTATGATGATACCGGGTTTTGTCACAATTATCATCATAGAAGTGTCATATGTATGAGAGAAAAAAATTTGTTCGGCACAAAATGTCACGGATGTGTTTTTTTTAGTGACCCCATTCTAGCCGGACATAGTTCGGCCAAGGGTCTCCTGACAGGGAGAGAGACCTCAACGAGTTTAGCACATCGCCAAAGGGCGAGTGCTGAAAGATATCCGCGAAGGTAAACTCCATGATCGGTGCCCAATCGGATTCGATAGGCACGGACGCAGGCGGCTCGGAGCCCATGGCTGGGGACGAATCCAATGGTTCACCAACACGGGTCTCGGAGGAGGTGAAGTCAGTATTCGGCTCTATCGCCGCTGAGTGTGCGGCCTCCGTGGCGGGGTCCATCCACCCGTCCTCGGACGGCGTAATCTGCTCCGGATCGAGGGCCGGAGTAGCTGCAGGTGTGATCTCCCGAACACTGTCTGTTGGCAGGGCTAGGTCTTGCCTGTCGTGACTGTGCGGCGCACCTGACATGGGCTCGAATCCGTCGAAGATCAAGTCTCCGCGGATGTCGGCAGTATAGTTCAAGTTTCCAAACCTGACCTGATGGCCAGGGGCGTAGCTCTCGATCTGCTCCAGATGGCCAAGCGAGTTGGCCCGCAGTGCGAAGCCGCCGAATACGAAGATCTGTCCGGGGAGGAAAACCTCACCCTGGATCGCATCGCTGTCGATAATCGAAGGAGCCATCTGACCTTATGGTGACGGCACAGTGGAACTCTCAATGAAAGCAGCAATGTCGGTGTCAAAACCGGCGGATCTCGGGTAGGGGGTCCCGAACTGTGCGTCTAAGGAGGATGGTAACAGGAGGCGGGGGACACGATGTTTACCCAGGTTCGGGCCCTCTCGATGGAGGTAATAATCTACTTCCTGCTTGATTGATCTTGATGATATGAGTATTACAAGAGTTGATCTACCATGAGATCGTAGAGGCTAAACCTAGAAGGTAGCCTATGGTATGATTGTTGTTGTCCTACGGACTAAACCCTCCGGTTTATATAGACACCGGAGGGGGCTAGGGTTACACAGAGTCGGTTACAAGGTAGGAGATCTACATATCCGTATCGCCAAGCTTGCCTTCCACGCCAAGGAGAGTCCCATCCGGATATGGGACGAAGTCTTCAATCTTGTATCTTCATAGTCCAACAGTCCGGCCAAAGGATATAGCACGGCTGTCCGAGGACCCCCTAATCCAGGACTCCCTCAGTGGGAGGCCGACGCATATGGTGAAGGTGGAACCCGATGCCCCATCTTCATCGACCGACACCTGCTTCGTCTCGGCGCAATTTTGAGAGAACAAGTGCTTCTTCTTTGCTGGTGCAGCCCACGGGGCCTCCGGGGCTCCCTCCTTGCTTGGCCGCGCGGCCGCCGCGGCTCTGAAAGCGAGCTTGAGGGCCGAGAGCGCATCCTTGGTCTACCCCACCACGGTGAGGACGCCACTGCTTCCCGGCATCTTCATGAGATTGTAGCCTGGGTGGGTTGCTGCCATGAACTTCGCCAAGGCCGGGTACCCGAGAATGGCGTTGTACGACAGGCCAATACGGGCGATGTCGAAGTCGATGAGCTCAGTGCGGTAGTTGTCGCAGGTGCCGAAGGTGATGGTTAGGCGGATCTGCCCTCGGGGGCAGGTGGAGCCAATGACGACTCCAGTGAAAGGCTTGGTGGGGCGGGGCCGGCCATGGGGCTTATGAAGCAGGCTGAATGCTTCCATGGAGAGGACATTGAGGACAGCACCGCCGTCAATGAGGGTCCTGGTGACTGCTACATTGCAGATGGTGGGAGTGCAGAGCATCGGGAGTGTCCCAGCGGCGGCAGTGGTCGCGGGGTGGTCCCTGGAGTCGAAAGTGAGGTTGGCTTTAGGCGCCACCCAGCCTGGTGGTGCTCCCCGCTGTACGTGGCGGCGCCCACCTGGCAAATGAACTGCTTGACGTGGCGGTCCGAGGCCGGCGCCTACGAGCCGCCGTGGAGGACTACGACGGTGTGGGGTGCTGGCGCCGTGAAGCGCGCGATGAAGAGGCCCCGTAGCTCCTCCCAAGAGGCCACTGAAGACAGTGGCAAGGCCAGGATCCAGGCGCGCGGCACGCCCGTAAGGGCCATGTGTACCTAGTTAGCCATGGCCTTGTCATCGCCGCCGGCCGCAAAAACAGCCTTAGCATATGCCTGGATAGGCCCCGCCGGGTCCGTCGCACCGTCGTATCAAGGCGGCAGCTCTGGCCTGAACTTGGTCGGCCATTGCACCCGCCGTAAGGCGGGGGTGAAAGCTCCTAGACCCAGGGCGCCTCCGAACGCACCCATCGGTCCGGTCGGTGGAGCAGTGCGTGCCATGAGAGCTGAACAGCGTAGGCAGAGTGCAGCAGACGAAGAGGCAAGTCTTTGACGCAGCCCTACCTGGCGCGCCAAATGTCGGATTCCGGGCTCCATAGACCCTGGATAGATTAGAACTCTGGGGTGCATGCGAAGAACTCAACCTCCCCAGTCTGCCTACATGTCGATCTCACGGCCTAGCTCAATCAACTGGAAGGAAATGGAACAAGGCAATTTACCCAGGTTCGGGTCACCTTGCGGTGTAAAACCCTATTCCTGCTTTGTGGTGGATTGGCCTCGATGTGGGCTGAGGATGAACTAGTACAATGGGAGAACAACCTCGGGAGGTGTGTTCTTGTGGTTGTGTGTGCCGGTGAGGATGAGGATGGTCTGAATGATCCGTCCCCTTCTAAGGTGGTGGCTAGGCTATATTTATAGTGACCCTGGTCCTCTTCCCCCAAAACAAAGGCGGGAAGGAATCCCACAACGGACAAACTCGAAGGGAGACAACTAGTACATCTTATCCTGACAAAAGGTGGTCTGCGCCTACAAAGCTTCTGGTCGTAACGCCGTGGTGGGCTTGGCGATGACCTCCATCCTGCCATCCTGGCGGTCTTGGTCTTGTTGCATGGAAGTGGAAACCTTTGGCTGATTGCTCGGGACTCCCCGCCTCTGCTTGCCTCGTTAGCACCAAAGAGGAAACTACTATACTGCGCCCGCGTGTCCTTGGTCGTCATGGCTTGCATCACCCGAGCCTCACGAGGTGAGGGTTCGCATAGAAATCTCCGCTCCTCAGGAGCTAGCCTAAGGAGGCCACTCCTTCTGGAGGTGTTGGCGTTGTCCGCCTCGCGAGGCTTGGCCCCGCGCAAGGGTCTTGTGTTGTTGGTGCTGATGGTGGGCCGTACCAGGCCCTTGATGGAGCCATGCTGTGGGCTGCAGGCAGGCAAGTTTGGGTACCCCCGTTCCTAGAACACCAACAACAACTGCAATACGGTGCCTACCGCTGCTACACCTTCAGCGACGCTCACCTTGAATGCCCTCTGCAGCTCCAGATGACCCCTCTCGAAGCGGCGGGACTCCTCGTAGATCTCCTCATTACTCACTTATGTGGCGGCTTGTGATGCGGCCACGGCGGTGGTAAGGCTCTTTGCGTGCTCGACGAGGCACTCCTCCTCCTCCCGTAGGAACTCGATGTAGCACGCAAGGTCACTGATGCATGTGCGGGCCTTCACCTTCCACCTTCGGGCGGCGGTGGCAGAGCGGGTGATGACCCCGGCGGTCGACAGTGGGATGGCGGCCACGGCGGCCGACGATCAGGTGGTGGCCACGACCAACACCTCCCGCCTTCGAGCCGTGGTGGTGGAGCGGGTGATGGCCATGGTGGCCGGTAGTGGGGTGGCAGCCACGACGACCACCTCCCGCCTTCGGCCCGCGTGGGCGGAGCGGGCGGTGGCCATGGCTTTCAACGGAGGTGTGGCGGCCATGGTGGCAGACGGTCGAGTGGCGGCAACGGCGACCGGCAACAGTGATAACCCACAAGTATAGGGGATCTATCATAGTCCTTTCGACAAGTAAGAGTGTCGAACCGAACGAGGAGCAGAAGGAAATGATAAGCGGTTTTCAGTAAGGTATTCTCTGCAAGCACTGACATTATCGGTAACAGATAGTTTTGTGATAAGATAATTTGTAACGGGTAACAAGTAATAAAATTAAATAAGGTGCAGCAAGATGGCCCAATCCTTTTTGTAGCAAAGGACAAGCCTGGACAAACTCTTATATAGAGAAAAGCGCTCCCGAGGACACATGGGAATTATCGTCAAGCTAGTTTTCATCACGTTCATATGATTCACGTTCGGTACTTTGATAATTTTATATGTGGGTGGACCAGTGCTTGGGTGCTTTCCTTACTTGGCAATCATCCCACTTATGATTAAATCCTATTCCAAGCATCCGCAACTACAAAATAAGTATTAATGTAAACCTAACTATAGCATGAAACATATGGATCCAAATCAGCCCTTTACGAAGCAATGCATAAACTAGGGTTTAAGCTTCTGTCACTCTAGCAACCCATCATCTACTTATTACTTCCCAATGCTTTCCTCTAGGCCCAAACAATGGTGAAGTGTCATGTAGTCGACGTTCACATAACACCACTAGAGGAGAGACAACATACATCTCATCAAAATGTCGAACGAATACCAAATTCACCTGACTACTAATAGCAAGACTTCTCCCATGTCCTCGGGAACAAACGTAACTACTCACAAAGCATATTCATGTTCATAATTAGAGGAGTATTAATATGCATATAGGACCTGAACATATGATCTCCCACCAAATAAACCAACTAGCATCAACTACAAGGAGTAATCAACACTACTAGCAACCTACAGGTACCAATCTCAGACTTAGAGACAAGAATTGGATACAAGAGATGAACTAGGGTTTGAGAGGAGATGGTGCTGGTGAAGATGTTGATGGAGATTGGTCCCCTCCCGATGAGAGGAGCATTGGTGATGACAATGGCGATGATTTCCCCCTCCCGGAGGGAAGTGTCCCCAGCAGAACAGCTCCACCAGAGCCCTAGATTGGTTCCGCCTCGTGGCGGCAGAGTTTCGTCCTGAAAGCTTGCTGATGATTTTTTCTCGGACGAAAGACTTCATATAGCAGAAGATGGACACCGGAGGGCCGCCAGGGGGCCCACGAGGCAGGGGGCGCGCCCAGGGGGTAGGGCGCGCCCCAACCCTCATGGCCAGGGTGTGGGCCCAATCTGGTATTTCCTTCGCTCGGTATTTTTTATTATTTCCAAAAATAACTTCCGGGGAGTTTCAGGACTTTGGAGTTGTGCAGAATAGGTCTCTAATATTTGCTCCTTTTCCAGCCCAGAATTCCAGCTACCGGCGTTCTCCCTCTTTATGTAAACCTTGTAAAATAAGAGAGAATAGGCATAAGTATTGTGACATAATGTGTAATAACAGCCCATAATGCAATAAATATCAATATAAAAGCATGATGTAAAATGGACGTATCAACTCCCCCAAGCTTAGACCTCGCTTGTCTTCAAGTGGAAGCCGATAACGATAAATATGTCCACATGTTTAGAGGTAGAGGTGTCGATAAAATAAAATACGGACATGAGGGCATCATGATCATTCTTATAATAGCAACATATATGGATATTGTCATATGATTTCTTATGCTCAAGTAATAATCTATTCAGAATGCCAAGTATGAATCAGAAACTTCATTGAGAACTAACAAACTATAATCTCAGTTATCATAACATTAGAAAGAGTCTATGTAAGAGCTTTTCAGCAAGTCCACATACTCAACTATCATTTAGTCTTTCACAATTGCTAACACTCACGCGATACTTGTGGTTACGGAGTTTTAATCGGACACAGAGAAAGATAGGGGCTTATAGTTTCGCCTCCCAACCTTTTACCTCAAGGGTAATGTCAACAATAATAGTTCACGCTAACTTACATCCAATTGGATATATATATATATATATCAGGATCTTTCCAACACAAGGTGCTTGCCATAGGATAAAATGTAAAAAGGAAAGGTGAAGATCACCATGACTCTTGCATAAGGGTAAGAGATAAAAGTAAAAGATAGGCCCTTCACAGAGGGAAGCAGAGGTTATCATGCGCTTTCAGGGTTGGATGCACAAAATCTGAATGCGAAAGAACGTGACTTTATATTGCCACTTGTGATATGGACCTTTGTTATGCACTCCGTCGCTTTTATTTCTTCCACATCACAAGATCGTATAAAGCTTATTTCCTCCACATTAATCAATCATACATATTTAGAGAGAAATTTTTATTGCTTGCACGGATGACAACTTACTTGAAGGATCTTACTCAATCCGTAGGTAGATATGGTGGACTCTCATGGCAAAACTGGGTTTAAGGATATTTCGAAGCACAAGTAGTATCTCTACTTGGTGCAAAGAATTGGCTAGCATGCGGGAGAAAGGCAAGCTCAACATGTTGGATGATCCATGACAATATACTTTATCTCAGATATAAGAAAACATAACCCATTACGTTGTCTTCGTTGTCCAACATCAACTCTTTAGCATGTCATATTTTAATGAGTGCTAACAATCATAAAAGATGTCCAAGATAGTATATTTATATATGAAACCTCTCTTTCTTTATTACTTCCTATTAATTGCAACGATGACCACAACTACGTTTGTCAAATCTCAACAACTTTTAATCATCACACTCTTTCTATGTGAAGTCATTACTCTCCATAAGATCAATATGATCTCTTTATTTCTTTTTATTCTTTCTTTTTCTTTTATTCCCTCAAGATCATAGGAAGATAATGAAGCCCTTGACTCAACACTAATCTTTATTATATATAGCTCATGGACTCGATTACATAGAGGGATCATAAAGCAAAACTCAAAACTAAATCATACCAAAAACATTATTCTACTAGATCAAGATATTACTAAGAGGATCGAACTAAGAAAAACAGTAAAGATAGGAGTGTGATGGTGATACGATACCAGGGCACCTCCCCCAAGCTTGGCAGTTGCCAAGGGGAGTGCCCATACCCATGTGATTATGTCTCCTCTGCTGGTGAAGAAGATGGTGGAGTTCTTGATGATGTGGGCTTGTCGTCCATCTTCCAAGGCATAGGCTCACCATCATAGAAGGATGATCGAGTCTCCGTGATCCTCAAATCTGCAGCCAAACTCATCCTCTTGAATCTATATTCATACTCACCGTTTTGGTTTTGTAGGTCATAGATTTGGGCTTGGAGATGCTCGATCTTCTCGTGAAGCTTGAAGATGGTCTCCCCAATGTTCTTGGCATCCAGCTTGTGGTTTTTGGTGAACTCTACGATCATCATGTGGTTGGCATTGGGTCCATGTTCCACCATCCCCTGGCACTTGGAAACTTGTTGTTCCATTGCTTCGAGCCTCGTCTCCACGCTTCTGGTCCTCCTTGGTCCCTCAACATCGCGGATGTGCAGCAACCCATCGCGCACCTCAATGGTTTGAGGGTGTTGCAGCACCTCCGCGAGGTAGGGGTTGATGACCTTCTCGAAGAACTTGTCCTTGGGGGCGCTTGGAGACGTCATGGTGATCTCGATCTGTCAGAAAAACAGCTCGAAACGAAAACAGAGGATATTTGCGTGATACGGTGGTCAAAACCTTTGGGAGATTATATAATGAATTTTTACCGACCAAAAGAAGTATCGTGCAAGAAAACGGAGTCCGGAGAGCACGCGAGGTGCCCATGAGGTAGGGGGCGCGCCCAGGGGGGTAGGGCGCGCCCTCCACCCTCGTGGAGGCCTCGTGTCCTTCCCCGACTGCTTCTTATTTTCCTATTTTTCTAAATATTCCAAAACAGAGAAAAATTGCCATTAGAACTGTTTTGGACTCGGTTTAGTTACCGTACCACGTACCTATTCCTTTTCGGAGTCTGAAATGTTCTGGAAAGTGTCTCTTATGTATTCCTCCGGGGTTACAGTTTCAATAATATTAGTTTCAACATTTATAGGATTACCTGAGATGTAATGGTTGATTCTTTGACCGTTCACCACCTTCGGATTTGTGCCTTCGTAGTTGTTGATTTTTATGGCACCGGAATGATAGACCTCCTCGATAACGTAAGGACCTTCCCATTTAGAGAGAAGTTTTCCTACAAAAAATCTTAAACGAGAGTTGTAGAGCAATACATAATCACCTACATTAAACTCACGCTTTTGTATCCTTTTGTCATGCCATCTTTTAAACTTTTCTTTAAACAACTTGGCATTCTCATAAGCCTGGTTTCTCCATTCATCAAGTGAGCTTATGTCAAAAGGCCTCTTCTCACCGGCAAGTTTGAAATTATAGTTGAGCTCTTTAATAGCCCAATATGCCTTATGTTCTCGTTCGAGAGGTAAGTGACATGCTTTTCCATAAACCATTTTATACGGAGACATACCCATAGGATTTTTATATGCAGTTCTATAGGCCCATAATGCATCATCAAGTTTCTTGGACCAATTCTTTCTAGATCTACTAACAGTCTTTTGAAAAATTAATTTAAGCTCTCTATTGCTCAATTCTACTTGACGACTAGACTGTGGGTGATAAGGAGATGCAATTCTATGATTAACATCATACTTAGCAAGCATTTTACGGAAAGCACGATGAATAAAATGTGAACCACCATCAGTCATTAAATATCTATGGACTCCAAACCTTAGAAAAAAATAACTTCTTTAAGCATCTTAATAGAGGTGTTATGATCAGCACTACTAGTTGGAATAGCTTCTACCCACTTAGTAACGTAATCAACAACAACTAAAATATGTGTATATCCATTAGAGGCAGGAAACGGTCCCATATAATCAAAGCCCCAAACATCGAATGGCTCAATAACAAGTGAATAATTCATAGGCATTTCCTGACGTCTACTAATGTTACCAATCCTTTGGCATTCATCACATGATAAGACAAACTTACGAGCATCCTTGAAGAGAGTAGGCCAATAAAAACCGGATTGCAATACCTTATGTGCAGTTCTATCTCCAGCGTGGTGTCCTCCATAAGCCTCGGAGTGACACTTGCGTAGGATCTGTTCTTATTCATGCTCAGGTACACAACGTCTAATAACACCATCTACTCCTTCTTTATAAAGATGTGGGTCATCCCAAAAGTAATGTCTCAAGTCATAGAAAAACTTTTTCTTTTGCTGGTATGTGAAACTAGGTGGTATAAATTTAGCAACAATGTAATAAGAATAATCAGCATACCATGGAGCAGTACGAGAAGCATTTATGACATTTAATTGTTCATCAGGAAAGCTATCATCAATAGGTAGTGGGTCATCAAGAACATTTTCCAACCTAGACAAGTTGTCTGCAACGGGGTTCTCAGCTCCCTTTCTATCAATAATATGCAAATCAAATTCTTGTAGCAAGAGAACCCATCTAATAAGTCTAGGCTTAGAATCTTTCTTTTCGATAAGGTATTTAATAGCAGCATGATCAGTGTGAATAGTTACTTTAGAATCAACAATATAAGGTCTGAACTTATCACAAGCAAATACAACTACTAAAGAATTCTTTTTCAGTAGTGGCATAATTTCTTTGGGCATTGTCTAGAGTTTTACTAGCATATTGAATAGCATTTAATTTCTTATCAACTCTTTGCCCTAGAACATCATTTGATCAATAAAAGGTAAGGGGTAATGATCCTTTTTAGTAGCCTTATTTAATTTGCGGAAATCAACTACCATCCTATAACCTGTAATAATTCTTTGTGGAATCAATTCATCTTTATCATTAGGAACGACAGTAATACCTCCCTTCTTGGGAACACAATGGACAGTACTTACCCACTGAAAATCAACAATGGGATAAATTATATCTGCCTCCAGGAGCTTTAGTATTTCCTTTCTTACCACTTCTTTCATCTTAGGATTTAACCGTCGCTGATGATCAATAACTGGTTTGGCATCTTTCTCCAAATTTATTTTGTGTTGGCATAGAGTGGGACTAATGCCCTTAAGATCATCAAGAGTATATCCAATAGCAGCACGGTGCTTCTTCAGAGTTTTCAATAATTTTTCTTCCTCCTTCTCTGAAAGGTTAGCACTAATAATAACAGGATATATCTTCTTTTCATCAAGATAAGCATATTTAAGAGTATCAGGTAATGGTTTAAGCTCAAACACGGGATCACCCTTGGGTGGAGGAGGATCCCCTAGGATTTCAATAGGCAATTTGTGTTTCAGAATAGGTCCATGTTTAAAGAATACTTCATCTATTTCCCTTCTTTCATTCATAAACATATCATTTTCATGGTCTAGCAAATATTGTTCTAATGGATCATTAGGAGGCACAACAGTAGAAGCGAGACCAATAATTTCATCCTTACTAGGCAATTCCTCTTCACGATGTTGTCATGAAATTTAGAGAAATTAAACTCATGAGACATATCACCCAAACCTATAGTAACAACATCCTTTTCGCAGTCTATCTTAGCATTAATAGTATTCAAGAAGAGTCTACCAAATATAATGGGACAAAAGCTATCTTGAACCAAGAACAAGAAAATCAGCAGGATATTTAGTTTTCCCACACAAGACTTCAACATTTCTAACAATCCCAATCGGTGAAATAGTATCTCTATTGGCAAGTTTAATGGTAACATCGATATCTTCTAATTCAGCGGGTGCAATATCATGCATAATTTCTTTATATAAAGAGATAGGTATTGCACTAGCACTAGCACCTATATCACACAAGCCATGATAACAATGATCTCCAATTTTAACAAAAATAATAGGCATGCCTACCACAGGTCTATGTTTATCCTTGGCACCAGGTTTAGCAATTCTAGCAGTTTCCTCACAGAAATAAATAACATGCCCATCAATATTATCAGCTAAGAGATCCTTAACCATAGCAATATTAGGTTCAACCTTAATTTGCTCTAGAGTTGTATAAGTTCTAGTATTACTCTTACGAACCACAGTTGAAGCTTTAGCATGATCCTTTATTCTAACAGGGAAAGGTAGTTTCTCAACATAAGCAGTAGGAACTATAGGATCATTATAAGTGATAGTCTTTTCTTCAACTTTAATAAGTTCAACTACTTTTACTTCTATGGGAGGATGATATTTAAACCACTTCTCCTTAGGGAGATCAACATGAACAGCCAAAGATTCAAAAAAAGAATCTACTATCTCAGAGTCAAGTCCATATTTTGTGGTAAATTTATGAAAAACATCGGTATCCATAAAAGGTTTAACACAATCAAACATAGGTGTTATACCTGACTCCTTACCTTCGTCGAGATCCCAATCTTCAGACTTGTGTTTAATTCTTTCCAATAAATCCCATTTGAACTCAATAGTCTTCATCATAAAAGAGCCAGTACAAGAAGTATCGAGCATGGAGCGATTGTTAACCCGAGCATAAAATTTTTGAATAATCATTTCTCTTGAGAGCTCACGATTGGGGCATGAATATAACATTGACTTAAGCCTCCCCCAAGCTTGAGCGATGCTTTATCCTTCTCGAGGCCAAAAATTATATATATAATTACGATCACGATGAACAAGATGCCTAGGATAAAACTTCTGATGAAATTCCAATTTCAATCGCTTGTAGTCCCATGATCCCATATCTTCACATAGCCTATACCATTTCAATGCATCTCCCTTGAAAGATAAAGGGAATACCTTCTTCTTGATAACATAATCGGGCATAACTGCAAGCTTAAATAATCCACAAACTTCATCCACATAGATTAAGTGTAAATCGGGGTGCAATGTTCCATCTCCTGCCAAAGGATTAGCTAGCAGTTTCTCTATCACACCCGAAGGAATTTAAAAGTAAACATTTTCATTTTCAGTAGGTTCAGTTGGTTGAGGAGCAACTCTTTGCTCTACTGGTCGAGGTGAAGATACCCCGAACAAGCCCCTCAAAGGATTACATTCCATAATAACAAGTGACAGTAAATTCCACCTACCAAAGGCGCTTCACTACCCGGCAACGGAGCCAGAAAAGAGTCTTGATAACCCACAAGTATAGGGGATCTATCATAGTCCTTTCGATAAGTAAGAGTGTCGAACCCAACGTGGAGCAGAAGGAAATGATAAGCGGTTTTCAGTAAGGTATTCTCTGCAAGCACTGAAATTATCGGTAACAGATAGTTTTGTGATAAGGTAATTTGTAACGGGTAACAAGTAATAAAAGTAAATAAGGTGCAGCAAGATGGCCCAATCCTTTTTGTAGCAAAGGACAAGCCTGGACAACCTCTTATATAGAGAAAGGCGATCCCGAGGACACATGGAAATTATCGTCAAGATATTTTTCATCACTTTCATATGATTCGCGTTCGGTACTTTGATAATTTGATATGTGGGTGCACCGGTGCTTGGGTGCTGTCCTTACTTGGACAAGCATCCCACTTATGATTAACTCCGATTGCAAGCATCCGCAACTACAAAAGAAGTATTAAGGTAAACCTAACCATAGCATGAAACATATGGATCCAAATCAGCCCCTTACGAAGCTTCTGTCACTCTAGCAACCCATCATCTACTTATTACTTCCCAATACCTTCCTCTAGGCCCAAAAAATGGTGAAGTGTCATGTAGTCGACGTTCACATAACACCACTAGAGGAGAGACAACATACATCTCATCAAAATATCGAACGAATACCAAATTCACATGACTACTAATAGCAAGACTTCTCCCATGTCCTCAGGAACAAACGTAACTACTCACATAGCATATTCATGTTCATAATCAAAGGAGTATTAATATGCATATAGGACCTGAACATATGATCTTCCACCAAATAAACCAACTAGCATCAACTACAAGGAGTAATCAACACTACTAGCAACCTACAGGTACCAATCTCAGACTTAGAGACAAGAATTGGATACAAGAGATGAACTAGGGTTTGAGAGGAGATGGTGTTGGTAAAGATGTTGATGGAGATTGGACCCCTCCCGATGAGAGGAGCATTGGTGATGACGATGGCGATGATTTCCCCCTCCCGGAGGGAAGTGTCCTCGGCAGAACAGCTCCGCCAGAGCCCTAGATTGGTTTCGCCAAGGTTCCGCCTCGTGGCGGCAGAGTTTCGTCCTGAAAGCTTGCTTATGATTTTTTTCTTAGACGAAAGACTTCATATAGCAGAAGATCGACACCGGAGGGCCACCAGGGGGCCCACGAGGCAGGGGGCGCTCCCAGGGGGTAGGGCGCGCCCCCACCCTCGTGGCCAGGGTGTGGGACCCCTCTGGTATTTCCTTCGCTCATTATTTTTTATTATTTCCAAAAATAACTTCCTTGGAGTTTCAGGACTTTTGGAGTTGTGCAGAATAGGTCTCTAATATTTGCTCCGTTTCCAGCCCAGAATTCCAGCTACCGGCATTCTCCCTCTTTATGTAAAGCTTGTAAAATAAGAGAGAATAGGCATAAGTATTGTGACATAATGTGCAATAACGGCCCATAATGCAATAAATATCAATATAAAAGCATGATGCAAAATGGACGTATCAAACAGCTGCCGACGGGCAGTGGTGGCGGAGCATGTGGTGCGTGTTCTGCACACACCCAACAGGGATGCCATGCGCACTAGACTACACCGGGGACTGCGGCGCCGCCGCAGTGTAGCCTCCCAGCTGGAGCTGTCCTTTGATGACGGCGGAGTGGCTGAGCGACGATGATGGACCGGTGCCATTGGCGATTGTGGGAGAAGCAGACGAGATAAGCCACAGGGACCGAGGGGAAAATGCGACGGAGGACTTGCCGGCCGTGAGGGTATATATAGCAGGCCGGTAAGCATTGGGATTTTGGGAAATTTCGCCGAGTCGGGCGGGAAGTCTACGCGGGAACCTACGCGTTTGCGCGGGAACAGGCTCACAGATGATTCATTAGCGCCACTTCAAGCGACCATTTGGCCAAAAGAACGCCCCTGCGCACTCCTCAAGCTTGTGCTCGAAGCCGCCTGCAGCAGCGGGGTGACAAGACGTGCGAGAGGAGGACGAAAGGACATGTACACATATGGTTAATAATAAACGTTTGCGATTTAATTACCTACTACCACCGTCCTGGTTTATAAGTCGTCTTTGTTTTTCTTGCCAAAATTTAAATATGGATTTAACTAATAAAATACGAATGCATGTCACCAAAGATTATATCGTTGGATTCGTATTTGAACATAGTTTCCAATTATATAATTTTTATAACATGCATTAATATTTTGTTAGTTAAACTTCAGGTCAAAATAGGGCACGTAATATAGACGGGTCTAATAGACCAAGACAGAGGTCGTAGCGCACGGCCGCTCTCACGCAGCTTCGGAACTGTCGATCGGCTTGCAGACGACGATTTCCTGCGTGTTCAACTGCTCTATGCGTGTGGTTGCTCGCGGTTGAGGCGGCCGTGGTGCGCTCTACTCATGTCTTGCTGCGCGCGCTCTGCTCTCGTGTCCCTCCACGTGCTCTACCCTCGTCCCTCCACGCATGCTGCCATTGGGTGAAGCAGGCTCGCTAAATGAATTTAAAGTGCGTTTATTTCCTTTATCTTTAACCGGTGCCGCCTTTTCATGGTTTGCCGCTTTGCCACATGGTTCTATTAGTTTATGGTCGCAGCTAGAACAAAAATTTCATGATCATTTTTCCAGTGGCGATAATGAGCTTAAGTTGTCACATCTTACATAGGTTAGACATAAGCATGATGAATCGGTCTCTGATTACATCAAGAGATTTAGAGATACAAAAAGCCGGTGCTATAGTTTGGTGATAACCGAGAGAGATTTGGTTGATCTTTTGCTTAGTGGATTGAGAACTCACATTAGACAAAGGCTATATGGCTAAGAGTTTTTAAATATCAACCAAGTCTTACAAAGGGCTTTGGCTCACGAAAGCCGAAGCAAAGATCTTAAAGAGGTGCACAGGTATAAAGGTGATTGTCCTAAGATGAATATGGTTGAGTATGACAGTGAGCACTCAGACGATGAGGGTGATATTTATGCTATCGATTTTTTTGGCCATATAAGGCCAAACCATTTACTTGCGATGATTTAAAGTCGATTCCTAAGAATCGTGATGAAGAGATGAAATTTAATTTCAACATTGCTAAGTGTGATAGGATATTTGATGATTTGTTGCGATCCAAGATTATTAGAATATCTCATACTTTACTGCTGTTT
This sequence comes from Aegilops tauschii subsp. strangulata, assembly GCF_002575655.3. Lineage (NCBI taxonomy): Eukaryota > Viridiplantae > Streptophyta > Magnoliopsida > Poales > Poaceae > Aegilops > Aegilops tauschii. The sequence goes on from NC_053039.3 coordinate 160,918,527, forward strand.
GAAGAACTGAAACAGCGTGCTTATTGCAAGTATCATAATTTTTTTCCTAATGCCACTAATGATTGTAATATTTTTCGACGACGGATACAATCGGCCATTAATGACGGACGATTAAACTTTTCTGAGATGCAAGTTGATAAGCAGCCCTTTCCAATGAACACCATGGATTTGGAGGGGAAGAAGATGCGGCCCAACAAAGCCGAATCAGCTAATAAAAATAATGTTGTCATTGGCGAGCCCAGGAAAAGAAAGGAAGGCGACAAGATCTTGGGGAGACAAGTTGTGCTTGACAAGCAACACGGTGGCAAGGAGATAATCAAGATCACCGTCAAGAATCCTACACTCGGGGGGGGGGGGCAACCACAAGTGCAAGAGAACACTCATGCCAAATTTGTTAAGCCCAAGAGTCCAGAGGTTGGCAAGTGGAAGAAGAATGAAGCTAAAGTGCAGTGCAAGAAAATCGAGCCGACTTTGTCGATGTTCTAGGAACGGGGGTACCCAGACTTGCCTGCCTGCGGCCCACGGCGTGGCTCCATCGATGGCCTGGTACGGCCCACCTTCAGAATCAACAACTCAAGACTCTCGCGAGGGGCCAAGCCTCGCGAGGCGGACGACACGAAGACCTCCAGAAGGAGTGGCCTCCTCAGGTTGGCTCCTGAGGAGCCGAGATCTCTATGCAAGCCACACCTCGTGAGGTTCAAATGACGTGAGCCATGACGACCAAGGCAGGCGGCCGCCAGCGGGCACAGGACAGTAGTTTCCTCTTTGGTGCTAAGGAGGCAAGCGCTGGCGCGGAGTCCCAAGGAATCAGCCAAAGGTTTCTATTCCCATGCAACAAGACCAACACCGTCAGGACGGCAGGATGGAGTTCATCTCACCGAGCCCACCATGGCATCATGACCAGAGGCTCTGCAGGCGAAGACTACTTTTGGATAAGATGTACTAGTTGTCTCCCTACGAATTTGGCTGTTGTGGGATCCCTTCCCGCCTTCAATTTGGAAGAGGACCAAAGCCAATATAAGTAGGGCAGCACCACTACCATAGAGAGGGATCGGATCCATTCCATCCTCACCTTCACTGGCTCACATGAGCACAAGAACACACCTCCTGTGGTTGTTCTCCCACTATACTACTTCGTCTTCACCCCCTCTAGGCCAATCCACCAGAAAGCAGGAGTGGGGTTTTACACCGCAAGGTGGCCCGAACCTGGGTAAACTGTCGTGTCTCGTTTCCTTCCTGTTCATCGAGCTAGGCCATGAGATTGGCGAGTAGGCAGATAGGGGAGGTTGAGTCCTTCGCATGCACCCCAGAGTTCGAATATATCCAGGGTCTGCGGAGCATGAAATCCGACAGACTTTTGATATGTTGTTGTCCAAATATGTCAATCAAGTGGTCGATTCTAGCTCTAACCGATCATTCAAATTGAAGCGCTCAAGGTCACCTACTCGGGAAGAATTTCGGCATCATGCAAGGCCATATGGGTCGTGGGCCCCGGGACATGGATGGCGCCACCCCCTATGCGCCATACTGCATGGGAAACTTTAGTGGAGGATGGGGGCAGCTCCCAATAGCCCCATATGCTTTTTATCCAGGTTGGTCAGAACCAAGGAGGCCCATTCATGAGACGCTTTCTTAGCCTATACGAGGTCGTTTGAACCATGGTGTCAATCGGCTAATGCAGGATAATAAAAAAGGGGTCAGCAATCAAGTGTGGCGTGCTAAATCACCAAGTGCTAAAATTTCAGAGGCTAGCAAGCAAAAGGAGAAGAGTACTAGTGCTGAAATTATTATGGTAGGCACTAAAGAATTAACAATCAAAGAGCCGATTATTGTTGATAATCCAGCTAATTCTAATAAGGATGTCACTGCTGTCCAGCAAGCTCCCATGGCTAATCATCATCAAGCTAGCACAAGCAAGGCCAAGGTGAGGGATCCAAAATGTGCTCAGCCTAAGTGGTGTCCCTCCGGTCTGACCAAGGCACAAAAATGGAGGTTGCAGCGCATGAGGAGCCATGAGAAGTAGGAACAAGAAGCAGAGTGGTAAAGGGATAATCTGTTCAATGAAACCCGTCCCATGATGCCCGCAAAAAAAGTGTGGATGCCTAAGCAAAAGGAAAACATATAAGCTTCTTCATTGGTCATAGCAGCACCTACACTAAGAACGGAGGATGATACAGTCGCTATTACATCATCCACTTCACCTATTGCTTCCTCTTCACTTGGAAATATTTTGGAGTCGATGGACATGCTTGAGGATGGAAATGATATTCCTCATTATGAGTCTCCAACGGTTCATGATGGTATGGATATTAATATGGTGTATTACTTACCCACTGAATTTCATGATGTAGATGAAGAAGGGGAAGTAGCTCAGGTGGATTTTGGTCCTAAAAATGCTATATTCGAGAAGCCAAAAGAACCGGTGATGCACTTGATGCCATTGTTCCTTAAAGGTCATATTAATGGATCACTGGTTGCTAGAATGCTTGTTGATGGTGGTGCTGTGGTGAATCTTATGCCACATTCGGTCTTCAAAAAATTGGGGTTGCATGATGAAGAGTTGATAAATACCAACATGGCGCTCAATGGAAACTGAAGCCAAAGGTGTGATGTATGTGGAGTTTACGGTGGGAAGCAAAACTTTGGCTACTGCATTCTTTGTTGCCGAGGTGCAAGGTAACTACAATGTGATATTAGGCCACGATTGGGTTCATGCAAACCAATGCGTGCCATCTACTATGCACCAGCTTTTTTATTCAGTGGGTTGACGATGAAGTGGAGGTCATTCATGTAGATAATTCGGCTTGTGTTCCTTTGGGCGATGCATCGGCGGATTGGCAACATCCCAATGCTACTTGTTTAATGCGACGCGACCTATCAGATTTTGACTGTCTCAGTGCTACACAGAATAGTTTGTGCCCATTTCTTTAAAGCCGGTTGGTGGAAATTGGCTCCAAAGTATAATGTGTTCAAATGGATCCTAACTCTGAGTGGTTACAGAAGCGACTTACAGAATATTGGTCCAATGACAACGATATGTATGAATCTATTGAAGAGTTAAATCATATGGATAAACTTGGCCAAAGATTTACATCGGCTGATCCATTAGAAGAGATAGATATAGGAGATGGTTCAATTCCTAGGCCGACATTTGTAAATGAAAATTTAAGAGCCGATCATAAATCTAAGTTGATCGAGCTACAGAATATGTTTGTTGCTTTACATGGGAATATCATCGGATGCCAGGTTCAAGCCAAGAGCTAGTGGAGCATCAGTTACCTATAAAGGCCGGTTTTAGACCATGTAAGCAATTGGCCAGAAAATTTAATCCAAAAACATATGACCGGATCAAGGAAGAGATCGATCATTTTCTTAAAGCACATTTTATTAGACCTTGTAGGTATGCCGAGTGGATTTCTAACATTGTACCACTGGAGAAGCAAGGCTCTGGCAAGCTGAGGGTGTGCATTGATTTCAGAGATTTGAATATAGCTACACCCAAAGGTGAGTATCCCATGCATATAGCCAATATGCTTATTAATGATGCTTCTGGACATAGGGTCATTAGCTTTCCTAATGGTAATGCGGGGTATAACCAGATTTTTATGGCCGAAGAGGACATGTTCAAAACGGCTTTTTGATGCCCCGGTTTCCTTGGTTTATTTGAGTGGACCGTGATGAGCTTTGGATTAAAGAATGCCGGCGGCACATATCAAAGGGCTATGAATTTAATATTTCATCAGCTACTCGGTGTTATACTTGAGGTCTATATTGATGATATTGTTATCAAATCGGATGCTTTTGAATCTCACTTAGCCAATTTGCGTTTGGCTTTTGAAAGAATGAAGAAATGTGGGCTGAAAATGAATCCTTTGAAGTGTTCCTATGAAGTATCGGCTGGGAAGTTTCTGGGTTTCATTATTCATGAAGATGGCGTGGAAATGGATCCCAAAAAGATAGAAACTATATAGAAAGTAGAGGCTCCAACATGCAAGAGAGATATGCAAAATTTCCATGGCAAAGTCAATTATTTGAGGGGATTCATAGCCAATTTGTGAGGGAAGGTTGATGCATTCACTCACATCCTTCAGTTAAAGAATGATTCCAATTTTACTTGGAGGGAAAAACAGCAAGAAGTGTTCGATATGATAAAAAATTATTTGTTGACCCCTCTGGTGTTGAAAGCCCCCAAGCATAAAGAGCCCTTTAGGCTTTATATTGGCAGAGAAGGTGTTATTGGTGCTATTTTGACTCAATAGACCGAAGGAAAGGAGCACGCTATTACTTATTTGAGTTGACGCTTATAGGACGTCGAGACAAGGTATACATTTATTGAGAAATTATGCTTATGCTTATATTATGCTTGCACAAAATTGAGACATTATCTAGTGCCTAGTACTTGCATTATAGCTTGTCAAACCCATGTCATCGAATACATGTTGCATATGCAATTCTTAGTGGTAGAATTGGCAAGTGGGCTTATACATTGATTGAATATGATTTGGTTTATGAATATCGAAAATCCATGAAAGGCCAAATTGTTGCTAATTTTATTCTTGAGCATTGGATTGATGAGAAGCATGATATTGATATAAACCGTGTCTCGTTAGTACCATGGAGATTATATTTTGATGGTTCAGTTTGTAGCAGTGGCTAAGGTGTTGGTATTGTTTATATATCTCCTCATGGTGTTGTTTTTGAAGCCTCGTGCCGCTAAGAGTATTTTTGCACACATAATCAGGACGAATATGCATTGTTATTTGTCGTAGAGATGTTGCTTGCCATAGGTGCTACACATATTGAGGCTTTTGGTGATTCGTTATTAGTAGTGCAACAAATATCCAAAGTCTTTCAATGTTTTGATGAATCACTTAATATTTATCTTGATAAATGTGTAGATATAATTTCTACTTTTTATTATTTTAGCATTGCTCATATATCTAGACATGACAATTGTAGAGGAATGAGTTCGAACGACAAGCATCCTGCTATCATATTGATCATGTCATGTTTCATATTTCCCAAAGGCCGATGTCTAGTCTTGCCAATGTAGGGGAGGCTGAACTGGAGCCCACCATTCCGGCCATTAGTGGAATTTCAATGCAGGTGAAAATCAGGACTGGAGGAAACCCATTATTGATTATTTGCGTGATTCTAGTAAAAGGGTGGACATGACCGTTCGGCGTATTGCTTTCAAGTATACAATGAGAGATGATGATCTTTCCTGCCGAACGGTTGATGATATTGTTTTGAAATGCTAGGACGTGGACCAAGCAAGAATTGATATGGGAGAGGTTCATGAGGGAATTTGTGGCACTCATCAGTCGGCTCCCAAGATGAAATGATTATTATGATGTGTTGGGTTTTATTGGCCGATGATGATTAGTGATTGCTTCCGGTATTATAAAGGATGTGAAGCTTGTCAAAAGTTTGGTGATATTTAGTTGGCTCCCGCTGTTGTCGGTGCAACAAACCCCAGGCGTGTGTTGCCCGGACGGTACACAGGCTCAAGAGCAAGGTTGCAGCATCCAAGGCAAGGCCAAGCAGAAGAGATAGCTCTTAGAGAAATCAAAGGGCGGATCAAGAAGACCAAGACGAGACCAAGGAACAAGATATCACTACGGAAAAACCTACCTTGTCGGGCAGGCGACCCTGGCAAGGTCAAGGTCACCCAGAAGACAAATCTCTAGACTGCCCCGGCAAGCTTGTCGGGGACACCGAGGGCGGATTACCCCGCCAAGGCTCCACCGCCCCACCTCACAGCAACGCAACTCACCTATAGGTGCGGTGTCGAGCCCCCAAGTTATTAAGTGGCTGTTATTTGGCACGTGGCAGCCATTTCTGAAGGAAATCACCTCCAAGTGACACCCGTCTAGGGACGTGTCACGCAGGCATGCGAGAAGGTGGTTGAACGGCACGGCAAGGCTTGCCGGGCTACAACAACGATGTGACACTAAGCGGTGCATTTAATGCACCTTGTCCTGTCTACAGAGTTAGGTATGATAGCATTGTTTGCTATCTAATCACTACGTAATGACTGATAAGCCATTGTGGTGACCCCTTGACCTATAAAAGGAGGGCCATTACATCCTTAGAGAGGATCCATACCCTTGTACACTCATACGCGTGTAGCTACTCTCGTCCCGAGGCAACCTTGCCGGGCTAGAGTGCTGCGTCTCCACCATGGTCCTTTCATCAATCCACATAAGCAGGAGTAGGGTTTTACACCTCACAGCAGCCCAAACCTGGTTACAAACTGCTCATGTGATCACTGTCGTGTGGCTCTACTAAAAGCACAAGTGCTCCCTAGGTGATTTTGGTCATTAATGTTAACATATCTCTTGTTGGACTAATATTTTCATCTAGTATATTTCATATGAGTTCAACAGTGGAGTGGGATGGACAAGAGGATGTGGAACCCCTTCAAGATGCTAAGGACAAACATTGGCTCAAGCTCAAGACTCTACATTTTCATTTTAGTGATCCAAGATCACATTGATTCCATAGGAACGGCCAATACTATTAAAAGGTTATGAGGTGTTGCTTAATGGCTTGCTTGCTCAAAGTGCTTATTGATATGCTCCAAAGCCCTCAACCACTTTCTCATTTCCACATATGTCCTAAACCAAAAGTCAAACTCGGACCCACCGATTTGATCTATCCGGCGCCACCGAGTTCACTTGACATAGCCACTACGAGAAACCCTAATCAGTTCGGTCTCACCGATGGGATCTCGGTCTCACCAAGATGGGCTTGCAAACTCTCTGTTTCTTGTTGCAATTATTTCGGTCCCACTGAGATATGCAATCGGTCCCATCGAGTTTGCTTGACCAACTCTCTGTTTTCCTTATTACCAAAATTGGTCTCACCGAGTTTGTGTAATCGGTCAAACCGAGTTGAGGTTTTACCCTAACCCTAGCACATCGGGCCCACCGAGTTGATCATGCCGGTCCCACCGAAAACTCTAACATTCACAGTTTGAACTAAATCGGCCTGACCGAGTTTCACTATTCGGTCCCACCGAGTTTGGTAAATTGTGTGTAACGGCTAGATTTTGCATGGAGGTTATATATACCCCTCCCCCATCCTCCATTCATGGGGAGAGCCACCAGAACGTGCCTACACTTCCAGCATTCATTTTCTGAGAGAATCTTGATCTCTAGCCATCCCCAAGTTGCTTTCCACTCAAATCATCTTTCCACCAAATCCAAATCTGTGAGAGAGAGTTGAGTGTTGGGGAGACTATCATTTGAAGCACAAGAGTAAGGAGTTCATCATCAACACACCATCTATTACCTTTTGGAGAGTGGTGTCTCCTAGATTGGTTAGGTGTCACTTGGCAGCCTCCGTCTAGATTGTGGAGTTGAACCAAGGAGTTTGTACGGGCAAGGAGATCACCTACTTCGTCAAGATATACCCATGTGAGGCAAGTCTTTCCTTGGCGATGGGCATGGTGGGATAGACAAGGTTGGTTCTTCGTGGACCCTTCGTGGGTGCAGCCCTCCGTGGACTCGCGCAACCGTTACCCTTCGTGGGTTGAAGTCTCCATCAATGTGGATGTATGATAGCACCACCTATCGGAACCACGGAAAAAATCTTCGTGTCTCCAATTGCGTTTGCACACTCGAATCCCATCCCTTTATATTCTCGCAAGTTGCATGCTTTACTTTCCGCTGCTCATATACTCTTGCCATGCTTGCTTGAAATGTATTGTAAATGTTTAAACTTGTGCTAAAACTCCACCTTAACTTGAAGAAATTAAAAACTGCTACTTTTCCTTGTTGACGGTCTAATCACCCCCCTCTAGACACCTCTTCTCGACCCTTTCAATTGGTATCACAGTGCTGGTATCCAACTCTTCTTGGTTCAGGGTTTTCCGTTTCCGAAGACTAGTAAAATAGGCGGATTCTATATGTCTTTTTGATTCCGTCGAAAATCTATTTTACGGTATAGGCGTCCTTAGACACCGCGATGCAATCATATCCCACCTTAACTGGGTATGTATATTTCTAGGTTTTCACAGTTTTGGGCAATAACACGATATGCACGTCGTGGTGGAAAAATATGGGTACGTATATTTCCCGACCTGTCCCTTATCTTTCTTTCATAAAAAGGAATGAATGGCTCGGCAAGTAAACCAGATATGGAGATGGCGACTAAAGTTGCTGTTTCCATCATTCTCTAGCCGAACGCGGAACATTCCATTGGGTAGGGCTTCCGTAACTAAACCTTCGAAAGTTACTTTTGCTTCTCTCGGGTTTTTTTTTTCTCTCCTATTTTTTTTTTCTGTCCAGGGACTCAACTAACATTAAGAACTTTTCATACTGGCGGAGTATTCACAGGGGGTACTGCCGACCTTGTACGATCCCCTTCGAATGGAAAAATAAAATGCTCTAATTAGACGTTAAAAATAGATTAGTGCCGGATGCGGGGAAAGGTTGGTAGTACTATGGCTTTCAACCTAAATGGTTTCAATTTCAACATTTATAAATAGCTTCGGCACAAAAGACAAAACGGTCTCTCCAGCGCATAAATGGTTGTGATATCAAATGGGATACATCAAACTCGCATGTCCCGTGACTCATGTGTGGTATTTGTAGGATGATTAACCGAGTTATCCAAAAAATTCTGCTGATACATTCGAATAATTAAACGTTTCACAAGTAGTGAACTAAATTTCTTGTTGAAGGAACAAACGAGGATAAGAGAAATTTGCTTTTAATTTTTTTTATCCAAGTGAGATATATCGGCAGTTTAAAAGGTTGACCTATTTGGGAATCTCCGGATCTATGCTTATTTTCAACTCGAATTCCGTCTGTCTTCTGGATTTGGAGAAGTGCCGATTTTCAAGAACGCTAGGTTGATTTAATTTAGACCGGAGGCAGACCTAAGTCAAGGTAATCCTCCTTTGAAACACTTTGGTATTGCACGACCTGCCAAGGGGCTGTTAAAAAAAAAAGAAAGCTCTTCCTTGAATTTACTTTATTTACGTGTTTATTAAATGTATAAGGTATAAAACCCCTCTTTCTCTAATTTAGAATTAGAAGGAATTCCACTAACAACACAACGTAATTAACTCGATTCGTTAGAACAGCTTCCATTGAGTCCGCTCGCTCGAGAATTGCCACAAGCGCAAATCCCGCTTTTTATGGGTCCAGCATTTCTAACTATTTTTTTGCAACCAAGCAGATTATCTGGAACCATGCATGATAAGAGATGGAAGGGCAGAGCTTTTTTTTGGTTTTTTCATCTTTTCATCAAAGAGTTGAACAATGAAGATAGATGGCAAGTGCCTGATCGATTTGATCAGGACGATGCTATCACATCGAGCCTGTTGCTGGGGAAGACAACCAATGGATCTGTTATGTAGCTTATCCATTAGACCTATTTGAAGAGGGTTCCGTTACTAACATGTTTACGTTCTTGGGATCCGGATCCGTTATTCATTCAATGGAACCTCTTGTTGGATATTCACCAGATAAAAGTCGTATTTACATTACAGAATACATCGAAATTAAAACTGAATTAAACTACAGGATAAACAGAGTAAAATCAACTAAAGTACCCAAAAAACGACGTCATGCTTGCTTTTGGTACTCCAGAAAAGCAAATCTTGATCGAACGGTTAAGGATTTACCCGGTGTGAGATATCGCATTATTCGAGGAACCCTAGATGCTGTCGCAGTAAAGAATCGTCAACAAGGGGCGTACTATTTCTTTACACCCATTAGTGTGTAAGGGTTTCAATGCGGACTTTGATGGAGATCAAATGGCTGTTATTTCCTTCGATAAAGCATTTATCTCTTCTATAGAAATCTAATAAGAGGGATTGATTCTGATATACTTTTATTGGACTTTATTCTTATTTTAACCTTTCGATTTATTTCTATATTAAGGCTGTGTTAATGGGGGCGTGGTTTGGTAATACGCCAATTTGGCCACCCATACCTAGCTACTGACTATGGTACACAACTTTCCTTGTTCACACACCACATGTGGATTGGCGGATTTCTAATAGTCGGTGCTGCTGCACATGCAGCAATTTGACGAGATTTATGTTTTTCTGAATACCCTTCGAATTTTTCCATTTGTATTTCTACTTGATTCGAACCTCCGAGTAACGGGACCAAAACCCGCTGCCTTACCACTTGGCCACGCCCCATTTCGGGTTTTATGCGACACTAATAAACACTAGTATGTTTATTTGTTATTCGTCAATACCACATTGTGATCCTTAACGTTGATGAATTAAGAAAAACGGAAAGAGAGGGATTCGAACCCTCGGTATCCTGGGGAAGAGGATCAAGTTGGCCCTTGCGAATAACTTGATGCACTATCTCCCTTCAACCCTTTGAGCGAAATGTAGCAAAAGGAAGGAAAATCCATGGACCGACCTCACATGGATAAAAAAAAATTAAAAGCAAATTTCTCTTATCCTCGTTTGTTCCTTCCTTTAGATAAATACTTAAAAATCCCCGCCAGATGACGGAACGCAGAGACCTAGGATGTAGAAGATCATAACATGAGCGATTCGGCAGATTTGGATTTGTTTCATTGAATTTGCTTCATTAATAGGCTCACGATTCGACTTTGATCGTTATGGATTGGTACCAAGATCAAGTCCTAGGGATCACTTAGCCATGCTTCATAATTGGAAAAACGGCGCCATGAAAGTACATGCCACTCAACCTATACTGGAATAATAAAAGATGAATTCCCCGAGAGGGAACTCCGGGAAGATACAATAAATTAAGATTAAGTGGTAGGAATCAACGAGCTGGAGCGAAATGGGAGCAGCCTAAACCGTGAAAACGGGGTTGTGGGAGAGCAATACAAGCGTTGTGCTGCTAGGCGAAGCGGTTGAGTTTTTCTTATTGAAGGCTGGATTATTATCCATTTTTAGTGATAAAAAATCACGACATACTAGTTATGTCACTCTCACTATACCCACGAAAGATGGACGAGTCTACGTTGGCGAGTCTTAGACGTAGAGTGCCTATACTTGATGGAAAGTTCTTTCATGAGTGAAAACATGAGATGCTTGAGATTTTCAATGAATATCACTTGAACAAGTACATTACTAGCCCTTGTGTGGCCCTTGTTGACCCTTTGCATCCTACCCCTGGTGAGTCTATTGACATGATCCGCAACCTTAGAACTGTCAATCTCATTACTAGAGGTTTGCCTAGAAAATTGTTTGGTTGCTTGCCTACTCTCGATTGTGCTTATACTATATGGAGATTTCTTGAGGAACGATTTCCAAACTATTCCTTGCAAAACTTAGATGATATTCTTCACAAGTCTATTGCTTTGAGTAAGATGAACTCCAATGATCCTAAGTTTTGTGATTGTTTATTTGAGCTTCGTGACCTTATGCGTGCCATAGGAGATGTTGGAATCATTAGCAATATCATCTCCGAAGCCATTAGAATTCATAAAGATGAACATTGTGATGATCACTTGTCTAATGAATCACTCTCTAGGAATTGATCGATCACAAGACGATGTTGAACATGGATTCTATGATGAGGATGATGATAGTGACTTTGATCTCGATGAGTCTATGAGACATTTTGGTCTTATGGCTAATCTTCGCGGCTTCATGGCTGGAGGAAAGGAATGGGTTCTTGATAGTGGATGTACCGATCACATGACCGGAGACAAGGATATGTTTCGTGAGCTAGCTGAAAACGACGGCCCTCGAAAGTATGTTACTTTTGGTGATAATTCAAAGGGTAAGGTGGTTGGCCTTGGTAAGGTGGCCATCTCACATGATAGCTCCATACAAAATGTTATGCTCGTTGAATCTCTTGGCTATAATTTACTTTCCTTATCTAGACTAGCTGATTTTAGCTTCATGTCCTATTTACAGAAGTAGATTGCCAAGTGTGTCGAAGAGATAATCACAATATGGTCTTTACCGGTGGACTTAAAGGTGATCTATACATTGTTGATTTAACTAAAAAGGCTCAACATAGAACTTGCTTAATTGCTAAATATTCTAAAGGTTGGTTGTCGCATAGAAGGTTAGGTCATGTGGGCATGCAAAATCTTGATAAGCTTATTAAAGGTGATCATATCCTTGGAGCGAAAGATGTTATATTTGACAAGGATAGATTGTGCAGTGCTTGTCAAGAAGGAAAACAGGTTGGAGGAAGCCACCCCGTGAACAACATCATGACCACAAGAAGACCGCTCGAGCTACTACATATGGATTTCTTTGGTCCCAACGCCTATAAAAGTCTCGTTGGAAACTCATTTGGTCTAGTCATTGTCGGGGAAACGACACCTATGGGATCACAAAGAATCCCTTCAACGGTTAACAGGGTGCGGGGTTGTGGGAAGAGCGGGATTAGAAGATCAACGCGCGGGAGTTTATCTAGGTTCGGGCCGCAAGCGATGCGTAGTACCCTACTCCTGCTGGTGTATGTTTATCTGGTGTTCTTGGACTTGCTACAGAGCGTGCAGGGTCCAAAAATTTCGAATCCTCTCTCAGTACGCCGCGGGCCTCCTCTTATAGTCAAAGGGGCTGCCATAGTGGCACACAGGAGGTGGAAAGTTGTACAGTAGTCGAGTTTATCCCTGGCACCGTAGCACAAAATGCATTTAATGCGCTGCTGACGTGCCCTTCTTGCTTTATCAGGGACGGCAAGGAAGCTCGTCCCACCTGTCGCCGCCTCGCCTTGCTTCGACACGCGTCTAGACTAACGTGGCGTGTAGTGCCACGCTGACTAGCTGGCTGCTGAGTTGGTGTGTTGGTAGAGTCTTCACGAAGATCTGCATGCCACCACGCAGGTACTTGCTGAGTTGACCTAGGAGCTGTATGCCGCCAGGCAGGTGCCTGCCTAGTTGGCGTGCTGGCAGCTGTGTGGGAACGACGGTGGAGCCTTGGCGTGGGCCTGGTTGTGGCCTTGTAGATGTCCTCGGCAAGAGCCTTGCCGGGGCCCCGGCAAGGATCTTGCCGGGGTCTTGCAGGCGTCTCCGGCAAGGGTCTTGCCGGGGGTCTTGTGGGCGTCTCTGGCAAGGATCTTGCCGGAGGTCTTCGTCTTCTGGTTCTCATCTAGTCTTGTATGCTCTTGGCGTTCACAAATATCTGCATGCCACCATGGAGGCACCTCCTAAGCCTTGGTTCCTATGTGTCAATGGTGTCGGAACTCTCAGGCTCAAGGGTGGCGGCCTCGTTGGTGTTGGGCAAGTTGCCCCGGCAAGGTTCTTGCCGGGACTGTGGAGGCCGCCCCGGCAAGGGCCTTGCCGGGGGAGTTTCACCTCGCCCTTCCGCTCTTCATGCTTCTGGTCTTGAGCACTGCTCGGGTAGTCATGTGTCCTTGCCTCCTCTGCCCCGCCAAGCGTGGTCGTAGGTGCGGCTGCAACTTCTCACGCACAAGTTATGGGGTACCAAAAGGACCCCTTCTTTTGTACACCGATAGGAGCCCCCGGGCCTGGGCCACACATAAGCGCAGAGCGTTGTTGGGCCAGGCCCAGAATGGTGCGCGGGCACGCGAGGCAGAGTTTGTACTGCAGTAGCTCCCTTGCTCGTTGCACATCCCCATGACCCGTGTTGAATGCGTGACATGGGGGTCGTGCATGGAATGACCGCAGCATGCTTGCGTTATCCCGCAGTGAATAGTAAAGAGGCGGCCTGCGTTTTCCTTAAAAAAGAAGGAAAACTGCCAGGCCACTGCTCATTTAGTCTCTCAGCCTTGGAAGCGCCATTCAACGTTTCCCATCGCGCCCGCCCTCTTCGCCACATATGCCGCATGCACGGTGCGAGGTAGGTGACGGATGCGCGGGATATGAGGAGATGTGCGATGGCCGATACTTATGCGCCTTTGATTGGGCAGGGAGGGCAGTCGATGACCCTGCTCGCTGCCAACTTAATGAGCCGGATTTGAACGGGCTCTTCAGAGGCGTACAGCCGGTCTTTAGCCTTCCCTGCTTGGCTATAAAAAGGGACTCGAGAGGAGGAGGGGAGGCATCTTCTCGCGCCTTCCCTTCGCCTCCATCTTTCATTCACTACCATGGCGAGAGGGCATGGTCGCGGCCGTTCTCCTGCGGAGGCGACTAGGTCTTCCTCCCGCCAGAGAACAGCGATGGTCAAGGAAGACCCAACCGTCCAAGGTGAAGTCCATGGTCGAGGTGGAGGTGCCGGATGGGGCCGCGGTCGGCGAAGCGGTCGAGGCAGAGGCGGTCGCGAAAGGGGAACACGTGTGTCATCTCCATCTCCGTCACCATCTCCGTCACTGTCTCCTCCTGCTTCGCCGAGTGGCCATGTTGGAGACACGGCGCTGGAGTTCATCCTGCAGCTGCGTGAGCCACCGCGTAGCCGCCTTCGCCTTCCCGAGGCGTTCGCGAGGGTGCTGGAGATCGACCAGCGGCCGAGTATAAGGCTTCACATCAAGGGGTGTTGCAATGGCGATATGTGGGTGAACACAGGGTTCCCCGCCCCTCATGTGATGTTCCTTCGTCGGGGTTGGAAGACCTTCGCACGTGCCCACTGCTTGATGAAGGGGCACATTCTCCTCTTCAAACTAGTGGAGAGCGACTTGCTCTCCGTTAAGGTCTTAGGGCGCTCGGGACACAGGCTAGGGTGCTGTGCCGAGAGCTCGACCGACGATGAGAGCTCCTCCTCAAGCGGCGATGAGGAGGGAACCAATGGGGAGGACGACGGGGACGGGTCCGACTAGGCGTCGGACGCCCTATCCTTAGGCGGAGCCGACAGCAGCACCATCTGCACCTGGCCCTCTCCCCGGCAAGAAGTTTGCCGGGGGGAGGCAGTTCTTGGTGGTGGATCCTTGAGCCAGCTCCTTGAACTTCTCGGGGTCGTCGCTCTGGCGGCTGGCATTGGAGGGCTAGAGAAGACGAAGAAGGCGGGTGGCGGGCCGTCAAGTCGGAGTACGATGGCGTCGACGCCTTCGTCGCGTATTGTTGGCCCGCTGCCTCATCTTTCGGCCTCTTCCCCGGCACCGTCATCACCAGCCTTCTTCTGGGCAGCCGCGGGGACGTTCTCTTGGTGTCTTCTGCTGCTCGTACCTCGCCTAGGCGCTCCTTTTGCCCCCCTGCCATCCCGATCCGGTTCCTGAAGAGAGGGACAAGAAAGGGATTACGGGCATCTTATCCTTTTTTAGATCTTAAGCCTGTAGGCACTTGTTGAATTTTAGACTTTGTAACCCCTTGCTCATGCTCTCATTCCGTACGAATTGTACTTGTTTGATTAACGTATTAATGAAAAGGGGTGTTTGCTAGGTTCTTTTTTGCGTGAGCGAGGCTCACACCAAGGAGTGAGTCCTTGTTATTTTAAATAAACAATGTCACCCGGCAACAAACCTTGCCGTTCTCCAGCCATATAGCACACCTAAACCCACGCCCTTGGCGGGAGCAGGGGTAGAGTAGGATCAGGCTCCTCGCTTGTCTCCCCTTCCACCACAACTACACCTAGACTCCGGCCTGAAAATGATTTCTGGCATAGGAAGGAGGGAGCACGGTGGCGTAGGAACGAGCGAGGTTCCATACGTTCAAGTTTCATACGGAAACGCATAGCGGGGGAGAGAAAACTTATCCGAATTTGTAGCCCCCCAGCAACCTTGGCTTGCCGGGATTAGGGTGTCGATCCATCTTCTTTTCTTCAAATGGTTCTGCAGAAATTCCTGCGCAGCCTGCAAACCAACAAGGGGACTGAAAGAGACAGAAGGACACGCACTCGACCTCTATGCTAGGGGTTAGTTGCCGCCAAGCACTATCAACCCTAACAGTGAGAGAGAGACTCAACCTAGCCTGCATGCTAATTCTATTGCACCAGCGCTTCATTTATTTATCTGTTGCTCAGGGTCTGCGCCTGGCTTTGTACAAAGGGTTACATGCCTTGTCGGCAAGGCTTGTACAAAAAGTTGTCTGCCGGGGGCCTGGCAACCGTACCTTATGGGTAAAACTTGCGAAGATGTTCGATGTTCCAGGAGTTGCTCACTGGAATTCCATGTTCGGTCTCCAAGCGGACTGCGTCGGGCCTGGTGACTCATTTTACCCGATAAGGGCCTTCCCACTTTGGCGTCAACTTGTTGGAATTCTTGGCGGACTGAACTCGCCGAAGAACAAGGTCGCCTTCCTCAAGGCTTCGGGCATGAACCTTGCAGCTATGGTAGCGGCGCAAGGCCTGCTGGTAGCGAGCGGCTCGCATAGCAGCCTGAAGATGATCTTCCTCAAAGAGCATCGCATCCTCTTGGTGCAACTGCTCTTTCTCAAGATCATCGTAAGCGAGCACTCGAGGTGACCCGTATATGAGTTTTGTGGGGAGAACTGCTTCTGCCCCGTAGACTAGGGCAAAGGGCGTCTGTCCAGTAGCTCGATTTCGCGTTGTTCTAATCGACCAAAGAACTGTTGGCAACTCATCAATCCAGCGCCTTCCGCACTTTGCAGCTTGTCGAAAGTTCTGGTTTTGAGTCCTTGCAACACTTTTGGATTCGCCCTCTCAGCCTGGCCATTACTTCTGGGATGAGCAACAGAAGCAAAACAGACCCTGCTGGCGAGGTCTTGGATGTACTGCATGAAGGTGCGGCTCGTGAACTACGTGCCGTTGTCGGTGATAACTCTGTTCGACACACCAAAATGGCAGACCAGTCCCTTGAAGAACTTGACGCCTGACTGTGCTATCACCTTTCTCACTGGCTCCACCTCCGGCCACTTTGTGAACTTGTCGATAGCAAAATACAAGTACTCAAGGCCCCCGACGGCGCGGGGAAAGGGACCCAATATGTCGAGCCCCCAGACCGAAAATGGCCAGGAAAGAGGGATTTATTGAAGGGCTTGGGCTGGTTGATGAAGCTTCTTTGAATGAAACTGGCACGCTTCACACTTGGTTACTAGTGCAGTCGCATCCTGGAGGGCGGTGGGCAAGAAGAAGCCTTGCCGGAATGCTTTGTCGGCAAGGGCTCTTGAAGCTATGTGGGAGCCGCACATGCCCCCATGTATCTCTGCCAATAGCTTCAGTCCATCCTCCCGAGGAATGCACTTCAATTTCACGCCGTTCGGTCTCCTTCTATACAGGGCATCATCCACAAACTGGTACATGCTGGACCGACGGGCTACTTTCTCTGCTTCTTCCTGTTCCTCAGGGAGTTCGCCTATTTGGACGAAACAGATGGTGGGCTGTGCCCATGCCGGAGCCTGGGGCTCGACGGTAAGGACTAAAGGCTCACCTTCGGCCATAAGGGTAGCCAACTCCATGGTCAGGGCTCAAGGTCCTGCCGGGGGTTGCTGTTCTTCGGCAAGCCTGGGCACCCGGCAACGTCGTTGCAGGCGGCTCCTGGGAGCTCAGCGGGAAAGTACTTGCCGGGGCCTACCTTCCTTCCTTTGTTCTATCCTGCTGACGGATCAACAGATGGCTGGGTTAATTGAAGCACAAAGGTACTTGGTTCCACAGGCCACTTGAGGGCAGCGTGTTTTGACAGGTAGTCGGCAATGCTGTTCTCTGTTTGGGGAACATGCTCTGCTTGCAGCCCGTCAAAACACTCTTCAAACTTACTTACTTCATCCACATAGGCCTCCATCAGCGGGCTCTGGTAATCCTTGTTAACTTGCTTGACGTCAAGCTGTGAATCACCTCTGATGATAAGCTTCCTGATTCCGAGGTTTGCCGCGATCCTGAGACCGGCAAGCAGTTCCTCATACTCCGCCGTGTTGTTCGTTGTTTTTTCCTGGGGAAAGTGCATCGGGACTACGTACTTGAGGTGCTCTCCGGTGGGTGCGACGAGTAGTACGCCGGCACTAGCAACTTGCAATGAGAAAGCTCCATAAAAGTACATAATCCAATCGCAACATGTCTCCTTGCCGGGAAGGGTGGTCTCTTGAACTTCTTCGTCGGGCGTTGCAGTCCATTCTGCTATGAACTCTGCCAAGGCTCAGCTCTTGATTGTTGAAGTACTTTCAAACTTGAGCCCAAATCTCGACAGCTCCAATGCCCACTCCACAATCCTCCCGGTTGCATCTGGTTTGTGCAAGATTCGTTGCAACAGGAGGCGGGTGACAACGGTGATCTCATGTGCTTGGAAATAGTGGCCCAGCTTTCTCGAGGCCATGAGGAGGCCGAAAAGTAGCTTTTACATACCAGAATATCTTGACCTAGCCCCCTGCAAGAGGTAACTGACAAAATAAACTGGGTTCTGCACCATCTTCTTCTTCCGTTCAACTTCGCCCATCTGCGCAGACTCCGGCTTGCCGGAACCGGGCCTTGCCGGGGGTTCCGTCTTGTCGGTATCAAGCCCCACCGGGGAGGGCCCCGGCCCATCATCTGACGGCTCCGCTGCTACTGGTGCTTCTCCCTCGAGTTCCCTCTGCGCCACTAGTGCATCACTAACCACTTGATTCGTTGCCGCTAAGTATAGCAACAACGGCTCTTGTGGTTTAGGTGCGACTAGTATCGGCGTGGAGGAAAGGTACCTCTTCAAATCTTACAGCACTGCCTTTGCCTCCGGAGTCCATTTTACTGGACCCGTCTTTGTCAAAACATTGCAAAAGGGAGGGGGTGCTCAGCACATTTTGAGATGAACCTACTCAGGGCAGCAACGCAGCCGGCGAGCCTACGGACGTCTCTGACTCGTTTCGGCGCCTCAATCTGCTCAATGGCTTTGATCTTGTCGGGATTTGCTTCTATTCCGCATTGAGACACAAAGAACCCAAGAAGTTTGCCGGACAGGGCACCAAACACACAATTCTCTAGGTTGAGCTTGAGGTTGATCTTGCGCAGATTTGCAAATGTTTCTTCTAGATCTTGTACGAGCGTGGCCCTGTCCCTGGTCTTGACTACTATATCATCCATATAGGCTTCCATATTTCTATGCAGCTGGGGCTCAAAACCAATTTGGGCTGCCCGGGCAAACGTCAAACCAACGCTCTTCAACCCGAAAGGCATTCGTACAAAACAGTATGTACCACATGGGGTGATGAATGCAGTCTTCTCTTCGTCTTCTTTCATCATGAAGATCACAACCGGCAGTGGAGTCTACAATCTGGTCGATGCATGGCAGAGCGAAAGGATCCTTTGGACAAGCTTTATTGATATCTGTGTAGTCAATACACAGCCTCCACTTCCCATTCGCCTTACGCACCACCACCGGATTGGCCAATCACGTGGGGTGGAGTACTCCTCCATCCAGGCCTGCCGCCTCCAACTTCCTGATCTCTTCAATGATGAACTCTTGTCGCTCCAAAGCTTGCTTCCTGACCGTTTGCTTGATGGGCCGTGCATGAGGACAGACAACAAGATGGTGCTCAATCACCTCCCTGGGAACGCCAGGGATGTCAGATGCTTGCTGTGCAAATACATCGACATTCGCCCACAGGAAGGAGACAAGCGCGCTTTCCTATTTGCTGCCGAGGGTGCAGCTTATGGTAAAAGCCCCGCCCGTGCCGTCCTCCTTGACGGACACCTTCTTGGTCTCTGGTAGTGCAGCCTTGGACTTCTTGCTCTTGCCGGTGGAGCTCTCTGGCACGTTCTCAATGGGAGCATAGCACTCCGAAGAGGTGCGCTTGCTGGAGTGGGTGCAAGAGGTCTTGACGGAAAAGGTCTCGCCGGAAAGGGTCTTGCGGGCCTTCTTCCTCCCCGGAGCTTCAGCGGCAGGAGCAAGTGCCTTGGCGGCAGTTGCTGCAACTGCCTCTCGATAGAGTTGGTCAGCGCAGATGAGCGTGTCTTTCTTGCCGGAGGGGATGATGATGACGGTCAGCGGCCCCGGCATCTTCAATGTGTTGTAGGCGTAGTGTGACGCCGCCATAAACTTGGCCAGCGCTGGGTGGCCAAGGATCCCATTGTATGGCAAGGGGATCTCGGCAACATCAAAGATGATCTTCTCCGTCCTATAGTTCAGCTCGCCCCCAAATGTAACGGGCAGCGTGATTTTACCTTTAGGCTGGCACCTTCCCGGGTTGACTCCTTGAAATGTGCCCCTATCTTCGAGATCTCCATCAGGAATCTGCAGCCTATTGAACACGGGCGAGATCAAATTCAGACCGGCCACACCATCGACCAACACTTTCGCCGCCTTGAGGTTGCGTATTGTTGGCGAAACCAACAATGGAAAACACGCGAGCGGGCCTCTCTTGTTGGTTATCTTTGCCGCAGCGACCTCCTTGGCCGCCACGCTTCTTGTCGCACCCCTCAGCACCATCCTGACCTTTCTCCTTGTCCTGCCTCTCATATTCAGCTTTTTGTTTTTCAGCAAGCAGCTCAACTTCTCGGCAGTTTTGGAGGTCATGGCTGTTTGTGCGATGGATCTTGCAGTATTGCTTGTCGGAGCCCCCTGGCTTGTGGGCTGCCGCCACGGCACGGCAGGCGGCGCACCCAGCAACCTCCTTGCCGGGGTCGTCGGCCTTGGTCTTCTTTGCGGCGCCGGGGTTACCGGATCCCTCAACGGCAAGCACAGTATTGCCCTTAGGCTTCCTGTTGCGGCGCCGACCCTTCTTGGTCGGGGCGTCGATGTCTTCGTCAGTGGAGTCGGTTTCCGCACCGGCATATTCGCCGGGGTACTTCCTTCTTCAGCCCGAGCACATCTATCTGCCAAAACATAAGGTTCGGCTACATCCTTGACCTTGTTCATTGCCAGCTCTTCACGCATCTTACAGTTGCGTACGTTCTGATGGAACGCACTGATGACAGCGGCAGGATGAACATCTGGAATGGTGTACTGCACACGGCTGAATCTTTGTACGTATTTACTCATGGACTCGCCATCCTTATGGGGGATGACATGCAAGTCACTTGCCTGGCCAGGAGCTTGGTGGCCCCCGGTAAAGGCGCCAACAAACTCGTGGCACAGATCCGACCAGGAAGAGATGGAATCCACTGGCAGGTGCATCAACCACAACATGACATTGGGCTTAAGCGCAAACGGAAAGAAGTTGGCGAGCACCTTGTCATCGTGAGCCCTGGCGGCTTGCATCGCGATGGTGTAGATGCTGAGGAACTCTGACGGGTGAGTCTTGCCGTTGTACTTTTCCCCAACATCAGGCTTGAACGTGCGGTGGGAGGGCCACTAGAACTGCCGCAGCTCTCGGGTAAAGCCGGACAACCCACCTCGTAAGGCAGGTCGCCAGAGCCCCCGGCGCTGGGTGGTCCATAGCAGGCCCTGCACGCCGATCCGACTGATGGCGCGCCTCCCGCCGTCGCTCGATGGTAGTTCGAGCGTCCTCCTGAGCTCGCTCTCGAAGAACCCGACGTTGGTCACAGCGGGTTCGCGGGTCGGACGACGCTATGGAAACGTTCTCACAGGCGTCGGCCCGATGAGCCGGTTGCTGCTGTCGCGGCCGTGGGGGAGGAGAGTGCACTGTGGTCACAGCATCTCCGGTCGTCCCACCGCCGGCATGCACCAGCAAGACAGAACACCGGTGTGAGGGGCCCGCTGGGAGTGGCTCGTCTTTGTTGGCGAAGCTGATGAGGCTTCGAATGGTGGCTCTCCACTCGTCGAGCTTCTCCACAGCGGGAGGAAAGTCGAGGAGCAGTTGCACGCGCGCCAAGGCTTCTGCTGGTGTGGGCGGCGGTGACAGGTGCGTAGACCATGACGCGCTCTGACTTCTAATCACGTTAGAAGGGGCTCTATCACGGCCTTGCGGTCGCTTCCGCCAGCGTCCAGGTGCGCACGCCGGCCGATGTGTCCTGAGAGTGACGCAAAGGGCTCTTCCCGTGGCGGCGCCCGGGGTCGCCGCTGTCGCGGTGTCGTTCATCGCGTGCGTCCTAGGAAGGGCGTGGTGCGGGGGCCGGTGGTGGCATCTAGATCCTACCGCACCGCCCGTGGGCAGCACAGCCCTGCCGCCAGACCCAGCGGCGTGTGGCCCGTTGTCTTGGTCCCGTACTATGTCGCTCGCTCGGCTCTGTGTGCCAGAGTGTCGTGGATACTCACGGGTGGCGCCTCCGGCGCCATCCGCGGCCACCCCATCGCCCGCTCGCGCTGGTGCAGGTGGGCCTGCTCCAGACGACCCAATCGCTGTCATCCCCTTCTTCTTGGGGGCCATCATGATGATGAAGTCGAGGCGTCGGCTTCAAAACCTGATTTCTCACAGCTCGTGCCCCTACCTGGCGCGCCAAAGGTGTCGGGAGAACGAGACCTATGGGATCACAAAGAATCCCTTCTACGGTTGACAGAGCGCGGGGCTGTGGGAAGAGCGGTATTAGAAGATCAACGCGGGGGAGTTTATCCAGGTTCGGGCTGCAAGCGATGCGTAATACCCTAATCGTGCTGGTGTATGTTTATCTGGTGTTCTTGGGCTTGCTACAGAGTGTGCAGGGTCCAAAAAGTTTGAATCCTCTCTCAGCACGCCGCGGGCCTCCTTTTATAGTCAAAGGGTTGCCACAGTGGCACACAGGAGGTGGAATGTTGTACAGTCGAGTTTATCCCTTGCACCGTAGGACAAAACGCATTTAATGCGCTGCTGACGTGCCTTTCTTGCTTTATCAGGGACGACAAGGAAGCTCGTCCCACGTGTCGCCGCCTCGCCTTGCTTCGACACGCATCTAGGCTGACGAGGTGTGTAGTGCCACGCTGGCTGGCTGGCTACTGAGTTGGTGTGGTGGTAGAGTCTTCACGAAGATCTGCATGCCACCACACACGTGCTTGCTGAGTTGACCTGGGAGCTGAATGCCGCCATGCAGGTGCCTGCCTAGTTGGCGGGCTGGCAGCTGTGTGGGAACGGCGGTGGAGCCTTGGCGTGCTCCTGGCTGCGGCCTCGTAGATGTCCTCGGCAAGAGCCATGCCAGGGCCCCGGCAAGGACCTTGCCGGGGTCTTGCAGGCATCCTAAGCAAGGGTCTTGTCGGGGGTCTTGTGGGCGTCTCTGGCAAGGATCTTGCTGGAGGTCTTCGTCTTCTGGTTCTCATCTAGTCTTGTATGCTCTTGGCCTTCACAAAGATCTGCATGCCACCATGGAGGCGCCTCCTGAGCCTTGGTTCCAATGTGTCGATGGTGTCGGAACTCTTAGGCTCAAGGGTGGCGGCCTCATTGGTGTTGGGCAAGTTGTCGCGGCAAGGTTCTTGCCGGGGCTGTGGAGGCCGCCCCGGCAAGGGCCTTGCTGGGGGAGTTTCACCTCGCCCTTATACTCTTCATGCTTCTGGTCTTGAGCATTGCTCTGGTAGTCTTGCGTCCTTGCCTCCTCTACGTCGCCAAGCGTGGTCGTAGGTGCGGCTACAACTGCTCGCGCACAATTAAAGGGGTACCAAAAGGACCCCTACTTTTGTACACCGACAGTCATAGTCAATGATTTTTCAAGATTTATGTGGGTGTTCTTTCTTGATGATAAATCGCAGGTCCAAAAGATCTGCTAGGAAGGCCCAAACTCAATTTGAAGTGAAGATCAAGAAGGTCTGCAGCGACAACGGAACGGATTTCACATGAGTTCTCGGCTATGTGGATACCTTTCTTAACGAACGAGGGATTTCACATGAGTTCTCGGCTACGTACATGCCTCAACAAAATGGAGTTGGTGAGAGGACGAACTGGACTCTTATTGACATGGCGAGAATGATGCTTGATGAATACAACACGCCAAAACACTTTTGGGCGGAAGTGGTTGAGACAGCTTGTCATGCAAAAAATCGACTATTTCTTCACAAGCTACTCGGCAAGACGGCATACGAGCTTCTTACCGGTAACAAACCCCAAGTTGGATACTTTCGAGTATTCAGCTCAAAGTGTCATATTCTTGATAAGCATCGTTGTTCTAAATTTGCTCCTAAATCTCACGACAGTTTCCTACTCGGTTATGGCTCAAACTCTCACACATACCGTGTGTACCACAATTTCGCCCGAAAGGTTAAAGGGACGGTAGATGTGAAGTTTGATGAATTTAACGGCTCTCAAGTAGAGCAATTGCCAATTGATGTAGGAGACAAAGACCCTTCGGAAGCAATCCAAGACTTGTCTATTGACAAGATACACCCAACGGAGGTGAAGGAGAGTACCTCGTCCATCCAAATGGAAGCTTCTACATCACGGCAAGGTGAACCAAGAGTTGACCCGGAGGCATCCACAAGTGGGAAACGTCAAGATGAAGAAAATGAGAAAGTACACCAAGATGAATCTCATGAACCTCCTTCTCCACCTCAACAAGAGAACGACAACATCAACAACAAAGAAGGCCACGAAGAAGAACAAGATGATGAAGAAGATGTTCCACCCCGACCCAAACAAAAGCTCTCACGAGTTAGAGCAAGAGTTTCAAGAGACCATCCCGTCAAAAAAATCTTCAATGATATCCAACCTGGGAGAATCACTGGCTCTAAAACTTGTTTGGCTAATTTTTTTGAACATTATTCATTCATCTCTAGCATTGAACCTATGAAGGTTGAAGAAGCATTGGAAGATCCGGATTGGATAAATGCCATGCACGAAGAGCTACACAACTTTGAGAGGAACCAAGTGTGGACATTGGTTGAGAAGCCCGATAAGCAATTGGCAGATATATTCACCAAACCGCTTGATGAGAAAGTATTTTGCCGTTTGAGAGGTGAATTGAACATCATTGATGCTTCAAACTTGGAGTAGAAACTCCATTTGGATACATGCAAGGCATGAGCCTTTGACTAATCCTTGATATTTCTCTAATGATAATGATCATATGTCTTGGATATACTTGTACCCTTGCATACTATCTAACTCTTGTAGGTACTTGGATGAATCGAAATCTATGAGATTGCAACTCACTCACATCTTGAGCAATCTCTACATCACCAAGTCTCTACAAATTGGTGGTTGAAGACAAGGAAGCATGAAACCCTTCAACATATCCTTTGACAATCTCTATATATCAAATTTCATTTGGTATCGAATTTCATGCTTGTCACTTTGGATACACAAGTGCTCTTCCTTGCAAGACTAACCCACGTAGGTTGATGAACTCAAACTAAAAGTGGTGCTCCCAACTCCTCATGAGCTACATCAACCTTGAGCATCCCACACAAGTTCAACTACATGATCAAGATCAACACCACCACCCAAGGTAAGTCATTCCATCTTAGAGAAGCTTTACCCCAAGTCATGGGTCAAAGCAGCTCAACAAGATGCGAATACATCAAAATGCTTAAATGAAAAATGGCAACCCCATTTTGAGCTTAAACGATGAGTATGACCTATGATCAAGTGTTCTCACTTGACCCCTCAGTCAATATACTCTAACATAGGTGACTTTGTCGCCGACCAATTCTAGATGGATTTCTCTATTATTTCTCTGAGTTCTTGCATTTATCTCTTGCTTGTCTGTTTCCCTTTTTTTAAACTTCATCTAGATTTCTTCTCTCTATTATGTTCTGCATTCCCTGCATCCAATTCATTTCAAATCTTTCAGTTAATTCCTTGCAAATCTTTGTGAGATCCTATTTGCCTAGTGAGATGAGATGACAACTGTTTTCTCTCTATGTTGCAATCGGCCTCACCGATTTGATTCTCTCGGCCAAACCGAAACAACTCAGTGCCACCAAAGAAAACAACTCGGAGAAGCCGAATTCAACACTGAGAAAACACTTTGCCATTTGCATCCTGCATATTTGTTCCAGCTCCACTCGATGATTCTTGTCCTCTACCAGCATCTTATATTACATGTTCCTTTGTACTGTGACTCAAGGACCAAACCTACTTGACTCATGATCCAGAAGAACCCTTCTTGGAAATTGATGTCAATGGGGGAGAGAGCACATCAAAGCTTGTCACATAAGAGAGAATGCACAACTTAAGCTTCTCTATATGCCTATTATCCATAAAGGAGAGAAGTCACATGTCTTCAAGAGGGCAAAGACATGTTAGTATGTGTTATGATTGTTTTTGCTCTGATTTTCTTTTCCCTATCTTCTCCCATTATCCAATATAAGATTAACGGGGAGAAAGACATCTAAGGAAGGGAAGGAGATCTTCGAATTCATTGCATATCTTTTTGGGGACATGTCTATATCCAAATAGAGTACCTAGTACTCACTCACTGCATGTCATCCCAATCTTGGTACTCTTGTGGTTTCTTGTTCTTGCATTGTTCAGTAGGTGTTCTTGTGTTATCCAACCTTGTTTACTCAGGTTCACCTATTCCAAAGCCACCTCAAGACCACAAGATAAGTATATGCATCACACTTATGTGCATGATGATCTCTTGCTACTGTACATATTGTTTGCAAGAAGGAATCATGAACATGTAGGTACACTTCCTATATTCAAATCATTTGCTCTAATGCATATAACCAAGATACATGTAACTCATTGCTTGCTTTGTCATGCTTATGCATTCACATGCTCTTACATTCCATATTCACATGATTGCATACATGTAGGGGGAGCCTATGCATGTTACATGTCCTTCCAAAGCTTTACTTGCTATTCTCTATATATTTATCTAAAGCTTTGATGTATGTTGCCATCAACTACCAAAAAGGGGGACATTGAAAGCACAAGTGCTCCCTAGGTGATTTTGGTAATTAACGTCAACATATCTCCTGTTGGACTAATATTTTCATCTAGTATATTTCAGATGAGTTCAACAGTGGAGTGGCATGGACAAGAGGATGTGGAACCCCTTCAAGATGCTAAGGACAAAGAATGGCTCAAGCTCAAGACTCTACATTTTCATTTTAGAGATCCAAGATCACATTGAGTCCATAGGAAAAGCCAATACTATTGAAAGGGCATGAGGTGTTGCTTAATGGCTTGGTTGCTCAAAGTTCTTAGTGATATGCTCCAAAGCCCTCAACCACTTTCTCATTTCCACATATGTCCTAAACAAAAAGTCAAACTCGGCCCCACCGATTTGATCTATCCGGCGCAACCGAGTTCACTTGACATAGCCACTGCCAGAAACCCTAATCACTTCGGCCTCACCAATATGATCTCGGTCTCACCGAGATGGGCTTGCAAACTCTCTATTGCCTGTTGCAATTATTTTGGTCCCACCGAGATATGCAATCGGTCCCACCGAGTTTGCTCGACCAACTCTCTGTTTTCCTTACTACCAAAATCGGTCTCACCGATTTTGTGTAAACGGTCAAACTTAGTAGAGTCTTGATCATGTCGGTTCCACCGAGTTGATCATGTCGGTCCCACCGAAAACTCTAACATACACATTTTGAAATAAATCGGTCTGACCGAGTTTCACTATTCGGTCCCACCGAGTTTGGTAAATTGTGTGTAACGGCTAGATTTTGTGTGGAGGCTTTATATACCCCTCCATCCATCCTCCATTCGTGGGGAGAGCCATCAGAACGTGCCTACACTTCTAGAATTCATTTTCTGAGAGAGACCACCTACTCATGTGTTAAGACCAAGATATTCCAATCCAACCTGAAAGGATCGAGAAGAGGTGTCTAGAGGGGGGGTGAATAGACTCTAAGAAGAAAAGTTGCAGTTTCTACTTTCCTTAAGTGGATGTGGAGTTTTGGGACAAGTTTAACCATTCACAATACATATCAAGCAAGCATGACAAGAGTATATGAGCAACGGAAAGTAAAGCATGCAAGTTGCAAGAATGTAAAGGGATGGGATTGGAGTGTGCTAATGCAATTTGGAGACACGGAGATTTTTTATCCGTGGTTCCGATAGGTGGTGCTATCGTACATCCACGTTGATGGAGACTTCAACCCACGAAGGGTAACAGTTGCGCGAGTCCACGGAGGGCTCCACCCACGAAGGGTCCACGATGAAGCAACCTTGTCTATCCAACCATGGTCGTTGCCCACGAAGGACTTGCCTCACTCGGGTAGATCTTCATGAAGTAGGCGATCTCCTTGCCCTTACAAACTCCTTGGTTCAACATCCACAATCTTGACGGAGGCTCCCAAGTGACACCTAGCCAATCTAGGAGACACCACTCTCGAAGAGGTAGCAAATGGCTTGTTGATGATGAACTCCTTGCTCTTGTGCTTCAAATGATAGTCTCCCCAATACTCAGCTCTCTCTCATAGAATTGTATTTGTTGGAAATATGATTTGAGTGAAAAGCAACTTGGGGAAGGCTAGAGATCAAGATTTATGTGGTTGGAATGGAATATCTTGACCTCAACACAAGTGTAGGTGGTTCTCTCTCAGAAAATATATGTTGGAAGTGTAGGCATGTTCTGATGTCTCTCTCCACGAATGAAGAGTGGGTGGAGGGGTATATATAGCCTCCACACAAAATCTAACCGTAACACACAATTTACCAAACTCGGTGGGACCGAATCGTGAAACTCGGCTGGACCGATTTGGTTCATAATGTGACCATTAGGATTGTCGGTGGGAACGACGCGTCAAATCGGTGAGACCGATTTCATTAGGGTTAGGGCATAACGTAATCTCAGTGAGACCAATTACATAAACAAGGTGAGACTGATTTTGGTTATAGACAAACAGAGAGTTGGTCAGGCAAACTCTATGGGACCGATTCGCTCATCTCGGTTAGACCGAAACGTTACGAAAGGGAACCAGAGTGTTTGCATTACAATCTCGGTGGGACCGATTGCATATTTCGGTGAGACCAAAATTATTCCAATAGGTAGCAGAGAGTTTGCAATCCCATCTCGGTGATACCGAGATCCCTATCGGTGAGACCGAAAATACTAGGGTTTCTGGCAATGGCTATGTCAACTGAACTCGGTGGCGCCGGATAGGAATGTTTGGTGGGGCCGAGTTTGACTTTTGGTTTGGGACATATGTGGATGTAAGAGAGTGGTTGAGGGCTTTGGAGCATATCACTAAGCACTTTGAGCAAGCAAGCCATTAAGCAACACCTCATCCCCTCTTAATAGTATTGGCTTTCCTATGGACTCAATGTGATCTTGGGTCACTAAAATAGAAAATGTAGAGTCCTGAGCTTTGAGCTTGAGCCAATGCTTTGTCCTCAGCATCTTGAAGAGGTTCCACATCCTCTAGTCCATGCCACTCCATTGTTGAACTTATCTGAAACATACTAGGTAGAAGCATTAGGCCAACAAGAGATATGTTGACATTAATTACCAAAATCACCCAGGGAGCACTTCTGCTTTCAATCTCCCCCTTTTTGGTAATTGATGACAACATACATCAAAGCTTTAGATAAAGATATAGAGAATAACAAGTAAAGCTTTGGAAAGACATGTAACATGCATAGGCTCCCCTACATGTATGCAATCATGTAAATATGGAATATAGGAGCATGTGAATGCATAAGCATGACGGAGTAAGCAATGTGTTACATGTATCTTGGCTATACGCATAAGAGCAAATATGGGAAATGTACCTTCATGCTCATGAGTCCCTCTCGCAAACAGTATGTACAACAGCAAGAAATCCTCATACACATGAATGTGATGCATATACTTACCTTGTGGTCTTGAGTTGGCTTAGGAAGGAATGAACCTAAGTAAACAAGGTTAGACAACACAGATACACCTACTAGCCAGAGCAACCAAAAGAAACCACAAGAATACCAAGACTGGGATGACATGTAGAGAGTGAGTACTGAGTACTCTATTGGATATAGACATGTCCCCAAAGGTAAAGATGTGCAATGAATTCAAGAATTTCCTTCCCTTAGATGTCTTGCTCCCCCTGAATCTACCATGGGATACTGGGAGAAGATAGGGAACAGAAAATCAGAGCAAAAACAAGAAACAGAGCTAATGTAAACAATCAAATATGAACATGTATTTCCCCTCTTAAAGACATGTGACTTCTCTCCTCTTGAACACCAAGCATCTGGGGTTTCTACACTCTCCCCCTGAGCATTCTCTCCCTTTATAAAAATGATTAAGCT
Organism: Aegilops tauschii subsp. strangulata; assembly: GCF_002575655.3. Taxonomy (NCBI): domain Eukaryota; kingdom Viridiplantae; phylum Streptophyta; class Magnoliopsida; order Poales; family Poaceae; genus Aegilops; species Aegilops tauschii. Next base: position 160,948,242 of record NC_053039.3, read on the forward strand.
TTGATGTGATCTCTCTCCCCCCCTTTGACATCAATTTCCAAGAAGGGTTCTTCTAGATTTTTGTTTCAAATGGGTTTGGTCCTTGAGTCACAAAGCAAAGAAGCAAGTTGAATGTGATGCTGGTAGATGACAAGAATCATTGAGTGGAGCTGGAGTAAAAAGAATACAGGAACAAGTGGCAAGCTGTCTTTTCTGCAGTGAAATCGGTAGCACCGAGTTGTGTGCTTCGGTGGCACCAAAAGAATTCGGCTGGACTGAAGAAAACAAACCGGTGTGACCGAGTTCATCACAGTGAAAACACTTGTCACCTCAGCTCACTAGGCAATTAAGATCTCACAAGGATTTGTAAGGAATTAACTAAAAGATTTGCAATGAATTGGATGCAGGAAATGCATAATAGAAAAAAAATAAATGAAAGATCTAGATGAAGTTTTTTTTGGAAAAAGGGGAAACAAATATGCATGAGACAAATGCAAGAGCATGAAGAAACACAAGAGAACTTCATCTAGAATTGGTTGGTGACAGAGTCACCTATGTTAGAGTATATTGACTTAGGAGTCAGGTGAGGTCACTTGATCATAGGTCATACTCATCGTTTAAGCTCAAAATGGGGTTACCTTTTTTCGTTTAAGCATCTTGATGTATTCACATCTTGTTGAGTTGCTTTGCCCCATGTCTTGGAGTAAAGCTTCTCTAAGATGGAATAACATACCTTGGGTGGTGGTGTTGATCTTGATCATGTAGTTGAACTTGTGTGGCTTGCTCAAGGTTGATGTAGCTTATCAAGAATTTGGAGCACCACTTGGAATTTGAGTTCATCTACCTACATGGGTTAGTCTCGCAAGGAAGAGCACTTGTGTATCCAAAATGACACTCATAAAATTTAATATAGAATTTGTCAAGGATATGTTTGAAGGGTTTTGTGCTTCCGTGTCTTCAACCACCATTGTGTAGAGATTGGTGATGTAGAAATTGCTCAAGATGTGAGTGAGTTGCAATCTCTTAGATTTAGATTCATCCAAGTACCTACAAGGGTTAGATAGCATGCAAGGGTGCAAATATATCCAAGATATATAAATAGTATCATGAAAGAAATATCATGGATTAGTCAAGGTCTCATGCCTTGCATGTATCCAAATGGAGTTCCTACTCCAAGTTTGAAGCATCAATGATGTTCAATTCTCCTCGCAACCGGCAAAAGACTTTCTCATCAAGCGGTTTGGTGAATATATCCGCCAATTGCTTATCGGTGCGAACATGCTTAAGATCAATGTCCCCTTTGGCAACGTGATCTCGAATGAAGTGATGACGAACTTCAATATGCTTAGTTCAAGAATGTTGCACGGGATTGTTGATAGAGGCAAAGGTGTCCCGTCTTTCGATGAGATGATGGATATCGCTTTGATGGAAGTCGACTTTGACGATCCGACTACGAACGTGCGAGGACATCGCGCCTTACCAATCGCTAAACCAACTCCGAGAGGTTATTGACCACGCCAGAGCACGATCAACCTGACCACGAGGGTCTGTTTCCTGCGAGCAAACAAAGAACAAGCAAGAAACTGAGATTGCAATCTGGATATTGCGAATATAAGATGAAAGCTTTATTGATCAAGGTGGGGTTCTGTGACGCCTTTGTTTGGTCGTTGAACACAAACGAAGTACGCGAAGTTGCAGCTATGGCGAACTTTTAATCTAAACAAAACCCAAAGTCTAAACGACGCCCTAAGGGCTGTATATATGGAGGAAGAGGGGGAATTTCGTGGCCCTTGGGGAAGGGGTCCGACACCAACCCTATCTCTTGTTTCCCCACACATACGGACTCTAAAAATAGCCTATACTCAAGTATTTCGAAATTACATGGGCCTGGCCCAATAATAAGGTGACGCAGCACCTAGAATAACCTCTGGACGAAAGTTATGAAGTAGCATCTTGTATATTTTGTCCAAGGCTTCATGCACGCATTATGGTGGCTTCAACGTCCTGAAATCATCACTTGTAACTCCGTTCTTGTCCCCCATGCGCATGCCATCATCTCCATGCTTGTTCTTGCTCCAATGTTCATCCTTCTATAGCTAGGCCCTTCATTTGTAAGCAAAACAAATGTATCCAATTTAGGCAGCATTATATTCTCATGAACATTAGAATCATTACCAAGAAACAAAAGTACCTGGTAATTTAATTGGCGTGCGCGAGCTCTAGTAATTGGTCCAGTATGTATAGCAGCAGGGGCTGTGGGTGTAACAATGGTATAGATGTCGTCATCATCCTCCCCTTCTTGAAATGAAGTCGTCCTCGACGGAAGCTCATCTCCCTCACCCAAATAAGGCTTCAAATCTGCAATGTTAAAAGTGGGACTAACTCCAAAATCTGCAGGCAGCTCAAGTTTATATGCATTATCATTTATTTTCTCTAACACCTTAAAAGGACCATCAGCACGTGGCATTAGCTTTGATTTGCGCAAATTAGGAAATCTATCCTTACGCAAATGTAACCAAACAAGATCTCCAGGTGCAAAGACAACATATTTTCTACCCTTATCTCCAGCAAGTTTATATTTAGCATTCATACGCTCAATGTTTTCCTTAGTTAACTCATGCATTTTTAAGATCAATTCAGCATGTTGTTTAGCATCAAAATTAACCTTCTCCGAAGATGGAAGAGGCAACAAATCAATAGGTGCACGAGGTAGGAAACCATACACAATTTCAAAAGGGCACATCTTAGTAGTAGAATGCAATGAACGATTATAAGCAAACTCAATATGAGGCAAGCATTCTTCCCACATTTTCTTATTATTCTTCAAAACAGCCCTAAGCATAGTAGACAATGTTCTATTGACTACTTCAGTTTGTCCATCAGTTTGGGGGTGACAAGTAGTACTAAAAAGAAGTTTAGTCCCCAACTTAGCCCATAAACATCTCCAAAAGTGACTAAGAAATTTAGTATCACGATCTGAAACAATAGTATTTGGCACACCATGCAAACGAATAATTTCACGAAAGAACAAATCAGCAACATTAACAGCATCATCGCTTTTATGACATGGTATAAAGTGTGCCATTTTTGAGAATCTATCCACGACAACAAATATGCTATCCCTCCCCTTCTTTGTTCGAGGTAAACCTAAAACAAAGTCCATAGATATATCCTCCCAAGGAACACTAGGTACAGGCAAAGGCATATATAAACCATGAGGATTGATTCATGACTTAGCTTTTAGACATGTAGTGCAGCGAGCAACAAAACGCTCAACATACCGTCTCATCTTTGGCCAAAAGAAATGTGTAGCAAGTACGTCCTCCGTCTTCTTCACGCCAAAGTGTCCCATTAATCCTCCTCCATGCGCCTCCTACAACAACAAAAGATGAAGAGAGCTAGCTGGAATGCATAGCTTGTTAGCACGGAACACAAATCCATCATTAACGACAAACTTGTTCCAGGTTCTTCCTTCTTTACAATTCTGCAATACATTTTTAAAATCAGCATCATGCACATATTGATCTTTGATGGTCTCCAAACCAAATATTTTGAAGTCAAGTTGTGAAAGCATAGTATAGCGACGAGGCAATGCATCAGCAATAACATTTTCTTTACCCTTCTTGTGTTTAATGACATAAGGGAAAGTTTCAATGAATTCAACCCATTTAGCATGTCTACGATTCAGTTTAGCTTGACTTTTAATATGTTTCAAAGATTCATGATCAGAATGTATAACAAATTCTTTGGGCCATAAATAATGTTGCCATGTTTCTAAAGTCCGAACAAGAGCATATAGTTCTTTATCATAAGTAGAATAATTCAGACTAGGCCCACTCAATTTTTCAGAAAAGTATGCAACAGCTTTACCATCTTGTAATAACACACCTCCTAATCCAATTCCACTAGCATCACATTCAAGCTCAAAAGTCTTATTAAAATCAGGAAGTTGGAGTAAAGGAGGATGTGTCAACTTATCTTTCAATACCGTGAAGGCTTCTTCCTGCGCGGTACCCCAAACAAAAGGCACATCCTTCTTTGTAAGCTCGTTGAGAGGTGCAGCAATGGTGCTAAAATCTCTCACAAAACGCCTATAGAAACCAGCGAGTCCAAGAAAACTCCGCACTTGTGTGACCGTTTTGGGCTGCGGCCAACTCTCAATAGCTTCAATCTTGGCTTTATCAACTTCAATTCCCTGTGGAGTAACAACATAGCCAAGAAAAGATACTCGGTCGGTGCAAAAGGTGCACTTCCCAAGGTTACCAAACAAACGTGCATCAAGTAGAGCAATAAAAACAACACGTAAATGTTCCAAATGTTCTTCCAAAGATTTGCTATAAATCAGTATATCATCAAAATAGACTTCCACAAATCGTCGAATGAAAGCACGTAAAACTTCGTTCATTAGTCTCATGAAAGTAGTAGGTGCATTAGTTAACCCAAAAGGCATGACTAACCACTCATATAAACCAAACTTAGTTTTAAATGCAGTTTTCCATTCATCTCCCAATTTCATACGAATTTGATGGTATCCACTACGCAAATCAACTTTGGAGAATATTGTAGAGCCACTCAATTCATCAAGCATATCATCTAGCCTAGGAATAGGATGACGATAACGAATAGTAATATTATTAATGCCTCTACAATCAACACACATACGCGACGTACCATCCTTTTTAGGCACTAGTATAATAGGAACAACACAAGGGCTAAGAGATTCGCGTATATAACATTTGTCGAGCAGCTCCTGTACTTGACGCATAATCTCCTTCGTCTCCTCTGGATTGGTACGGTATGGTGCACGGTTGGGTAGCGATGCACAGGAAATTAAGTCAATTTGATGCTCAATCCCTCGAATAGGTGGTAATCCCGGTGGCACGTCTTGTGGGAAGACGTCAGCGAACTCCTGCAAAATGTTAGTGACAGCAGAGGGCAAAGAGGAAGGCACGTCCTCGAATGAAAATAATGCCTCTTTGCACACAAAAGCATAGCAAACAGATTTGCTGAAATCTAGCTCATCAATATCAGATTTTGTGGCAAGTAAACATGCACTTTTCAATTTAATTTCAGAAACAACACTAGATGGTTTATTATTAGGTTTCATTTGTTGCTCAAATTCTTTTGCCACAATCTGATTTTCACTCTTATTTTTCTCCTATTTTGCTTTATTAGCTCTGTTAATGTCATCTTTCAAAATGGAATCAGGAGTCATAGGAAGCAAAGTAATATTTTTATCCTTATGAACAAGAGTATACTGATTGTTTCTACCATGGTGTACAGAATTTTTATCAAATTGCCATGGTCTACCAAGTAATAAGGAACATGCTTGCATGGGTACCACATCACAATCAACATAATCAGCATATGTAGAGATACTAAAATGCACACGAACAGTACGTGTTACCTTAACCTTGCCGCTGTTGTTGAACCATTGGATGTAGTAAGGATGTGGATGTGGTCTTGTGGTGAGTGATAGCTTCTCCACCATCTCCATGCTAGCCAAGTTGTTACAGCTCCCTCCATCTATGATGACGCGAACAGAACGTTCCTTCACAACTCCCTTTGTATGGAACAAATTAAACCTCTGATTTTGCTCTGCTTGTGTGACCTGCACACTCAAAACACGTTGAGCAACTAAACATTCATACCTGTCAGCGTCTTCAGGAGCCATGTATTGCGTCTCATTTTCAGAATCATCTCCACCATGTTCTTCACGTGTAATAAGAGCCAAAGTCTCCTCATCATAGTCACTAGTGGACTCATACCCACCATCCTCAGTAGCAATCATTACATGCTGAGATTTGCATTTTCTCGCATAATGTCCTCTTCCCTTACAACAACGACAAATAATATCACTTGTGTGCCCTGTCGATGCCATGGAAGAAGAAGAGCTCTGTGCAGGCCCGGCAGGTGCGCTCTTGGCAGATAGTGGTGGTTGTGCCTGCTTTCTTGTATCACGGCTGGAGGTGGAACCTGATGGAGGTGCTGGTGCAGTGGAAGTAGAAGATGCACGCGGTGTCCATGATGAAGGTCGACCTGCAGAAAAGTTAGTTCGCGCCAATGGCTGTCGATCCTTCACTTCACGTTCAGCTTTACAAGCAAGATGGAATAAACGAGTGATATTATTATAATCCTTATACTCTAGAATGGTCTGAATCTCTTTATTTAATCCACCCATAAAACGTGCAAGCATAGCTTCATTCTCCTCAACAATACCACATCTAATCATGCCAGTTTGTAATTCCTGATAATATTCTTCTACAGAATTTTTCCCTTGTCTTAAGTGCTGCAATTTTTGAAGTAATTCACGTTGATAATATGGTGGAACCCAACGAGTACGCATAGCAGTTTTCAAAGCAGCCCAAGTAGCTGGAACAGGATATAATCTACAATGTTCAGACCACCAAACACATGCAAAGCTAGTGAAAGCACAAACAGCAGCAGGAACACGTCTCTCCTCAGGATATTGTAAACATGTAAATCGTTGTTCAGTTTCTAACTCCCAAGTAAGATATATATCAGGAACATATCTACCCTCAGATGGTGGAATATTCAATTTCAGTTTAGGGAGATGGTCATGATCTCGTACCTGAGGTGGTGGTGCCGGCCTACCGTTGCGAATATATACCTGAGGTCGACCTGCTGGTGGTGGTGCTGGTGGCTGCACGTAGTTCTGATTTTGATCAACCTCATCCTCATAATCGCCCGCATAATCGTCATCCTCCTCAGCCGCCGCAGTAGCAGGAGCCAAAGAAGCATCAACAGTAGGTGCAGCGGCACCCGAATTTTGACCAGTCTCAATTGGAACGCGCTGTGCTCGTCCCACTTGATTTGGAAGGCGGCGTTGGAGATGTGGTTGTTGTTGTTGTAGAGGTGCGACATGTGCAGCCGGTAGTGGTTGGGGAAGACGCTTGAGTAATTCAGTAAACTTGTTATCCAGCTTTGTCTCGAACGACTTCTCCACGGCATCTATCTTCTCCATAGCCTCTTCAAATCTGTTTAGCACATCTCCCACCTGGCCACTCATCATTTGCTGAAATTTATCATGCAACTCCTTGTTCGTCATGTTCTCCCAATCAGTCTCATCGGCTTGTGATCCTGCCATAGTTAGCAGCAATAGAAACACAAAAGAATATGATCCTGCAGACTACTAGGAAGTGGTGGTGATGGTGGTGTGTCACAAAACCTTCAAGCGAATCTCAAATTCTTACCAGTTCTTACCCAGCAACAGGTGGTGATCGGCAACCGTTGTAGTCAAACGCTCAAAGCTTGGATAGAGCGATTACCAGGGAGAGTCAAACGCACGATGTAGATGTATGTGGAGCTGGGAAGGCTTATAATATGGTAGCAAAAATGCTCTGCAATAATCAATTCAGAGATGCAAAGTTGAAGAAATGCTCAACGACGGTACTGTGCTGGTCCTAGGCTAGACCGTGCTAGAGACGCGAGCCTAGAACACTAACAAAATCACGGCGCTGCACGTAAACAAGGGAAAAGCACACTCTGGAATTTATTTTTCTCTTTTTTGTTTTTTCGCGCTCTTTTTTTTTGCGCTCCTTTTTTTTTGCGAAAAATCACTATAATGGCGAGTGTCTCAAAACTCTTCCCAGGTCAAACTGATAGGATGGGCACAAAATTTTTTTGACTATTTTTTTTGGAAATCAGGGCAGTGACGACGAAAAAGTGCGACAAAAAATCACTATGATGGCGAGTGTCTCAAAACACTCCCCGGGACCTAAAAATAGGATAGGGAAAACATATTTTTGGTTGCCGAAAATTTGGCCTAAAAACTGCCCGGGGGTCTCCAGACCTACTCAGGCAAGGAAACACGAAACGGAAAATAGATGGATCTCTAAAACAAACCGAATATGAAAAGAACTCGGATTGGTGGTGGATATATGGTGGTAGGATATGGCAGCGGTGGTGGTATATGGTAGCGGTGGTGGTATATGGATACGGATTCAGAGCGGTGGCGGATAAGCAATAGTGGTAGATGGCAAGGCGATGATGATGGTGCGGCGGCGGCGTGACAACTTATGACCAGAACTCGAAACTCTAAAAGACTAGACTCTAAGACCAGCAACTTGACACGACGATGCAACCGCAAATTCAACAAAGCAAAAACCCTAAAAAGATTATGCAAAGGCTCAGATTGGTTCGGACATACTGAACTAACCCTAATTTTTTTTGTGGCTTTTTCATGGACTGTAGGTATGAAGAACAGACTCGATCTAAACTACGAAAAACAGTAAAATCTCACCGAGCAACCTGGAAATCTGATACCACTTGATAGAGGCAAAGGTGTCCCGTCTTTCGATGAGATGATGGATATCGCTTTGATGGAAGTCGACTTTGACGATCCGACTACGAACGTGCGAGGACGTCGCGCCTTAGCAATCGCTAAACCAACTCCGAGAGGTTATTGACCATGACGGAGCACGATCAACCTGACTACGAGGGTCTGTTTCCTGTGAGCAAACGAAGAACAAGCAAGACACTGAGATTGCAATCTGGATATTGCGAATATAAGATGAAAGCTTTATTGATCAAGGTGGGGTTCTGTGACGCCTTTGTCTGGTCGTTGAACACAAACGAAGTACGCGAAGTTGCAGCTATGGCGAACTTTTAATCTAAACAAAACCCAAAGTCTAAACGATGCCCTAAGGGCTGTATATATGGAGGAAGAGGGGGGAATTTCGTGTCCCTTTGGGAAGGGGCCCGAAACCAACCCTATCTCTTGCTTCCCCACACATACGGACTCTAAAAATAGCCTATACTCAAGTATTTCAAAATTACATGGGCCTGGCCCAATAATAAGGTGACGCAACACCTAGAATAGCCTCTGGACGAAAGTTATGAAGTAGCATCTTGTATATTTCGTCCAAGGCTTCATGCACGCATTATGGTGGCTTCAACGTCCTGAAATCATCACTTGTAACTCCGATCTTGTCCCCCATGTGCATGCCATCATCTCCATGCTTGTTCTTGCTACAATGTTGATCCTTGTCAAAGCTAGGCCCTTCATTTGTAAGCAAAACAAATGTATCCAATTTAGGCAGCATCATATTCTCATGAACATTAGAATCATTACCAAGAAACAAAAGTACCTGGTAATTTAATTGGCGTGCGCGAGCTCTAGTAATTGGTCCAGTATGTATAGCAGCAGGGGCTGTGGGTGTAACAATGGTATTGATGTCCTCATCAATTGTGAGAAATCTTGATAGCAGTTTCATTGTCACAAAGCAATGGAACATGTTTCACATATATCCCATAATCTTTAAGAGTTTGGCTCATCCAAAGTAATTGAGCACAACATGAACCAGCCTGAATATATTCCACTTCGGCGGTGGATAAGGATACCGAGTTTTGTTTCTTGGAGGACCAAGACTGTCAGGACCCCGATTCCAAGTCACATCGATCTAGCCGGTAACACCTCATATCACTTTGCGGCCTCACGCACAGTATTCCCACGGGTGTCGCCTTACCATGGCCCGGGACCGTTTGCGCCTTTTGGCTCACGTATATGACAGTGTCGCTAGCATCCATACGACAGAGAACCCGGGCCGACATGACTAGTCGTGAACCCAAAGTGGCACTAACTTACAGGGACAGGCATACATGAATCAACATTGAGCATGTCGGTTAGCAGAGTGTGAATCCGGGCTGTAGCACTAGGCTAACAGGACTCTGGTGAACCGGGCTGTAGCAGGCTAGGCAGGACTCCGGATGTCACCGCGTGACATTTCCCCGAAGGGACAGACACAGGAACAAAGTGAATCACATACCGGCCAGTCAAGTTGTAACGCCCACGATGCGGCTATATCTCCCACGTGTCGAGGCACGACTTAGAGGCATAACCGCATTGTGGTTTTTGTCGCAACAAGGGTCATCTTCACACAATCCCATGTAATGAACAAGAATGGGATAAAGAGTTGGCTTACAATCGCCACTTCACACAATACATAAATATAATTCATACATCATCCAAAATACACACATAGACCGACTACGGTCAAGATCCAAATGAAAATAAGATAACCCCAAATGCTAGATCCCCGATCGTCCCAACTGGGCTCCACTACTGATCATCAGGAAAAGACACATAGTAACGACCACGTTCCTCATCGAACACCCACTTCAGATCGATCCCATCATCTGCACTGGCATCGTCGGCACCTGCAACTGTTTTGGTAGAATCTGTGAGTCACGAGGACTCAGCAATCTCGCACCCGCGAGATCAAGACTATTTAAGCTTAAAGGAAAGGATGGTGTAATGAGGTGCAGCTGCAGCAGGCACTAAGCATATATGGTGGCTAACATACGCAAGAGAGAGCGAGAAGAGAAGCAACGGAACGGTCGTCAACTAGTAATGACCAAGAAGTGATCCTGAACTTCTACTTACGTCATTCATAACTCAAACCGTGTTCACTTCCCGGACTCTGCCGAGAAGAGACCATCACGGCTACACACGCAATTGGTGTATTTTAACTGGGTCAAGTGACAAGTTCTCTACAACCGGACATTAACAAATTCCCATCTGCCTCATAACCACGGGCACGGCTTTCGAAAGATAATACCCTGCAGGGGTGTCCCAACTTAGCCCCATCATAAGCTCTCACGGTCAACGAAGGATAAACCTTCTCCCGGAAAGACCCGATCAGTCTCGGAATCCCACTTTACAAGACATTTCGACAATGGTAAAACAAAACCAACAAAGCCGCCCGATGCGCCGGCAAATCCCGATAGGAGCTGCACATATCTCATTCTCAGGGCACACCGGATTGTCCAAGCTTCCGATTGGCGAGCCCAGAGTTGCCCCTGGTGGCCACCGGCGACTGACAGGTTGGACCAATACTCAGAGGAGCACTGGCCCGGGGGTTTAAATAAAGATGACCCTCGGGCTCGCGAAAACCCGGGGGAAAAGGCTTAGGTGGATTGGTAAAACCAAAGTTGGGCCTTGCTGGAGGAGTTTTATTCAAGTCGAACTGTCAAGGGGGTCCCATAAATCACCCAACCGTGTAAGGAACGCAAACTCAAGGAACATAATACCGGTATGACAGAAACTAGGGCGGCAAGAGTGGAACAAAACACCAGGCATAAGGCCGAGCCTTCCACCCTTTACCAAAATATATAGATGCATTAATTAAATATGAGATATTGTGATATCCCAACATATCCATGTTCCAGCATGGAACCAACTTCAACTTCACCTGCAACTAGCAACGCTATAAGAAGGGCTGAGCAAAAGCGGTAACTTAGCCAAACAACGGTTTGCTAGGAAAGGATGGTTAGAGGCTGACATGGAAATATGGGAGACATGATATAGCAAGTGGTAGGTAGCGCAGCATGGCAATAGAGCGAACAACTAGCAAAGCAAAGATAGAAGTGATTTCGAGGGGTGGTCATCTTGCCTGCAAGGTTCTCAGAGTTGTCGAAAGCTTGATCCTCGTAAGCGTACTCAACAGGTTCCTCGTTCACGAACTCGTCTCCTGGCTCTACCCAAAACAAGAACACAAGAAACGGAACCACAATCAATCACGGGAGATGCACAAGCAACATGATGCAAAACATGAATGATATGCAAGATATGGTATGCGATGCATATGGGTGCTCCGGAAGAAAAATGATGAACAAGGCAGTAACTTGGAAAACCAAGCATGCCACTGGAAATATGAGATGATTTCGGTTGAAATTGATATAAAGATCACCGGAAACGGATGCACGGTTTGCAAATGGCAAGCAAAACAAGAATGACACGAATCTGCGATTAACAGCATGATAGCACATAGAGTGCAACAAGTAACAATGCTACAGCACTCCAACATAGCAACAAAGCATATGACAGTAATCTACAGGAGATTCCTGACAAAATATGAACACTGAGCTACGGCTAGATTACAACATAACAAGCTCAAACAAGAATGACAATAGTGCAAAAGATAACAGGTTCACAGACTTGGTGAAATTACTGGACATGTCTGAAACAGCATCAGGAAGCAATGTTCAGAGCACGAAAAAAGGCATGGAAGTATTGTACTAAATGCATATGACAAAAGTCCCTTACTGACCATAAGCCAAAAAGGACCAGAAGATATGGTGGCAACCATGCAAACATAGCAAGTTTCGTTAACAGGTTTCAGACTTAGCAGAAAACAGAGCATGGCAGAAACAATAATATGAAGGCATCTTTGTGAGCTTGATGCACTCACCACAAAGCAATTCATGACAAAACAAGCATACCTACAGCAAGATGGCATGTTTGTGAAACTATCCATGGCAAGAACAAAAGCATAGCATGTATGGATCAACTACAACAAGCTCGACAAAATTGAATAACACGTAAACAATCTGCCAGAAATATTTATAGCAAAAGTAGAGCAAGATTGAGTCATGCTATGGCACTCCATAATTGCAAAAAAGGGCAGGAATGGATCAATTACAACAATATCTACAACACATCCTTACTGGACATCTCCAAAATATGCACGGATCTCTCTGTAGCATCAAGTTTACATGGCAACAAAATAACAGCAGACAAAGACTTGGAGAAAACACCAAGTCCCTGAAATCAGAAACATTACGGAGCCTAGTTTGCATGCTTGTGCTAGTCACCACAGAGGTCACACAAATACATGGTATACACCAATGGAAAGATGGCATGGCATAGAACAAAACACATGTAGAGATCATTCCCATAAGATGCACAGATTAAATGATACAAAAATAACAAATCTCCAATTTCTGCTAAGTACAACAGATAACAGCAATGAGCAGTATTGCACCAGAGATTTGGGCATCAAGATGGACTCTAATGAACATCGTGCAATTGAACAAAATGTCGAGCATCACGAGGCGAACAATTTGACATATTACACGCACGAAACCGAGCTATATGCAGAGAGTTATGCCATGATGAACAGGGGTATATAATGTGAAAATGCAAAAGACTTGGGATTTTCGGGGAAAGAAAAAGTCAATCGAGGAGGGCGGCCCGATCGGACTGGCACGAGGGCGCTCGCCGGAGGTCACCGGAGGAGGTGGAGACGGCGGCCGGCGTGGCCTCGTGCGGAGAGGAGGGAGGCGCCCGGCGTCGAGGAGGAGGCGGCGGCGTCGGAGGGCGGCGACGGGAGGCCGGCGGCGGAGCACGGCGGCGCGGGGCGGCGGCGGCGAACAGGGCGGCGGCGCCGCTCGGGCGCGCTGAGGGCGCACGGGCTCGGGGCGGAGGAGGAGCGGGCCGGGAGGGCCGCGGACGGGCCCCGACAGGCCGGCGGCGATGTGGGCGCGGGCATGCCACGTGGCAGCGCGGGAGAGGTCGGCTGCGGCGGCGGACGTGTCTGGCGGGGTACGGACGTGTCCGGCGGCGGCGGGGGAAAATGCTAGGGTTTCATCTGCGGATTATTTCGGGAGGGGAGGCAAATATATAGGTAGAGGGAGCTAGGAGAGTCCAAATGAGGTGCGGTTTTCGCCCACATGATCGTGATCGAACGACCTACAGCATGGAAGAGAGTTTGGTGGGTTTTGGGCTGGTTTTGAGGGGGGTTTTGCTGCAACACACAAACGGACTTTGCGGATGCCCGGTTAATCGTTGGAGTACGAAACAACCTCCAAATGGAACGAAACTTGACCGGTGGTCTACCGGTGGTATACCAAGGCCACTTGACAAGCCTCGGTCCATTCTGAGAACGTTTGACACCCGCTCACGAAAGAAAACAAGAGGGGTGCGCCGGAGGAGGTGGGAGCGCCGGATTGCAAAACGGACAACGGGGAAAATGCTCGGATGCATGAGACGAATACGTATGCAAATGCAATGCACATGATGACATGGTATGAGATGCATGACATGAACAAAATGCAAAACGAAAGACAAAACCCGACCACGGAGGGAATATCATAACACATAGCCGAAAATGGCAAGAGTTGGAGTTACAAATATGGAAAGTTACATCCGGGGTGTTACAACACTCCACCACTACGAGAGGATCTCGTCCCGAGATCTAGGACTGAAAGAACTCTGGATATTCGGAACGGAGGTGGTCCTCGCATTCCCAGGTGGCTTCTCGGTCGGAATGGTGCGACCACTTCACTTTCAGGAATTTGATTGACTTGTTGCGAGTCTTGCGCTCAGTTTCTTCAAGAATAGCAATGGGGTGCTCATGATAAGACAGATCTTCTTGGAGGTCAATCTCTTCGAAGTTGATAGTGCGCTCAGGCGTCTTGAAGCACTTGCGGAGCTGTGACACATGGAACACATCGTGCACGTTCGCGAAGTTGGAAGGAAGCTCAAGTTGATAGGCGAGGTCGCCTCTTTTGCTAATGATCTTGAAAGGACCCACGTATCCAGGGGCAAGCTTCCCTTTGATACCGAAGCGACGAGTGCCTTTCATTGGAGAGACGCGGAGGTAGACATGGTCTCCGATGTCGAAAGCCACATCACGGTGCTTACTATCATAGTAACTCTTCTGGCGCGATTGCGCGGCTTTGAGATTATCACGGATGACTTTACACATTTCTTCAGCTTCTCTAATTAAGTAATTGCCAAGAAGTTGGCGTTCACCAGTCTCTGACCAATTGAGAGGAGTACGGCACTTTCTGCCATAGAGAATCTCGAATGGGGCCTTGCCCGAACTCGCTTGGAAGCTGTTGTTGTAGGAGAATTTGGCATATGGAAGACAATCTTCCCATTTCATGCCAAAGGAAATGACACAAGCCCTGAGCATATCTTCAAGAATTTGATTGACTCGCTCGACTTGGCCACTAGTTTGAGGATGGAAAGCTGTGCTGAAGCGAATGTTTGTGCCCATGGCCTTCTGGAAGGAGTCCCAGAACTTAGAGGTGAAGATGCTTCCAAGATCTGAAGAAATCAATTGTGGAATGCCGTGCAAAGAGACAATTCTGGAGGTGTATAGCTCTGCCAACTGAGCTGCTATGATGGATTCTTTGATTGGAAGGAAATGAGCCACTTTAGAAAGCTTGTCGATGACAACGAAAATAGCATCCTTTCCGCGCTTGGACTTGGGAAAACCAGTCACGAAGTCCATTTCGATATGATCAAACTTCCATTCTGGGATAGCAAGAGGTTGGAGGAGACCAGCTGGTCGTTGGTGTTCTTCTTTCACTCTTCGACAGACATCACATTCATTCACGAATTGAGCGATTTCTCGCTTCATTCGAGTCGACCAATACGACTGCTTGAGGTCATGATACATCTTCGTACTTCCAGGGTGAATGGAAAGGAGAGAATTGTGCGCTTCGTTCATAATGACTTTCCTTAGATCACCTTTAGGAACCACAATCCGGTCCTCGAAGAATAAAGTGTCTCTGTCATCAACGCGATAGCACTTGTATTTGGAAAGACCCTTGTCGATACCACGTTTCACCTTCTTCACCATGGTATCAAGAAGTTGTGCCTCACGAATTTGATCTTCCAAATTAGGAGAGACTATGAGGTTGCCAAGAAAGCCTTGAGGAACAACTTGGAGATTCAGCTTGCGGAAAGCTTCACAAAGATCTGGTTGGAATGGCTTGAGAATTAGGCTGTTGCAATAAGCCTTCCTGCTTAAAGCATCTGCAGTGACATTGGCCTTGCTGGAGTATATTCAATACTTGGATTGTACTCTTGAATCATTTCGACCCATCGAGTCTGCCTGAGGTTGAGGTTGGGCTGACTGAAGATGTACTTGAGACTCTTGTGATCGGTGAATATGTCCACTTGTCTTCCCAACAAGAGATGTCTCCACGTTATTAATGCATGGACAACTGTTGCCAACTCAAGATCGTGAGTGGGGTAGTTCTTCTCATTGGGCTTCAACTGACGAGAGGTATAGGCCACAACTTTCTTCTCTTGCATTAACACAGCACCGAGACCTTGGAGAGAAGCATCACAGAAAACTTCAAATGGCTTGGATTCGTCAGGAGGAGTTAAGACAGGAGCTATGACTAGTTTCTCTTTGAGAGTGTTGAAAGCAACGTCACACTCAGGAGACCGGACATACTTCACATGCTTCTGGAGGAGGTTGGAAAGAGGCTTTGCAATCTTAGAGAAATTCTCAACGAATCTTCGGCAATAGCTTGCAAGACCAAGAAAACTGCGAAGCTGCTTGACATTCTGAGGAGGTTGCCAATTCACAATTGCGGACACCTTCTCGGGGTTAAAAGCGATGCCCTTGGCAGAGATGATGTGACCAAGGTAAAGAACTTCATCGAGCCAAAACTCACATTTTGAGAACTTCGCATAGAATTGATACTCTCTGAGCTTGTCGAGCACCAATCGCAAATGTTTGGCATGATCCTTCTTATTCTTGGAGAAGACCAATATATCATCGAGATACACCAGGACGAATTCATTGGTATAGGGGTTGAAAATGAAATTCATCATCCGAGAAAATGTTGGAGGAGCATTGACAAGGCCGAAAGACACCACAGTATATTCATAAGAACCAAAGCTTGTTCTGAATGCTGTCTTGGGAATATCTTCTTCATGAATGTGAATCTGATGATAACCCATACGAAGGTCAAGCTTGGAGAAAACTTTAGCACCTTTGAGTTGCTCGAATAGCTCAGTGATGTTGGGAAGTGGATACTTGTTCTTGATTGTCTTCTTGTTCAATGGACGGTAGTCGACACAAAGTCGGTCCGTGCCATCCTTCTTCTTTACAAAAAGAGCACCACAACCCCATGGAGAAGAACTCGGTCTGATCAAACCCAGATGCTCTTGTTCATCGAGCTGTTTCTTCAATTCCTTCAGCTCCTTGGGTCCAAGCTTGTATGGACGCTTGCAAACGGGTTCAGTGCCCGGCTCAAGATCGATAACGAACTCAACTGGCCGGTGAGGAGGCATACCCGGAAGCTCTTCTGGAAAGACATCTTGATACTCACAAACGACTGGAATTTGAGAGATGGCATTCAATTCGCCCTTCTCATTGAGAGAAAATAACCGAATGGTTTCATCACGAGCGGCATAAATGATAACATCCTCAGAAGAGTGTGTCAATTGAATTTCCCATGCAGCACAATCAAGTTGAGCCATGTGCTTAGAAAGCCAGTCCATCCCGAGAATTAGATCAATATCCGAGTCACCAAGAACAACTGGAGAAGACAGAAATTTATAGTTTCCCATCTTGATGGAAACATCGGGAGCAACCAAACTAGAAGTCAAAAGCTTTCCCAGAGAAACAACTTGCATAACTTTGGATAAATACTCTGTGTCAACATTGTGCTTCGATGCAAATGGGTATGACAAGAAAGAATGCGATGCACCAGTATCAAATAAGACTTTTGCAGAAATATCATTAACTTAGAGATTACCCATTATCACATCAGTAGATTCCTCCGCTTGAGCTGCATTCATCATGTTCACCTTTGTAGACTATGGATTATGCTTGACCACTGCATTGCTGGAAGATCTGACAGGAGGAGGAGGCGGAAGGCGCCTTTGGTTGAAGCATTTGTTAGCATAGTGATCTTTCAGCTGACACTTGTTGCAAGTCACCTCTTAGAGTGGACGATGATAAGGAGCATTGGACTTTGGAGCTTGATTCTGAGACTTGTTCTGATAGCTAGAGTTGGAAGAACCATGGCCACCTTTGTTCTTCTGCTGGTAAGGCTGACGAAACGGAGGAGGAGGAGGTAACCAGAACTTCTGTTGCTTAGCTGCCACAAGTGAGGAAGAAGAAGACTGAACTGCGTCTCTGACTCTCTTCTTAGAAGCCTCACACTTTAGCTGAGCAGCCTCTTGCTTCATTGCCATGTTATAGAATTGATCAAACTGAGTAGGCTCAACAAGAACGAGAGCTAACTGCAGATTCTCTCTAAGGTCACCTCTGAAGTGAAAGATCATGCTCTTTTCATCAGGATCGTCTTGTTTAGCGAAGCGAGCAAGTTTCTGAAACTGGATGTTGAATTGATACACAGACATGTTGCCTTACTTGAGATTGCGGAACTCCTCACACTTGCTCTCGACAACACTTTGTGGAATGTGGTGCGCTGTGAAGTCCCGACAGAAGTCAGTCCAAGTAATCACACGACCTCCTCTGGAATCTTTGTATTGTTGATACCAATCAACAGCTTGGTCCTTGAGCTGAAAAGAAGCAAACTTGACATAGTCCTCAGGCCTGACATTGCTACATTCAAAATGCTTGTTGATGTCCACGAGCCAATCATCGGCATCCGTGGCCTCGGCACAGTAGCTGAAAGACTTGGGCTGATTTGCGAGAAACTGGTTGAGGGTAGCGAAGTGAGGCTGATTGTTGCCTTGACCTTGATTTCCTTGATTGCCTTGCCCTTTGGTGCGTTCTTGCAAGAGTTGTAGAATCATTTGAGCATTGGCGTTGGTGGCTGCCATGATAGCTTGCCATGCCTCCGGAGGTGGAGGTGGTGGCGGAGGGTTCGCTTGACTCCCTTCATTGCGATCCGGATTCTGACGCGTTGGGGGAGCCATCCTGAAGAGGGTGACATCCGTTAGCATCTTGATAGACAAATAGATAAGTAGAATCATCGGATAGAAATTTCAACATATAGTCTTCACAATAAGCATTCGAACGAGGATGAATGAATGAATTCCATAGTAAATCATCGCACTTCCACAAATTGAGAAGCCACTTAGAAAAGGTGTGGATTTAACATATGACTTCGAAGCAACTCGAATACCACAATTCAAAACAAAACAAAGTATTGGCTTGCAGAATAAGCCGGAACAAACATATGATAGAGATTTCGTCCGAAGTTTTCATGGTGGGGCCTACACGGGATCAATCGTGCAGCACCATCATGTACAAGGCTGTGCACATGACATATGAAGCATCCCCGAGTCGGCATAGCCAAGGACTCTTTAAGACGCTACATGACCACTGTAAGACCAACCGTGTACAGGCGGACCACTAGACGTCGAACCCCAATCTCATATCATGCGTCTGACGGAAAGATATCCTAAGAGCTACTTGAATTCCCACTTATAAACTCCCGAAACTTTCTGGTTATGCAATCTGGTGTTGTGGATACAGGGGACACAAAATATATCTCCCAAACTAACAATCCCTAGATCCAGCTGTATCCATCCGTCAACACATAACCAAGAAACCTTCGGAAATCGTGTACCTCAACCTTCAAAAAACATCTGTTATACGAGTTATGGCAATACTCCCGAACTCCCGCCCCAGTACTGGGTGGCGTCGAGGTGATCTCACCAGCAACTGCTTAAAAGAGATTTCGATGTAGGCGAAACTCAGATATTCCAGAACTGCAACGATAAAATTGTGACGACAACACCTCGGAGCTCAACTCCCCGGGACACTGCCACAACCCCTAAATGTCAGGAGGCACCAAGAACAATGTTCTCGTCACAAAACCATCAGAACGATTCCAAGATACCCGCGTGATCCTAAAATTTATTTTTTACTGAAATTTGAGGAGAGAAGAGTCAAAACTTCTACGTCAGGAGACCTCACCAGAGCGACGAAGGGACTGCGGAGTAAAAAGAATCCTACTCTCCGATATATATATAATCCTAAGACTCAAAACATTTTTGTTCTAGACTCAACAACGCCAGCGATTCGATCAAGCAGGGGGCTCCTAAGTCGGGGATGGCTCTGATTACCAACTTGTAACACCCATGACGCGGCTATATGTCCCACGTGTCGAGGCACGACTTAAAGGCATAACCGCATTGTGGTTTTTGTCGCAAGAAGGGTCATCTTCACACAATCCCATGTAATGAACAAGAATGGGATAAAGAGTTGGCTTACAATCGCCACTTCACACAATACATAAATATAATTCATACATCATCCAAAATACACACATAGACCGACTACGGTCAAGATCCAAATGAAAATAAGATAACCCCAAATGCTAGATCCCCGATCGTCCCAACTGGGCTCCACTACTAATCATCAGGAAAAGACACATAGTAACGACCACGTTCCTCATCGAACTCCCACTTGAGATCGATCCCATCATCTGCACTGGCATCGTCGGCACCTGCAACTGTTTTGGTAGAATCTGTGAGTCACGAGGACTCAGCAATCTCGCACCCGCGAGATCAAGACTATTTAAGCTTAAAGGAAAGGATGGTGTAATGAGGTGGAGCTGCAGCAGGCACTAAGCATATATGGTGGCTCACATACGCAAGAGAGACCAAGAAGAGAAGCAACGGAACGGTCGTCAACTAGTAATGACCGAGAAGTGATCCTGAACTCCTATTTACGTCATTCATAACTCAAACCATGTTCACTTCCCAGACTCCGCCGAGAAGAGACCATCACGGCAACACACACAATTGGTGTATTTAACTGGGTCAAGTGACAAGTTCTCCACAACCGGACATTAACAAATTCCCATCTGCCTCATAACCGCGGGCACGGCTTTCGAAAGATAATACCCTGCAGGGGTGTCCCAACTTAGCCCATCATAAGCTCTCACGGTCAACGAAGGATAAACCTTCTCCCGGAAAGACCCGATCAGTCTCGGAATCCCGGTTTACAAGACATTTCGACAATGGTAAAACAAAACCAGCAAAGCCGCCCGATGTGCCGAAAAATCCCGATAGGAGCTGCACATATCTCGTTCTCAGGGCACACCGGATTGTCGAAGCTTCCGATAGGAGAGCCCAGAGTTGCCCCTGGTGGCCACCGGCGACTGACAGGTTGGACCAATACTCAGAGGAGCACTGGCCCGGGGGTTTAAATAAAGATGACCCTCGGGCTCGCGAAAACCCAGGGGAAAAGGCTTAGGTGGAATGGTAAAACCAAAGTTGGGCCTTGCTGGAGGAGTTTTATTCAAGGCGAACTGTCAAGGGGGTCCCATAAATCACCCAACCGTGTAAGGAACGCAAACGCAAGGAACATAATACCGGTATGACAGAAACTAGGGCGGCAAGAGTGGAACAAAACACCAGGCATAAGGCCGAGCCTTCCACCCTTTACCAAAATATATAGATGCATTAATTTAATAAGATATATTGTCTTATCCCAACATATCCATGTTCCAACATGGAACCAACTTCAACTTCACCTGCAACTAGCAACGCCATAAGAAGGGCTTTGCAAAAGCGGTAACTTAGCCAAACAACGATTTGCTAGGAAAGGATGGTTAGAGGCTGACATGGCAATATGGAAGACATGATATAGCAAGTGGTAGGTAGCGCGGCATGGCAATAGAGCGAACAACTAGCAAAGCAAAGATAGAAGTGATTTCGAGGGGTGGTCATCTTGCCTGCAAGGTTCTCAGAGTTGTCGAAAGCTTGATCCTCGTAAGCGTACTCAACAGGTTCCTCGTTCACGAACTCATCTCCCGGCTCTACCCAAAACAAGAACACAAGCAACGGAACCACAATCAATCACGGGAGATGCACAAGCAACATGATGCAAAACATGAATGATATGCAAGATATGGTATTCGATGCATATGCGTGCTCCGGAAGAAAAATGATGAACAAGGCAGTAAATGGGCAAACCAAGCATGCCACTGTAAAGATGAGATGATTTCGGTTGAAATCGATATAAAGATCACCGGAAACGGATGCACGGTTTGCAAATGGCAAGCAAAACAAGAATGACACGAATCTGCGATTAACAGCATGATAGCACATAGAGTGCAACAAGTAACAATGCTACAGCACTCCAACATAGCAACAAAGCATATGACAGTAATCTACAGGAGATGCTTGACAAAATATGAACACTGAGCTACGGCTAGATCACAACATAACAAGCTCAAACAAGCATGACAAAAGTGCAAAAGATAACAAGTTCACAGACTTAGGCATCAGGAAGCAATGTTCAGAGCACGAAAAAAACATGCTACAGGAACTTAACATAGCAAAACAAGGCATGGAAGTATTCTACTAAATGCATATGACAAAAGTCCCTTACTGACCATAAGCCAAAAAGGACCAGAAGATATGATGGCAACAATGCAAACATAGCAAGTTTCGTTAACAGGTTTCAGACTTAGCAGAAAACAGAGCATGGCAAAAACAATAATATGAAGGAATCTTTGTGAGCTTGATGCACTCACCACAAATTAATGCATGACAAAACAAGCATACCTACAGCAAGATGGCATGTTTGTGAAGCTATCCATGGCAAGAACAAAAGCATAACATGTATGGATCAACTACAAGAAGCTTGGCAAATTTGAATAACACGTAAACAATCTGCCAGAAATATTTATAGCAAAAGTAGAGCAAGATTGAGTCATTCTATGGCACTCCATAATTGCAAAAAGGGCAGTAATGGATCAATTACAACAATATCTACAAAACATCCTTAATGGACATCTCCAAAATATTCATGGATCTCTCTGTAGCATCAAGTTTACATGGCAACAAAATAACAGCAGACAAAGACACAGAGAAAACACTAAGTCCCTGAAATCAGAAACATTACGGAGCCTAGTTTGCATGCTTGTGCTAGTCACCACAGAGGTTACAATAATACATGGCATACACAACTGGAAAGACGGCATGGCATACCACAAAACACATCTAGAGCTGATGCCCATAAGATGCACAGATTAAATGATACAAAAATAACAAATCTCGAAGTTCTGCTAAGTAACAGCAGATAACAGCAACTAGCACTCTTGCACCAGAGATTTGGGCGTCAAGATGGACTCTAATGAACATGGTGCAATTGAGCAAAATGTGAGGCGAACAATCTGACATATTACACGCACGGAACGGAGCTATATGCGGAGAGTTATGCCTTGATGAACAGGGGTATATAATGTGAAAATGCAAAAGACTTGGGATTTTCGGGGAAAGAAAAAGTCAATCGAGGAGGGCGGCCCGATCGGACTGGCACGAGGGCGCTCGCCGGAGGTCACCGGAGGAGGTGGAGACGGCGGCCGGCGTGGCCTCGTGCAGAGAGGAGGGAGGCGCCCGGCGTCGAGGAGGAGGCGGCGGCGTCGGAGGGCGGCGACGGGAGGCCGGCGGCGGCGGCGAACAGGGCGGCGGGGCCGCTCGGGCGCACGGAGGGCGCACGGGCTCGGGGCGGAGGAGGAGCGGGCCGGGAGGGCCGCGGACGGGCCCCGACGGGCCGGCGGCGATGTGGGCGTGGGCATGCCATGTGGCAGCGCGGGAGAGGTCGGCTGCGGCGGTGGACGTGTTCGGCGGCGGCGGGGAAAAGTGCTAGGGTTTCATCTGCGGATTATTTCGGGAGGGGAGGCAAATATATAGGTAGAGGGAGCTAGGAGAGTCCAAATGAGGTGCGGTTTTCGCCCACACGATCGTGATCGAACGACCTACAGCATGGTAGAGAGTTTGGTGGGTTTTAGGCTGATTTTGAGGGGGGTTTTGCTGTAACACGCAAACGGACTTTGCGGATGCCCGGTTAACCGTTGGAGTACCAAACGATCTCCAAATGGAACGAAACTTGACCGGTGGTCTACCGGTGGTATACCAAGGCCACTTGAGAAGCCTTGGTCCATTCCGAGAACGTTTGACACCCGCTCTCAAAATAAAACAACAGGGGTGCGCCAGAGGAGGTGGGACCGCCGGATTGCAAAACGGACAACGGGGAAAATGCTCGGATGCATGAGACGAACACGTATGCAAATGCAATGCACATGATGACATGGTATGAGATGCATGACATGAGCAAAATGCAAAACGAAAGACAAAACCCGAACACGGAGGGAATATCATAACACATAGCCAAAAATGGCAAGAGTTGGAGTTACAAATATGGAAAGTTACATCCGGGGTGTTACACAAGTGTTCCGGAGCAGTAGTGCTGGGCTAGCCGGACTCCGGTGAACCGGGCTGTAGCGGACTACTATGGCTCATGGAAGCCCAAGACTACATTTCCCCATAAGAGAGGCTACCAAGGATAAACAACTAGGTTGTCGGATCCCACACATACCAAGCATTTCAATCATACACACAATATGCTCGATATGTGTAAATACAACATGGCATCACAACAAAACTCTACGACTCAAAGTATTTATTCAATAGGCTCCGAGGAGCGAGATATTACAAACATGGGTCTCATGACCCAACATTCAGAACATACAAGTCAAAGCACATGCGAAAGCTTAACATGTCTGAGTACATACATCTACAAATGAAAAAGGCTGAGAAGCCTGACTATCTACCAGATCTTGCCGAGGGCACAAGATCGTAGCTGAGGTATCAAGCTAAACGTCGAAGTCCACACGGAACTACTAGCGAGACTGACATCTCTCTGCAAAAGATAAAATAGGCAAACGTGAGTACAAATGTACCCAGCAAGACTTACATCAGAACTAGCTACATATGCATCAGTATAAAACAAAGGGGGTGGTGGAGTTTGACTGCAGCAAGCCAGCTTTGACTCAGTGGCTATCCTAAACTATGACAGCAAGTAACTCTTTTTAAGTGGCGCACACGAGTCCACATATTCGCCATATCAATACACCTCTATGGATCTGCTCCTGTCTCCCTACGAGAAGGCCATTCATAGCACTCACGCTTATCTTGCGAGTTTTAGAGTATCCACTTTCACTTGTCTATGAACTGTACAGTGAACCCATAAGTCCTTTACCACGGACACGGCTATTCGAATAGATCATTTATAACCCTGCAGGGGTGTACTTCTTCACACATGTTTCCACCACTTAGCGTCTGCACACGACATGTGCTCGGCAGACTTCAAGCGAAAGCCGACGTGGGTGTAGACCACGACCTACCTAAACACTCAAGTCTCTAGTCCAGGTTTAACGCCTATCCAGGTTCCATCCGCAGGGAGTCCGGCCGAGGTTTCCACATACGGCCCCGAACGATGTGTACAGGGTTCCGCGACACCAAACGGGCGCCCGGCATACCCGGTCACGTGCCTGCCGCATCACAGCCCACCCCTCGGGTTAGCGCTCCTGGACAGAGGACTAGGGTGGTTAAGAAGTAGAGCGAGGTCATATTTTAGGGCCCAATGCATGGTAGTAGCTGTTTCATGGATCACAAACACAGAACTTAGTTCCTGAGGACGGCTTCAATGAGACAACCCACCATGTACTCATACATGGCCTCTCACCGTTACCTTTACCAAATCGTGTTCATCACCATTCCAATTCATCCCCGATGCATCAGACCTGACTCAAATCTAAGCAGTAGCAGGCATGATAAACAAGCATGAATGAGTAGGGACATCAGGGCTCAAACAACTCCTACTCATGCTAGTGGGTTTCATCTATTTACTGTGGCAATGACAGGTCATGCAGAGGAAAAAGGGGTTCAACTACCGCAGCATGTAACAGGTGAATCGTTGTTGTCCTAATGAAGTAAAATAGAGCAGGAGCGAGAGAGTGGGGTTGTATCGGAATGAACAAGGGGGTTTGCTTGCCTGGCACTTCTGAAGATAATATAGCTCTTCATCGGTGTCATCAAACTCGTCGTCGGAACGTCGTCTACTGAGAGGGGACAAATACCGGCAAAGAAGGAAGAACACAATCAATGCAATGCAACAATATGATGCATGATCATGACATGGCAATATGTTGTGGTTTGAGCTAATGCAACTAGAAACCAGATTAAATGAGTTGGTTTGAACCAAGGGCTCAAATTCAAACTCCATATGTGCTTATTTAAATGCCAATTATGCAAATT
Organism: Aegilops tauschii subsp. strangulata; assembly: GCF_002575655.3. Classification (NCBI taxonomy): domain Eukaryota; kingdom Viridiplantae; phylum Streptophyta; class Magnoliopsida; order Poales; family Poaceae; genus Aegilops; species Aegilops tauschii. The sequence continues at coordinate 160,973,803 of NC_053039.3, forward strand.
TCCATATACAACAACCTTAGGTTGTCCAAACATGCATGAAATGGTACAGATGGATAGATTTGATTTTTCTGATCATTTTTCATATATAATTTGTTTGATTTGGAGTTACGGATTAATTTCTATGAATTTTTGAAGTTAGCATTATGTTATGAAATTTCCTGAATAAGAATAAATCCAGAAAATAATTAACTGCGTCAGCACTGCATCACTGTGATGTCAGCGGTCAACGGTCAGCCCAGGTCAATCTGACCAGTGGGTCCACTGCTCGGTGACCAAGTGCATCCTATGGTCAATGACAGGTGGGTCCGGTCAACAGCCACGTCAGCGAAGTCAACCTGACGTGTCGGCCCGGTGGGTTAGTCTAAGTTAAACAGGGAATAAATCTCGGGGTTAATTAGCATGTGGGGCCCATCCGTCAGTGGCACAGTGATTAGCTAATGGCGTCATTAGTTTTAAGTAAGTGTACCATGTCGGCTCGCAAGAGTTTCGCCGACGACGACCAAAAACGCGACGGCGACGCACTGGGGTGGCTCGGGTTTCGCCTACAGTGCACCGTTCGGTGCGCCCTTTGGCCCTACGGAGAGCTGGCGCGTCGGGTGGTGGTGGTCTCCGGGCCTGGGGTGGCCAGAGTCGACGGCGGCGAGCTCGGTTGCGGCCGCCGGAGTTCGGGTGGCCACGGGTTAGCTGCTGCGGCGTGCAACCGGGCGGGTGCTTGCGCTAGGAATGCTGTACAGGATGCCACAAGTTCGTTGGGCTCGCCCGGGTGACCAAATGGTCACCGGAGCTACGTCGACGGCGAGCTCGGGCGGCGGTGTGCTACGGTCATCAAGGGGGCGACGTCTACGGCGAGCAAACGATGCAGCGAAGAGGGGGGTTCGATGCAGAAGCTCACAACGGATCTAATGGAGTGGTCGGCGAGCTTGGGGGAGGCTTGGTGCAGCCGGTGCGGCGGTGGCGATCTCGTCTGCTGAGCGTGGAGAAGACGTGTCGATGGCAGGGCGGTAGGGCGTCCGGAGATGCGTGGCTCGTCGAGGACGAAGAGGAGGTCATAGCGGAGCTTCTGGTCACAGCAGCGAGGCGAGAGGAGCACGGTGGGCACAACTATGGCGAGCGGCGGCAACGAACCCATTCAGGTGTGCGTGAGTGAGAGAGCCAGAGAAGAGGGAGAGTGAGCGAGGCGGTCAGCGGGATCGGGACGGCACGCAGAAGTCGTCCACGCGTCCAGGGGCTCGTTGGCAAGGAGGTGGCCGCGCGTGTGCCGGCGCGCGGCGAGCACGCGCCCTCCTGCCCACTGGCAAAAGGTGGGAGACGATTGGCAGATGGGCCTGGTGGGCTGCTACAGTGCCAGGCCGGCCAGGTAAGCGCCAGGTATTCCCTCTCTCTCTTTCTAAACCTTACTGTTTTCTGTTTCCTAATTTTCTGCTGTCTGTTTTGATTTGGTTTAAATACCAAATCAATTTATCAGCTTCTGAAAATTTGCATGTGGATCAAATGGACAAAACCAAAGTCACACATGAAGTTTCAGAATTGTTGGACTTATAGTTAATATATAGTAAATATAAATCCAATCCAGATATTTACTGATTTAATTCAAAGTCCCAAAATAATTATTTCTGAGATTCCAAAAATATTGGTTTTAATTTTACCTCTTGCCAATATTTTCATATATTAACAGGAACATTTTCTTGGACTTATTTGAAGATATTTTTTTAATGTTGATCATTTTTATAAATGATTTCTGAGGCTTTCAGTTTTCCCCAATTCAACTTTAAATGGAATTAAATATAATGACATGATGATCAAGCAAAAAAACAAGGGCTGATCTAGGGCTGTGACAACTCACCCCCACTAAACAAGAATCTCATCCCGAGATTCAAGACGTGAGGTAAGAAGACAGAGGGGACACAAGCTAACACAATCTTCATGATCCAGGTTGCACTCCATAAAAACGTTGATACGATCACCATCTTTGTCTCGATGTCTTGCTCTGAGAACTTCAACTAACATGACAACGGGAAGAAAGGGAGACAAGAATCGATCTCCTTGAGGTTCGAGCAACTTAGGATCATATTAATGATCACAAGATCAACTCACGGAATGAGACGTAGAAACATCTCTGGAGCTGGTAGGCAAAACATGTATCAGGAGGGACGAAAGAAACAATCTGATGAGGGTTTCAAAGTAGCGAGGAAACACTACCATGATCCCATAACCGGGCACCTTGGGGGAGTTGACTTGTAGAGTTATTCCCTTAAATGGCAAAAAGAATTACTTTTGATATCTAGATCATTGAAACTCTTTATACTAGCCTGAGGCAATTTACGAGCGATCGTTTGACGGAGTTCGGGAGAGCGACACACACGGGCTAGAATGGATGATGTGAACTACCTTGTTGAAGACAACGCAAGGCATGATTTTGCTTGCACGTGCTCTCAAGAACTTGAGCATTTCCATATTCATCAAGGTTCTACCAACATCCGAGTCGAGGATCTTGGCAACACATCTTACTACCTTGACGAATAGTGATGGACAATGGAGATGCATAGAAAGACAACCCTTTCTCAGATTTCACCTTAGCGAGGCCAAGGGAACAAAATCTGGATGATCGACCGAGAGACATTTAGCACTCCGCTTCTAATGTTCTCCTTGATGTACTGGTTACCACGGTCATGCTTTAAAGCATCAACATAGCCATCAAGTAGTGGTCGGACTTCGGAATACAAAGGATCCATAAGGAACAACTTCTGGAGTAAAACCTACGAAATCCTTATGGGGAGGTGGCCAACTTCCTCAATCAAGATACTACAATAATAGGTCTTCCGGCTGGGAGTGTTGGCCATGACATCCACTTTACCGGTTACAGAGAGACCAATATTATAGTTCTTGGAGTACGTTCCAACCATCATATCTGCCTGAGATTCAAATCTGGTTGGTGTCAGGATATTCCAGATTCATCAAGTCTAGAAAGAAAAATTAAAGTTTGCAACACAATTCGACGAGATGACGTTGCGAGATTCTCGGGGAATGAACTACGATAGCAAGCTCGAAAACATGAGCTGGTTCTGCTACAAACCTGTGAACACGCTATCCAAGACAAGCATGATCATGTAGTAGTCTTATAATAAAACACTACCGAGTTCAGGTGGGGAACCATCATCAAGGATATCGAAGTCCTTGCGTAAGTCTAGCTCTCAAGAAGGAACTTCTTCTCCTTGAACAAATGAATCAGTGGCTTGGTGTGATAGGAACACATACAGAATGGAGGCGGCCAACCTATCAAACCATAGAGTACTTCGCACATATGCGTGACTAACTTGGGATGATTCCAGAGGAAACAAAAACAATCTTTCTCGAACTCACGGCGGCAGCTTGCACCAAATGCACATGAATTCGAAGAAGTCACTTCTTCCATCCAAGCATAAGCTTCATGAATGGAACACGAAGGCATTACTTACAAAGTTTTCAACACTAGGTTGATGTTCAACATGAATCATGGGGGAGACAAAATGCTGCTGATGGGCTCAACAGCAACTCGTCGGAATTTCCATATCACTGGACTTCCACAATCATGTGAACAAGGTGATAGCATTGATCAGACCAAAAGATGTAATGGTGTATGCTCAAGGGATCAACCACAAGTAAGACAACATTATGAACATCGTTGGTTCTTATTTGACTTGACAATAGCCCATACTCAAGTCAAAGTTTTGACAAGGCAATAGATCCAATAACTGATCACGAGGACCAATCGATGGAGATATCATCTTTCTTCAACACACACACACACAAAAAGATATCCCTTAACACGAACTAAGTCAGACAAGCTTTCATCTTCCAACTCTCCAAGTTGTTGTTTGGCTTAACCAACTAGCTCAGGGATATCCAACACAGATTCTAGGAGAATGGCTGGTTTAGAGGAAAACCAACTTGATCACGAGCTCAACATAACAGTCTAGGGACAACCTGGTAATACTTCCGAGATGATATTCGGGAAACCACCGATATGTTACTAAGCTCGAGAACAATCTTGCCTTTCAAGGCAGGATGACATGATCAAACTAGCGAGGGTTTTGCAAATTCCTAACTCATCGATCGAAGAGTGCACCAGAAATAAGGACTAGGTTGCACGATCAATCTTAGAATAATGATTCAGTAACCATCATGCTAAGAATGAGAATATTGTCCATTTACTACCAAGCAATGAGTTACTCGGAGTATTGATTTCACACATCACAATTCACTTGTCAGCATTCCAGTTACAACAACACGAGGACCGGGGAATGAATGATGACGGTGAGAAGTATGACTACGTCAAGAATTCATAAGAGGTGGTGCAATCCTCATGACACTCTTGTCATAAAGATGGTAATACTTTAGGGTAGAATAGAACAAAAGCTGGATTGGCATTTTGATCCGCGGAATACAATTGCTTTGACCCAATCCTAGATATGGATGAGGTACTGGAGTTTGTTTCTCCTAGTCATTCTGGAATAGAATGGCTTGACGGACCACAAGAGTAATAGGTATCGGTGAACGAATGCACAACTATTCCTGACTATCAATTGATAGACTAGGGTCGGAATACAGCTGAGGAGGGTTAACTCAAGGAACATATAACTTTCTGAGTTGTGGATGGATAGATTAGTATGTCGAACCAAGTTCAACAGGTTTCTTCCGGATAACCCATGCAGACAGGTAGGACTGGCAGAGTCACAATATAGAATGGGGAACTCATCAAGAGCACTCTTGTTGCGATCTTTTGGTTCAAAGAACTTCCGCCATAAGAAGTTCATGGTATTTGGAAGAAGGAAATACCATGCACCTCAAGGACTATCGCAAGGTTGCTAATATCCTAAAGGAACTAGCAAACACAATCAACATGAAGTAAGTAGGGTGAATCTCGGGTTCGAGAACCCACGAGTAGAATGCCTACTAACAAACTAAGTGGCATCACAGGATGCTTTCGAGAATGATGGCCAGAATCATCACAGTGGGAACACAAGACATGGCTAGATTACTAGGTGACTCTCTAAAACACCTAGGGTCATAATAATAGCTCCAACATATATGTCGAGGCAATAGAGTACCTCAACTGATCGATTAGTGTGGTTGAACTGGCCCAAAGGGACATCGGGAACGGAAAGAAGGGATTTGCAAATGCATCAGACTATTTAGAAACCTGGGATGACTCAGACAGCATAACGGCTGTAAATGCTCAAAAATATTTGAGACATCATGCAAAATGGTGGCATAACCACTTAGCATCGCAATATCAAGGTTCCGAGATCAACGGTCAACACACGGAAGTAGTAGGAACTGAACTGAGGCTTGAATCCATCAATCCTATAAGTCTCTATCATAGTAACTCGTCATCCTGATAGATAGATGAGAAGGCCTAGTTCTTAATCCCCGTAGAAAAGAAGAGGATGACTCAGATCAGAAGGGCATGAGGTAAAGGAGTAAAAAGAGCCGTACGTTCCCTTCCACAATCAATTCCCTTATATAACTAAAGCATTTCTAGACTCGACTTCAACCGGTTTGGCTTGGTAATCCTACAGGCAGTCAGGCTCTGATACCAAAGCTGTCAGGACATCGATCTAGCCGGTAACACCTCATATCACTTTGCGGCCTCACGCATGGTATTCCCACAGGTGTCGCCTTACCATGGCCCGGGACCGTTTCCGCCTTTTGGCTCACGTATATGACAGTGTCGCTAGCATCCATATGACAGAGAACCTGGGCCGACATGACTAGTCGTGAACCCAAAGTGGCACTAACTTATGGGGACAAGCATACATGAATCAACATCGAGCATGTCGGTCAGCAGCGCGCGAATCTGGGCTGTAGCACTAGGCTAACAGGACTCCGGTGAACCGGGCTGTAGCAGGCTAGGCAGGACTCCGGATGTCACCGCGTGACATGTCCCTGAAGGGACTGACACAGGAACGAAGTGAATCACATGCCGACCACTCAAGTGTTCCGGAGCAGTAGTGCTGGGCTAGCAGGACTCCGGTGAACCGGGCTCTAGCGGACTACTATGGCTCATGGAAGCACAAGACTACATTTCCCCATAAGAGAGGCTACCAAGGATAAACAACTAGGTTGTCGGATCCCACACATACCAAGCATTTCAATCATACACACAATATGCTCGATATGTGTAAATACAACATGGCATCACAACAAAACTCTACGACTCAAAGTATTTATTCAATAGGCTCCGAGGAGCAAGATATTACAAACATGGGTCTCATGACCCAACATTCAGAGCATACAAGTCAAAGCACATGCGGAAGCTTAACATGTCTTAGTACAGACATCTACAAATGAAAAAGGCTGAGAAGCCTGACTATCTACCAGATCCTGCCGAGGGCACAAGATCGTAGCTGAGGTATCAAGCTAAACGTCGAAGTCCACACGGAACTACTAGCGAGACTGACGTCTCTCTGCAAAACATAAAATAGGCAAACGTGAGTACAAATGTACCCAGCAAGACTTACATCAGAAGTAGCTACATATGCATCAGTGTCAACAAAGGGGGTGGTGGAGTTTGACTGCAGCAAGCCAGCTTTGACTCAGTGGCTATCCTAAACTATGACTGCCAGTAACTCTTTTGAGGTGGCGCACATGAGTCCACATATTCACCATATCAATACACCACTATGGATCTGCTCCTGTCTGCCTACGAGAAGGCCATCCATAGCACTCACGCTTATCTTGCGAGTTTTAGAGTATCCACTTTCACTTGTCTATGAACTGTACAGGCAACCCAGAAGTCCTTTACCGCGGACACAGCTATTCGAATAGATCTTTTACAACCCTGCAGGGGTGTACTTCTTCAAACATGTTTCCACCACTTAGCGTCTGCACACGACATGTGCTCGGCAGACTTCAAGCGAAAGCCGGCGTGGGTGTCGACCACGACCTACCTAAACACTCAAGTTTCTAGTCCAGGTTTATCGCCTATCCAGGTTCCATCCGCAGGGAGTCCGGCCGAGGTTTCCACATACGGCCCCGAACGATGTGTACAGGGTTCCGCGACACCAAACGGGCGCCAATAGACAAGTCTTCGATTGCTTCCGAAGGGTCTTTATCTCCTACATCAATTGGCAATTGCTCTACTTGCGAGCCGTTAGATTCATCACACTTCACATCTACCGTCTCTTCAACCTTTCAGGTGAAATTGTTGTAGACACGGTAAGTGTGAGAGTTTGAGCCATAACCAAGTAGAAAACCTTCATGAGATTTAGGAGAAAATTTAGAACGACGATGCTTATCAAGAATGTAACACTTTGAGCCGAATACTCGAAAGTATCCAACTTGGGGTTTGTTACCGGTGAGGAGCTCGTATGCCGTCTTGCCGTGTATCTTGTGAAGATACAAGCGATTTGTTGCATGACAAGCTGTCTCAACCGCTTCCGCCTAAAGTGTTTTGGAATCTTGTACTCATCAAGCATCGGTCTTGCCATCTCGATAAGTGTCCGGTTCTTCCTCTCAACAACTCCATTTTGTTGAGGTGTGTACGTAGCAAGAACTCGTGAGAAATCCCCTCTTCGTCAAGAAAGGTATCCACATTTGCGTTCTTGAACTCCGTTCCGTTGTCGCTCCGAACCTTCTTGATCTTCACTTCAGGCCTTCCTAGCGAAGTGTTTGAAGATCTTTTGGACCTGCGATTTGTCATCGAGAAAGAACACCCAGGTAAATCTTGAAAAATCATCGACTATGACTAGACCAAATGAGTTACCACCGAGACTCTTGTAGGCATTGGGACCAAAGAGATCCATATGAAGTAGCTCGAGTGGTCTTCTCGTGGTCATGATGTTCTTCACGGGGTGACTCCCTCCAACTTGTTTTCCTGCTTGACAAGCACTACAAAGTCTATCCTTGTCAAATATAATATCTTTTACTCCAAGGATATGATCACCTTTAATAAGCTTATCAAGATTTCGCATGCCCACATGACCTAACCTTCTATGCCATAACCAGCCTTTAGAAGATTCAGCAATTAAGCAAGTTCTAGGTTGAGCCTTTTTAGTGAAATCAACAATGTAAAGATCACCTCTACGTATACCGGTAAAGACCATTTTATGATTGTCTCTTCGAAACACTTGGCAATCTACTTCAGTAAATAGGACATTGAAACCGAAATCAGCATGTCTAGATACTGAAAGTAAATTGTACCCAAGAGATTCAATGAGCATGACGTTATGTATGGAGCTATCATGTGAGATGGCCACCTTACCGAGGCCAACCACCTTACCCTTTGTGTTATCACCAAAACTGACATACTTTCGAGGGTCGTCGTTTTCAGCAAGCTCACGAAACATATCTTTGTCTCCGGTCATATGATCAGTACATCCACTATCAAGGACCCATTCGTTTCCTCCAGCCATGTAGCCGTGAAGATTAGCCATAAAACCAAAGTGTCTCATCGCATCATCAAGGTCATAGTCACTATCATCATCCTCGTCATAGTATCCATGTTCAACATTGTCTTGTATTTGATCAATTCCTAGAGAGGGTAATTCATTAGATAAATGATCACCGCAGTAGTCATCTTTATGAATTATAATAGCTTCGGATATGATATTCCTAATGATTCCAACATTTCCTTTGGCACGCATGAGATTGGTAAGCTCAAATAGACAATCACCAAAGCTAGGATCACTAGAATTCATCTTACTCAAGGCAATTGACTTATGAAGAATTTCATCTATGTTTTGCAAGGAATAGTTTCGAAATCTTTCCTCAAGGAATCTCCATATAGTGTAGGCACAATCAAGTGTGGGGTTAGGCAGGGAGAGCCTCTCTCCCCTCTCATCTTTGTTCTGGCAGCGGATCTTCTTCAAACTGCAATTAATGCTGCCCTCGCCGATAATCTTTTGCAATTGCCTATCCCCTCAGCTGAGCCATCTAATTACCCGGTCATTCAGTACGCAGATGACACAATAATTCTCTTGCCAGCATGTTTGCATCAAGCGATACGTTTGAAAAAACTTCTCACAGACTATGCTGATTCTGTGAGTCTCCACATCAATTTCTCCAAATCTACTTTGATCCCTATAAATACCCCTGCTGACAAATGTGGTGATATTGCAAATATCTTTGGCTGTACCACTGCTAAGATGCCGTTCACCTACCTTGGTCTCCCCCTTGGTACGACGAAACCCTCTATCTCAGACATGACCCCCTGGATCTGCAAAGCCGAGTGCAAGATTATGGCCGCCATGTCGCTCATGTCTTATGCTGGCAAATTGGCTCTGATGAATTCACTTGTCACGTCCCTGGCTATCTATCCCATGGGTGTTCTCCGTCTCCCTAGAAAAATTATTGAACAACTGGACAAAATACGGCGACATTGCCTATGGATCAAGAAAACGGATGATGGTGACAAGTGTAACTCTTTGGCCGCATGGGACATGGTTTGTCGCCCTAAGGAGAAAGGTGGTCTGGGAGTTCTCAATCTCAAAGTCCAAAACGATGCCTTGCTGCTCAAACTTCTACACAAATTCTACAATCACCTGGACATCCCTTGGGTTAGTTTGATTTGGAAAACCTATTACATGGCCACTATACCGCATGCTTCCCCCCCTGTGGCTCTCATTGGTGGCGGGAGTTGATCAAACTCATGCCCACGTACCGAGGTGTGACCAAGATCCAAATTCAAAGTGGGAAGACGGTCCTCTTTTGGAAAGATGTCTGGTGTAATCTCATCCTCGAGGAGCAATTCCCTAGGGCTTTCTCATATACCTTAGGAGAAGATGCATCAGTCCGCAATATGCTTACTATATCCGAAATCGGTGAAGCCTTTCATCTACCTCTCTCAACTCAAGCCCCTGATGAACTTAGAAGGCTCCAAAGTATGGTCTCCTCCACTGAACTATCGGATGAGAGAGATATTTGGACATGCACCTGGGGCTCGTCCACATTCAAAACCACTGCGTACTACAAATTTTGTTTCCGAGAGCTTCAGGTCCACGAGGCGTTCCATTGGCTTTGGAAAGCTAAAAGTGTCCCCAAGATCAATGTTTTTGGTTGGTTTCTTCTGGTGGATCATCTCAACTCTCGCAATATGCTCAGCAGAAGACACTATAACATTGGGACCAACCTGGACTGTCTCCTTTGTGGCGAACATGTGGAAGAAACCCTTGAGCATCTCTTCTTTCGCTGCACGTTTAGCACACGATGTTGGCTCAAGCTCAATATCACCTGGCCTGCTACTGGAGATCGGCTACATTTGTTGAAACACCTGAAGACCGGGAATCAACGTAAAATGCTCATGGACACCTTCCTAGTGGCTGCATGGAGTCTGTGGAAGGAAAGGAACAATAATTACTTTCGGCATGTGGCCCCTTCGGTTGACAGTTGGCTAGCCAGGTTTAGAAACGATTTTGCCAACATTGTTCATAGACTCCCTATAGATAAGAGACACCTCATCTCTGCTATCCTAGCTTCTATCCCCTAACTATATTAACCTCCTAGCTCTCTGACTGTCCTTTGTAATTGCTCAAGACACCCCCCTCTCTCCTTGTACATTTGTAACATAGTCACCCTTTTGGGTCCTTAATATATACATGCAGTAGGACGTGCTCCTACTGTCCAACCTTCAAAAAAATCAAGAGTAGGCAAACATCCAATCAAGTTTCTAGGCAAGCCTCTAGTGATAAGATTAACAGTTCTAAGGTTGCGGATCATGTCAATAGACTCATCAAGGGTAGGATGCAAGGGATTAATATGAGGTGCACAAGGGCTAGTAATGTACATGTTCAAATGATATTCATTGAAAATCTCAAGCATTTCATTTTTCCACTCATGAAAGAATTCTCCATCAAGAATAGGTACTCTACATCTAAGACTCCCCAATGTAGACTCATCCATCTTCCACCAATGGTGATTAAACCAAAGCAATGGAGACCAAAGCTCTGATACCAATTGAAAGGATCGAGAAGAGGTGTCTAGATGGGGGGTGAATAGACTCTAAGAAGAAAAGTTGCAGTTTTTAATTTCCTTAAGTTGATGTGGACTTTTGGGACAAGTTTAACCATTCACAATAAATATCAAGCAATCATGACAAGAGTATATGAGCAGTGGAAAGTAAAGCACGCAAGTTGCAAGAATGTAAAGGGATGGGATTGGAGTGTGCAAACGCAATTTGGAGACACGGAGATTTTTTATCCGTGGTTCCGATAGGTGGTGCTATCGTACATCCACGTTGATGGAGACTTCAACCCACGAAGGGTAACGGTTGCGTGAGTCCATGGAGGGCTCCACCCACGAAGGGTCCACGAAGAAGCAACCTTGTCTATCCCACCATGGCCGTCGCCCATGAAGGACTTGCCTCACTCGGGTAGATCTTCACGAAGTAGGCGATCTCCTTGCCCTTACAAACTCCTTGGTTCAACTACACAATCTTGACGAAGGCTCCCAAGTGACACCTAGCCAATCTAGGAGACAACACTCTCCAAGAGGTAACAAATGGTGTGTTGATGATGAACTCCTTGCTCTTGTGCTTCAAATGATAGTCTCCCCAACACTCAACTCTCTCTCATAGGATTGGATTTGGTGGAAAGATGATTTGAGTGGAAAGCAACTTGGGGAAGGCTAGAGATCAAGATTTATGTGGTTGGAATGGAATATCTTGACCTCAACACAAGGGTAGGTGGTTCTCTCTCAGAAAATATATGTTGGAAGTGTAGGCATGTTCTGATGGCTCTCTCCACGAATGAAGAGTGGGTGGAGGGGTATATATAGCCTCCACACAAAATCTAACCGTGACACACAATTTACCAAACTCGGTGGGACCGAATCATGAAACTCGGTCGGACCGATTTGGTTCATAATGTGTCCGTTAGGATTTTCTGTGGGACCGACGTGTCAACTCGGTGAGACCGATTTCATTGGGGTTAGCGCATAATGTAATCTCGGTGAGACCGATTACACAAACTCGGTGAGACCGATTTTGGTAATAGACAAACGGAGAGTTGGTCAGGCAAACTCGGTGGGACCGATTCGCTCATCTTGGTTAGACCGAAACGTTACAAAAGGGAACCAGAGTGTTTGCATTGCAATCTCGGTGGGACCGATTGCATATTTCGATGAGACCAAAATTATTGCAATAGGAAACAGAGAGTTTGCAATCCCATTTTGGTGATACCGAAAAGACTAGGGTTTCTGGCAGTGGCTATGTTAACCTAACTCGGTGGTGCCAGATAGGAATTATCGGTGGGGCCGAGTTTGACTTTTGTTTTGGGACATATGTGGATGTAAGAGAGTGGTTGTGGGCTTTGGAGCATATCACCAAGCACTTTGAGCAAGCAAGCCATTAAGCGACACCTCATCCCCTCTTAATAGTATTGGCTTTCCTATGGACTCGATGTGATCTTGGATCACTAAAATAGAAAATGTAGAGTCCTGAGCTTTGGTCTTGAGCCAATCCTTTGTCCTCAGCATCTTGAAGAGGTTCCACATCCTCTAGTCCATGCCACTCCATTGTTGAACTTATCTGAAACATACTAGGTAGAAGCATGAGTCCAACAAGAGATATGTTGACATTAATTACCAAAATCACCCAGGGAGCATTTGTGCTTTCACAACCACAAGAATCTTGATCTCTAGCCTTCCTCAAGTTGCTTTCCACTCAAATCATCTTTCCACCAAATCCAAATATATGAGAGAGAGTTGGGTGTTGGGGAGACTATCATTTGAAGCACAAGAGCAAGGAGTTCATCATCAACACACCATCTATTACCTTTTGGAGTGGTGTCTCCTAGATTGGGTAGGTGTCACTTGGGAGCCTCCGTCAAGATTGTGGAGTTGAACCAAGGAGTTTGTACGGCCAAGGACATCGCCTACGTCGTCATGATCTACCCAAGTGAGGCAAGTCCTTCGTGGGTGATGGCCATGGTGGGATAGACAAGGTTGCTTCTTCGTGGACCCTTCGTGGGTGGAGCCCTCCATGGACTCACGCAACCGTTACCCTTCGTGGGTTGAAGTCTCCATCAACGTGGATGTACAATAGCACCACCTATTGGAACCACGGAAAAAATCTCCGTGTCTCCAATTGCGTGTGCACACTCCAATCCCATCCCTTTACATTCTCGCAAGTTGCATGATTTACATTCCGCTGCTCATATACTCTTCCCATGCTTTCTTGAAATGTATTGTGAATGTTTAAACTTTGCTAAAACTCCACCTTAACTTGAGGAAATTAAAAACTGCTACTTTTCCTTGTCGAGGGTCTAATCACCCCCCTATAGACACCTCTTCTTGAACCTTTGATCTCCGCTCTTTGTACAATATGCTCCCCCTGCCGAACCACAAGGGGCCGATGGTCCCAGAGGTGGCCGTGTTTTTCCCCGACATCTTTGGCGTGCCAGGTAGGGGGGAGCGCTTGCGCGAACCCGAGGGTGTAAGCAACGCGTCATTTTCATCATCGTTTTCTTCATCAACGGCTTCATCATCCATGGGGCCCAAGAAAAAGTTCGGTGCTGCAGCTCACCCGTCCACCTCGAAGGACCTTTCAGATGCGGGCACCGATACCGTGGGGGCTACAAGGACGCATGGGGACGTGGATGCTACGGGGGACGTGGCCAGCGCAGGTGGCGTCATCACCATTCCCCCTGCAGTCGAAACGGGAGCTTGAGGCGCCAAAGAAGGACAGCGCCAACAACATCCCAGCGGACACGCTCCACAAGATGCGGCTGGAGAGATGGCTCTCGCTCTGGGGTGAACCGCAACCCTCTAGCCGCACCCGCTGCGGGTGCGGCTACAGGACACACGCCACCCCCTGGGCGAGCTAGCCGAGACGATGCGCTGAATGGGATCGCCAATCCCCAAGCGCATCCACCTCTTCACCACGCCACCCTGGCGACCGGCTCACAGCGACGAGACCACGACGCCATTACTACCGGGACTGTCAGAAGCCAGGCAGCCAGCGCAGGGGCCGTAGCCAGAGCCACGCGACCAAGAACCCAGCGGCGTATCGATGGATTCATCTGATCCTCGTGCATGTCGAGACCAGCGTCGAGTCCTAGAAGACAGGCGGCGGGAAGACACATGCATCACCATCAAACGACGCCGCGAAACCCGCTGCCAGTCTCATAGGCGCAATGCGCCCGACATCGATAAGCCCATGCCTAGTGGAGACGGGTACCTGCCTTTCGAGGTTGGGTGTCCCGCCTTCACTCGCGAGCTGCAGCAAGTCCATTGGCTGTCTTCTTGCACGTTCAAGCCAGAGATACCAGGAAAGTACAATGGAAGATTGAACCCGGTAGAGTTCTTGAGCATCTACACCATCGTTGTTCAAGTGCGGGAGGAAGAGATGAGAAGGTATTCTCCAACTACTTCCCTTCTGCACTCAAGCCAAACGTGAGGTTGTGGCTGATGCACTTGCCAGAGAACTCCATCTCGACCTGGGCCGACCTGTGCCATGAGTTTGTTTGTGCCTTCATGGGCGTCCATCAAGAGCCAGGGCGACCTATAGACTTGCAGCTCCTTCCACAAAAGGAAGGAGAGAGTTTGCGTAAGTACATGCAGAGGTTTAGCTGGGTAAACAGGAACATTCTAGACATCCACCCGGCAACTGTGATAGCTGCATTCCAGTCCAACATAAGCAAACGCAGGATACGTTCGAAAATGAACATCCGGTTGCCCAAGACTATGAATGAGTTGTACACTCTGGTGGATAAGTGTGCCCAGACAGCGGAGGGGAGGTGACTCCCCGGTGAAGAAGATGGCTTTGGCGTTCACTCAGAGGACGACGACGACGCCGCCAATCAGAAGAAGAAGAACAAGAAACGCAGCAAGAAGCGAAGGATAAAGCAGTGCTGGGTGTTGAAGGGTCGAGCACTCCTAGTACCGGCAAAAAGGCCAAGACCGAGGCTCCTGGTAAGGAAGTTGCCGTGTGCACTGATTGTCGGGAAGCCACGGCTGCCGAGAAGGCTGGGAAGGCTAACGGGCTGTACTGCAAGATCCATCGGACTAAGGGCCACGACCTTCAAGAGTGTCATCAGGTTCAGCAACTCGTCAAGAAGCAGAAGGCTGAGTACGAGAATCGACACAAAGAGAGAGACATGGTGTTTACGGGAAGGGCCAAGGCGGCAGAGGAGGTCGCCCCGGCAAGGCCCCTCAATATCAAGTGAAACCCGCCAGAGGCCGTGAGAAGAAGGAATGCGATGACGAGAGTGATGATGGAGATGAAGAGGAAACCAGAAAGCGAGAGTTCCAGAAAGCCACTGTCGTCCTATGCATTGACGGAGGTGCATATTTGTACTCGTCTCACCGCCAGCTTAAATAGTGGGGCATGAGGTCAATGCCGTGGAGCTAGCGGCAGATTCTCGAAAGCCACACAAGTAGTCCCACACGCCCATCATCTTTGATGAAGAGGATCACCCTGACTGCACCACCGCGGTAGGGTGTTTGTCGTTGTTGGTTTCGTCAACGATCCGCAACCTCAAGGTCACAAAGATGTTGGTTGACGGCTGGGCCGGGATGAATCTGATTTCTCCCAAGGTCATCAACAAAATCCAGATAGCAGATTAAGAGGTCAAGGTTATTGGTACTTTCCAAGGGATCAGCCCCGGCAGGAGTCGTCCTAAGGGGAAGATCACACTGTCGGTAACATTCGGGGGGAGTTAAACTACCGGGCTGAGCAGATCGTGTTTGATGTGGTTGACCTCCCCCTGCCATACAATGGAATCCTTGGCCGCCCAGCCCTGGCAAAATTCATGGCGGCATCCCACTATGCCTACAACACACTGAAGATGCCATGGCCAATGGGTGTCATTTGCATTCCATCAGACAAGAAGCACGCAATCATATCCATGGATAAGATGTACTGAGAAGCAGTTGCTCAAAGACTGTGGAATCTACAGCTCTAGCCAAGGAAAGCAAGAAAGGGAAGAAAGCTAGCAAGGATGCTAGCAAAGAATCCAAGAAGCACGCCTCTTTGGAGTGTGTTGCACCTGTTGATGACTTGCCGAAGAGTTCCAATAGAAAAAGATCAAAGGTTGCTGCACCCACTGTGAAGAAGGTCCCAGCAAGGTAGGTTGGTGCTGATGGTACATTTACGATTAGTGCCACCCTCGACAAAAACTAGGAAAGCACGCTCGTTGCCTTCCTGTAGGCGAATGTCGATGTGTTTGCTTGGCAACCATCTAACATCCCCGGTGTTCCCAGGGAGGTAATCGAGCACCAACTTGCTGTCTTCCCACATGCCTGACCCATCAAAAGAAGGTCCGAAAGCAAGCTTTCGAGCAGCAACAATTTACTGCCGAAGAGATAAACAAACTTGAGGCAGCTGGTTTGGTAAGAGGAGTATTGCATCCAACGTGGTTGGAAAATTGTGGTGGTGGGCGCACGGTAGATGCCAAAGGATGGCTAAAGAGAGGAGGAGGCTCAAGGGCACCGGTGGGCTCCAGAGGTGAGGTCGGCATGAGCGAGCGAGGGATGCAAGACATACCCAGGTTCGGGGCTCTCCGTAGAGATAACACCCCTAGTCCAGCCGAGCTTGGTATATATGTATTAGAGTTGCTCCTAGAGCTGTATGGAGGAAGAAGGAAGCCATGCCAAGGCTTAGGCCGCTCCTTCTCCCTGCGTATGAGTGTGTGTGTGTGTTGCTGGTCTGATCGTGTGTTGCGTGCGTGCCCGTATGCATGAGGGCTCCTGAGGGGTTTTATAGGTCAACCCCCCAGGGGTACAATGGTAATGTTAGAAGGCCGTGGGGCGGGGTTGTCATTGTCCGGGAAGCAGGTGCTGGGACCCGCCGCGTGTCAGGGCTCGCCGGGTTCTCGGGGCGCGGGCCCCGTGCATCAGGAGGAACTGTGCCCCATCTCGTCGGTCATCACAGAGTGGCCGGGTCGAGTCCGCTACAGTGGCGCCGCGCCTCTTCGCCGTCTGCTGGCGTCAACAGTGACGACAGGTGCACTATAGCCACACCGGCCCTAGTCAGCAAGGTAGGTGGGGCACTTTTGCCACGCCTCTGCCGGTCAGAGGAGTTGGTGGTGTACTATTGCCTCGCTCAACCCCGTAATAGAGACTCGTCCCTTCATACGTCTTGAATGGGACGGGAGTTGACCCGTGGCCGTGTGGAGGAACACGCCACGGGAGAGCTGTCTCGCTGGAGAAGTCTTGTTTTGCCGGGTTTGGCAGTCTTGCACCAGCCGTAATGGACGGGTTGCCGTCTTGGCCGTGTTGAAGAACCCGGCCAAGTGCGTGCCACATTGAGGGGTGAAGCTGGCCCCGATGTTTTTGAAAAGGATCCGGGTTACGTTGCCTGCCCGGGGTTCATACCCCCGACAGTAGTCCCCGAAGCTGTGAAGGTCCGCTGGCTTCGAGGAGGCGGGCCATCGCAGTTTCTCCCCTAAGGAGGAGTTTTTTGGTGGAGCTTGTGGCCACCAGGTCCGGCAACACCCGCTATGTGCTGGCTTCCGGAAGCCGGATCGTGGCATCCCGGCCTGGGCGAGAAACCTAGGAGTCCGCCGACTCTTTGAAGGAACCTCTTGGGTCCAGCGCGGGCGCCATGTGGCGCTCGAGAGCCGTAGAGGCCTGACAGGCCACACACGCGACGGGCAGGGCGACGGGCTAGGGCCCCCCACTGTGCACCCTCGCCCCACGTGCGCGGATTTATTGCGGCATCCGCGGGTCGGTTGCCATTCTCGAGGTAGTTATTGCGTGTGGTACATGCGCAGTTATTGCGGGGAAGTGGGAGGGGTGGGCGCAGACGATCCCACTTCCCCACGTTCCCACTGTGGCTTATAAATTGGGAGGTGGGGGCAGCGGATACCATTCTCGCTCACGCTCCCCTTATTCTTCCTCCTCCTTCTGCTCTTGCGACCGTCGAGCGCTGCGACGCCCACCGCTTCGAGCAGAACTTCACCCCAATCTTTTCTTTCCTTATTCTGCTTCGCCCCGCACGGTCAATGGCGTTGCCATCGGGCTCGTGGATGGGTTCCTCCATCTCCGGGGAGGATATCGCGTATCTTCGTGACACCAGGCGCCTGCTTAGGGAGTCCTGGACTAAGGGGTCCTCGGGCATCCAGCCTGTTGGACATGGGTCGGACTAATGGGCTATGAAGATACAAGATCGAAGACTTTCTCCCGTGTCCGGATAGGACTCTCCTTGGCGTGGAAGGCAAGCTTGGCGACAAAATATGAAGATTCCTTTCTCTGTAACTGACTTTGTACAACCCTAGTTCCCTCCGGTGTCTATATAAACCAGAGGGCTTAGTCTAGAAACGATCATAATCATACAGGCTAGACTTCTAGGGTTTTAGCCATTACGATATCATGGTAGATCAACTTTTGTAATACTCATATTCATCAAGATCAATGAAGCAGGAAGTAGGGTATTACCTCCATAGAGAGGGCCCAAACCTGGGTAAACATTATGTCCCCTGTCTCCTTTTACTATAGACCATAGACACACAGTTCAGGACCCCCTACCCGAGATCCGCCGGTTTTGACACCGACATTGGTGCTTTCATTGAGGGTTCCAATGTGTCGTCCCCAAAAGGTTCGATGGCTCCTTCAATAATTAACTACGATGATGTCCAATGGGAAACCTTCCTCCCCGGATAGATCTCCCTGCGGGCCAACTCGCTTGGCCATCTGGAGCAGATCGATAGCTACACCCCTCGCCATCAGGTCAGATTTGGGAGCTTGAACTACGTCGCAGATATCCGTGGAGACTTGATCTTCGACCACTTTGAGACCACGGCGGCCGCTCCCTGCCCCTACGGTGAGCATGACTTAAATCTCTCACCAGTCCGTACTCAGGAAATTGCACCTGTAACTACTCTCGCCCTAGACCCGGAGCAGATTGCGACATCCGAGGACGGGAAGCTCTACCCCGCCACGAAAGCCGCAGACTCCGCGGTGTTGGAGCCGCACACAGACCCAACCTTGGGTGATATCTGTGTCTCCGGAACCTCGGACTTGTTTCCGGTGATAAGTTCCGAACCATGTGCGTCCGCTCACGTCGAGCGGAATCGGCCATCGATCACCGAATTCAGTGCGGCGGACATCTTCCGGCACTCGCCTTTAGGCAACGGGCTGAACTCATTAAGAAATCTATCCCTAGCGTGGGAATCACAGCCGAACTATATCCGGTTCGAACTGGAGGCTGATGATGGGGAATTTCGCTTCCCACCCACCACCCATTACATAGCCACTGTCGAGGATTTAACAGACATGCTCGATTACGGGTCTGAAGACATCGACGGTATTGACGATGATGCAGACGAGGAGCATGGCCAAAACCCGCCGTTTACCGGACGTTGGACGGCCACTTCGTCATACGACGTATACATGGTGGATACACCCAAAGATAATAGCGGTGAGGACAAGGAAAAGCCAGTTGAGGACGAGCCTCCCAAGACACAACCAAAGCGCCGACGTCAGCGGCGCCGCTCAAAATCTCGCCCCAGCAAGGACAGCAACACCGGCACTGGAGACAATCACACTCCAGACGGTGCCGAAGACATTGAAGATCCCGGCGAGCAAACGACCAAACAGGATGAACAGGAAGACGGGCGCGTTAGCCCTGACGAACAGGCCATAAACGAAGACTCAGAGGAGAGTAATTATCTTCCACTCCCCAAAGACGAAGAGAGCCTCGGCAACGAGGATTTCATCGTGCCTGAGGAGCCTCTTGAGCAGGAGCGCTTTAAGCGCCGGCTAATAGCCACAGCAAGGAGCCGGAAAAATAAGCAGCAGCACCTTCAAGCTGATCAAGATCTGCTCAATGATAGATGGACCGAAGTCCTAGCCACCGAGGAATACGGCCTTAATGGCCCAACCAAAAATTAGACGAAGCGCAAATCGCTACCTCAGTACGGTGAGGAGGCACTGGAGCCCATACCATCATCACACAATACGGCTAATCGACCACAACGCGGTCATGACAGAGCGGCAACTCAAGCTGAACACCAACCCGCCCCACCTTGCCATAAAGGCAGGGATAAAACAGCTTAGGGTTATACATATGACCCCGGCAGGGCCCAGACAGCAGAGCAAA
Organism: Aegilops tauschii subsp. strangulata; assembly: GCF_002575655.3. Lineage (NCBI taxonomy): Eukaryota > Viridiplantae > Streptophyta > Magnoliopsida > Poales > Poaceae > Aegilops > Aegilops tauschii. The sequence continues at coordinate 160,993,817 of NC_053039.3, forward strand.
ACATGCTAGATCAATCTATGGATCATGAGGACGCGCCCCGACGCGCAGCGATGACTATCTACTCGCACGCGACAAGCCTAATCACGCCCGGGCCGAAAACCACAGACGGACTCCATCAGAGCTACGTCACAGGGTGGCCCAATACAGAGGCGTCGTGCATCCTCTTTGCTTCACAGATGAAGTAATGGAGCATGAATTCCCAGATGGGTTTAAACCCATGAATATCGAATCATACAACGGAACAACTGATCCCGCGGTATGGACCGAGGATTTCCTCCTCCATATCCACATGGCCTGCGGAGACGACCTTCATGCCATCAAATACCTACCATTAACACTCAAAGGACCAGCTCGGTACTGGTTAAACAGTCTGCCGGAAAACACTATCGGCAGCTGAGAGGACTTGGAAGACGCCTTCCGCGACAACTTCCAAGGTACATATGTCCGGCCACCAGACGCTGACGACTTAAGTCACATTGTCCAGCAGCCCGAAGAGTCAGCCAGGAAGCTCTGGACTAGGTTCTTAGTCAAAAAGAACCAAATCATCGACTGTCCGGATGCGGAAGCCCTAGCATCCTTCAAACACAGCATCCGGGACGACTGGCTTGCCCGCCACCTCGGTCAAGAAAAACCAAAATCCATGTCAACCCTTACCACTCTAATGACCCACTTTTGCACGGGAGAAGAGAGCTGACTCGCTCGTAGAAGCAACATCGCCAGTGATCCGGGCACCTCCAAAGTCCGAGATGGCAACGACAAGCCACGGCGTAGCAAGCACAAACGTCGCAATGATAACGAAAGAACGTGTGACACTACTGTCAACGCCAGATTCAGCGGTCCCAAACCTGGTCAAAGGAAAAAGCCCTTCAAGGAAAATTGAGACGGACCATTCAATTTAGGCAAGTTATTGGACCGGCCCTGCCAAATTTATGGCCACCCCGATAAGCTAGCTAACCATACCAACAGAAGCTGTTGGGTCTTCAAGCAGGCCGGCAAGCTCAACGCCGAATACAAGGGGAGGTGGCCGCCCGGTGACAGCGACGACGAAGGGACTCACCAACCAAATACCGGGGGTTAGAAGCAATTTCCCCCCGAAGTAAAAAACAGTGAACATGGTATACGTGACACACAACTCCACATGGGAGCAGGAGAAACACTCCCTCCGGACTAAAGATTATACTGCGGCAACCTCAGCCGGACTACAAAGCGGTCTCATTAAACCGCACACCTTGCCGGCAACTAAGACACCGGTCTCCATACAACAGGATTGCCAATTCCGGAGCGGACCTAGCAGTTCATCTTCCGCCGCCCACCTCATATACCTGCGAAATTTGTATCGCACATACATAACTATGCACTTAAGATACCCTGGGCATCGATGGAAGCATAATACGGACGAGCCTGCAAGCACTCCCGTAACTTTTTTTCCAATTACTCTTTCTTTTTTCATTATCCTTTACTAAAGGTGACGCAAAGGCTAAACATCTAACGGACTCTAGCGGAGTTCGGATCCGTACACTCACCTAGGTGGCTATTTCCGTCAAGGAGTCCCCTCACCGAGGACAGGCGGCGCAGACGTGCGATAGGAGGTCCAAAACAACTTTTTGTAGACCGCACTCTTTATTTCGAGCCTGTAATGTGCCTTTTTCCTCCGCTTTTGACCCCGGGCATGTCAAATAGCCGAGGTTGCGACTTTTTTATCTATAAAATAAATATTGGCATATCACTCAGGTCCTAGTAAACATAAATCCGCATTCAGCATTCGCTTTTTTTTCAAAAAAAAACTGAATTTGGCTCCTATGGTTGTTTCACACGCATACCTCGGCATAACTTGGTAGGGGCTCGGTATGGGAACAAATGAGTTGTCGACAAGTCCGAACAGCTTTATAGCATACTTCAGCGTCGCGAGTTTAGCCTTATATGCATCAGCTCTGAATCATGTCTTGGGTCAATAGTTCGGTTGCCCGGCTCCTGTCCTTGCTACCTTACGTTCCGCTCTATTGGCTAGGGTAGTAAAGGGAGAAATACTGCAATTGTGCTTCCGGTTCATCTGGTCAAGGACCTCAGTAGATAAAGCCGAAAACTGACTGTCATGATGCGGCGAGAGCTGGTCAACCACTCGATGCTTATCGGAATCTTTCGCAATTCCCTCCGTATTATAAGAAGGACCTTTTTCTTCAGGTCATATATGTAACACACCATATTGGAATAAGCCGTACACATACCAAGGGCTATATCGTAGTCCCCCCTATAAAACTCCTATGGCTAAGTGAAAGTATTAATGCCCTATAGTCCGATTGCCTAGTTCACCGCATTGACACCTCCTTCATGGACCAAGACGTTGTGTTAAGAGATCAAATGCTTTTCCGAACACCCCTGTACTTTATACGAGGGGGCTGAAGGCGACGACTGGAAAACTTTCAGGTTAATACAAAAACGGCCACACAGGAGGAACAAAAGTTTTAGGCGAAACTAACATATATAGCCTTATCATAACATTGTCTTTTACAACTACCCATATATTTCACTCGAATATCATGTTTTGGAGCATTGACCCTCTATCAAGCGGGCACCCTCCAGGACATCCTCGAAATAATGCTCTGGTGCGTGATGGTCCTTGCCTTGGGGTGGACCCTTCGCGGCAACATCTGTGGCCTTCATCTTCGCCAAGTATGTCTTGACATGGGCAAAGGCCATCCGTGCACCTTCAATGCACGCCGACCGCTTAACGACGTCGATACGCGGCACTGCATCAGCAAGTCACCGCACTAGACCACAAATAACTATCCGGAATTGGATCGTTCGGCCACAGCCCGGCCACAGCATCCTTCATGGCAGAACCGGATAGTCTATGGAGTTCGGCCCATTGGGTCATCTGTTCGTTCAGCAACAGTGGGCGTTTTGACGCACCGAACTGCGACTAGAAAAGCTTCTCCGTCGCATACCCTTCTTGCGCTTGGTAAAACTGCGCCGCACCGGAAGCACTCTTCGGCAAGCCCAACAATTCGTCTGGAGAACTCCACACTCCTCGCCTAATAAGGTGGACGATTTTGAGGTGTCGTCCCGGAGGACCTCTCCGGATCAACAAGTGATACTTTGGCAGCCTAGGAGCCAGGGGCCAACAATAAAGCCTACGGATTGTCCGGTTTACAGCCGGAGACGACTCTAGGAACAAATGAGCAGATCCCTTCGAAGGGAGGCTCAAGTCGGAGAGCATAGGCATTGTAGTGTTCTTGAGTATAGCATAGGCATTGTAGTGTTCTTGAACAGACGACTATGAAACATAACTTTTGTGGATTTCCTAGAAGTGTTCATCTTGATTGAAAACCCAAGTCGGAGAGCGTAGGCATTGTAGTGTTCTTGAGCACACTCAAGAGTATCAAACCTCATGCCTATGAAAGGCTCTCTTGGTTGGGACCAAGCTTCATCGTCATTATCATTTCCCACAACCCCTTGTCCAATAGTTCCACCTGTTTCAGCAAACGTTGTTCTGTCATCAAAAGTGTCGCCTTATGTCTGCATAGCTTCTTCAGGCGCAACAGGAGCATGTTGGGTACTCATGGGATTAGGCGATTCCCCTACAACCTCATTGTAGACTCTACCAGGTTGTGGGGCATTAGGCTGCGTGCAGTACATGGGGTCTTCAACTCCAATCCCACCCATAAAACGCACTTCAAAGTGACCACCATCATCAGGCAATTCCTTTAAGTCAATCATCGCCAACCTGTTTGACAAAAAAGCAAATAATGATTTTCCAGGCAACTAATAACAAAAATGAAGGCAACTCTAGAAGCAAATGTTCAATACAAATTTCATGAAATAATGAATTTTCATTTTCTGTCTTGCATTAATATCTTTCAATGCCCTTCATTCTCCAACAGTGGCTCTTTTTAATGTTTTTCTGTTTTTATCCTTCGTTCTTTATCAGGAAATGCGAAAAAGTGAAAGACATGGCTTATGATTCTCCATTTTCTTCGTGTTTGCTGAAGTTACAGTGGCAGATATATCTCCACTTTCCAAATGCACAAATATGAAGAAGGAAGAAGAATACTATGTAGTTTTTCTTTTTTTCATTAGCATTTTGTGATGCCGTGGACCATATGTGATATGTGTTTCGAACATGTGTGCTTGGACATGACATAGCTTTGTATGACTCGTTTGCAGAACATCTTTATACTACTATGTTGTTTACTTGCCTAATGTCTCATAGCTTTTTGGTTCACTTCTGCCAAAGTTCTATCAGGGTTGCCACAGGTTTTGTATACAGGTTTTACAATTACTAAGTACCATTTTTTATTGGTAGTATGGTTGTGAAGCTGGCAAAGAAGTCCAAAAGAAGGCAACTTATTAGGTACTTCTTTCTACCTATCTCTCATGCTACATATCTTTTCTGCATTACTGAATAAAGAACTTTTTTACAACACTTGCCTGTAGTAGAAAAGGACCTGCCTACATTTGTATTACAGTAGTTGCCCACATTTTTTATATCACAACACTTGCCTACAAATAGGACATGACTTGTCTGCATTATGACCCAGCCGGCCCAAAATACTTATTGGTGAAATTGATATGTCTAGACGTATACTGGTTATAGATACATCCAATTTTATACATCAGTCCAACAAGTATTTGGGATGGAAGGAGTACACTTATTTGCATACAGAGTAATTTTTCTCTATGTTACAGTACTTGCCTGGAAAATGTATTTTTTATTCTACTAGTGTTCTACATAGCAAAAAAAACTGACCAGAACATAGCTGTCCTACAGTTACGTACATTTTCATAGTTTTTCTAACCAAGTCCCGTGTTGTTGACGCCAAACAGGACCTGCCTGCTGATCTCATCAAGTTGCCTCCCCCCTATACATGAAATTTTACAGGTGATCTTCAACATTTCACAATGTCCAAAAGAAGGCATCTTATTAGGTACTACTATCTGTTCTTCTACCTATCTTTTTCTGCATTATTGAATTAAGAAATTCTTTTTTACAACACTTGCCTGCAGTAGAACAGGACTTGCCTGCATTACATTACAGTACTTGCCCAAATTTTTACATTTACAGTACTTGCCTCGAAATAGAACATGACTTGCCTACATTTTTCAGAAACAGCTTTGCATTGTACTAGATAGCAAATAACCCAGCTAGATCCTAGCTCCTATAGAGTTATGTTTTTTTCGATAAAACACTTCTTTAACCAATCCCGTGCTGTTGAGGCGCAAAAGAACCTCAAATTTCAATCCAATCAACTTGCCTACCCCCCTCCCATAGATGAAACTTTCTCATGACATCTTGAAAAATGTAACAGTGTTATTACTCAAAACACATGTTGTACTTGAGGAAAACATTTTTTTATTGCCTACTTTTGCATTATGAACTTGCCCGACTAACACACCCTGAAAATTCAGGGGAATCTAGGAGTGGGTGGCTGGGTATGTTAAACAAAACCTTCTTAGGAAATCTTTGTTAGACTTGCCACCCCTATACACAAACTTGCCTGAGAGTTGAAATTAACAAAGTATTTGTTAACTAAAACACACTATCTACTCGAAATTAACACTGTTAATGCATAGGTTGCAACATCAACCTTCCTGACAAGAAACTAGTGTAACTTCAAACTGCCAAACAATGTTGTGTTGTTAGGTGGAAATAGAACCTGCTTTGCAGCTTGTCTACAATTATATGCATGCTCCTCTTTTGTCCCTATGTTCTTCCAATTTTAACCTAACAAATTATGTGACTTAGCAGATGTATTTTTTGACTTGCTAACCCAGTGCATGGAACTTGTCTAGAATTCTATGCATCCTCCTTTTTTCTTCCTACAGCAATGGGGAGGCCATGAGGGAAAGAAAGGAGATTTTACATACCACCAGAAGTAGGAGAGGGGGCAGGCCTGGCGAGGAAGGTGGTGGGGGTAAGGGTGGGGGGTGGGGGCAAGAGTTTCTCTGTGAGGTTCTCTTATGGATATTTGGGGCTTGGTCAAAATCCAGGTGTAGCCATGGAGATCTGGATCCAGTGTCAATGGTGTTCTTGGGGGGAAACGAGGGGGAGGAAGGAGAAGCACGGGAGAAGGGTCCAGATATTTGCGTGGTTAGCGTAGGGTGGACGCTGCTTTGGGCAGCGGCGTCCAGGGTGCGTGAGGGCGTTTTGATTCGGTCCCCCTCGTTACGGGGGGGGGTGTAGTGGCATATTTCTGTTACGGGAGGAGGGGGACAACACGTTCCTTTTATACATGACAGCTTGCAAGGGGTTTCCTTTTACGGCTGTGTGCCCTGATTGACTACCCGGCCAACTGCTGCCACCGAGTCGCGTCCGAATTAAAAACTGGGGCGCCTGGGATTTGATCCCGCGTCTGACAAGTAAGCGCTGACCAGTTGTCCTAAACGGATGCTTGTGCTCAGCAATGGGGCATAGAACATTTAACAGGCAAACGACTGGTCTTGGAAACACCATGAACGTGCGCCAACTTGCCAGCGATGACGGCAAGCAAAGTAGCGGCTGTAGGTGCAGCAGAGCACCGGTGGGGGTGCGGGCTTGGTGAGTGAGCGCAGGAGCGATCGGCTTCTGCTCGCCAATGTCGTGGGTGTGCGCGTGCTCAGGCAAGAGCAAAATAGAGGAAGTGCCGGCGCTGGGGACGTCAGACAGCGGAGGAGCTCGTCGGAGCTGTTCCGGCAACCAAAACATGCAACGGAGGGCGCAGATGGAAGCTACGCAACAGGGCGAACCCATTCATGCCAAGCATGCAACGGGAAGTGAACGGATTCCACACCCTGTCCACGAGGGTGGAGGGCGCGCCCCCTACCTCGTGGGCCCCCTGACGCTCCACCGACCTCAACTCCAACTCCATATATTCACTTACAGGGAGAGAAAAATCAGAGAGAAGGATTCATCGTGTTTTACGATACAAAGATGCCGCCAAGCCCTAAAACCTCTCGGGAGGGCTGATCTGGAGTCCGTTCGGGGCTCCGGAGAGGGGAATCCGTCGCCATCATCATCATCAACCATCCTCCATCACCAATTTCATGATGCTCACCGCCGTGCGTGAGTAATTCCATCGTAGGCTTGCTGGACGGTGATGGGTTGGATGAGATCTATCATGTAATCGAGTTAGTTTTCTTAGGGTTTGATCCCTAGTATCCACTATGTTCTGAGATTGATGTTGCTATGACTTTGCTATGCTTAATGCTTGTCACTTGGGCCCGAGTGTCATGATTTAAGATCTGAACCTATTATGTTTTCATGAATATATGTGAGTTCTTGATCCTATCTTGCAAGTCTATAGTCACCTACTATGTGTTATGATCCGGCAACCCCGAAGTGACAATAATCGGGACCACTCCCGGTGATGACCATAGTTCGAGGAGTTCATGTATTCACTATGTGCTAATGCTTTGTTCCGGTACTCTATTAAAAGGAGGCCTTAATATCCCTTAGTTTCCATTAGGACCCCGCTGCCACGGGAGGGTAGGACAAAAGATGTCATGCAAGTTCTTTTCCATAAGCACGTATGACTATATTCGGAATACACGCCTACATTACATTGATGAATTGATGCTAGTTATGTGTCACCCTATGTTATGGCTGTTACATGATGAACCGCAACCGGCATAATTCTCCATCACCGATCTAATGCCGACGAGCTTTTCACATATTGTTCTTCGCTTATTTACTTTTCCGTTGCTACTTTTACAATCACTACAAAATACCAAAAATATTACTTTTGCTACCGTTACCTTTTGTTACCGTTACCACTACTATCCTATTACTTTGCTACTAAATACTTTGCTGCAGATACTAAGTTATCCAGGTGTGGTTGAATCGAAAACTCAACTGCTAATACTTGAGAATATTCTTTGGCTCCCCTTGTGTCGAATCAATAAATTTGGGTTGAATACTCTACCCTCGAAAACTGTTGCGATCCCCTACACTTGTGGGTTATCAAGACTATTTTCTGGCACCGTTGCCGGGGAGCATAGCTCTATTCTTTGAGTCACTTGGGATTTATATCTGCTGGACACTATGAAGAACTTGAAAGACGCTAAGACAACAATTTATCCCTCAACTACGAGGGGAGGTAAGGAACTGCCATCTAGCTCTGCACTTGATTCACCTTCTGTTTTGAGTAAGCTTGCGACACCTAAACCTGCTTCTGATATTCGTTCTGATATGTCGGATGTTATTCATGATGCCACTTCTGCTATGCATGATACTTATGATGAAACTACTTCTATGCTTAATACTACTGTGCCACTTGGTGAATTTCTTGATGAACAACTTGACAGGGTTAGAGAGAAAGAAATTATTGAAACTGATAATATTGATGAAAGTGATGATGAAGACTCTCCCCCTAATAAATATGAATTGCCTGTTGTGCCTGAGGGCTATGTTATGGATGAAGCGGTTGCTAAAGAAATTTTTGCTTGCAATGATAGATATGATGTTAAGAAATTATTAGCTAAATGGAAGCAGCAATCCCTTAATGCTAGAATGAAACCTGATCCTGCTTTTGCTACTTCACCTATCTGTGTTACTGATAAGGATTATGAATTCTCTGTTGATCCTAATATAATTACTTTGGTTGAATCTGATCCTTTTCATGGCTATGAATCTGAAACTGTTGTGGCACATCTTACTAAATTAAATGATATAGCCACCCTGTTCACTAATAATGAGAGAACCCGCTACCTTTATATCCTTCAAATATTTTCGTTCTCATAAAAGGGTGATGCTAAGATATGGTTTAATTCTCTTGATCCTAGTTGTGTGCGTAGTCCCCAGGATATGATTTATTACTTCTCTGCTAAATAGTTCCCTGCTCATAAGAAACAAGCTACTTTAAGGGAAATATATAATTTTGTGCAAATTGAAGAAGAGAGTCTCCCACAAGCTTGGGGGAGGCTTCTCCGATTACTTAATGCTTTGCCTGATCATCCTCTTAAAAAAATGAAATACTTGATATCTTTTATAATGGACTAACCGATGCTTCCAAAGATTACCTGGATAGTTGTGCTGGTTCTGTTTTCAGGGAAAGAACACCAGATGAAGATGAAGTTCTATTGAATAATATGTTGACAAATGAAAATAATTGGACACTTCCTGAGCCAATTCCTGAGCCTATTCCTAAACCAACTCCGAAGAAGAGGGGTGTTCTATTTCTCAGTCCTGAAGATATGCAAGAGGCAAAGAAATCTATGAAAGAAAAAGGTATTAAAGCTGAAGATGTTAAGAATTTACCTCCAATTGAAGAAATACATGGTCTTAATTTACCTCCTGTTGAAGAAATATATGATCTTAATCCTTCATCTTAATCCTTCACATGGTCTTGATAACCCGACACAGGTAGTAAAGGTAAATTCTCTCTATAGATATGATAAAGCTGAAATCCCTCCTACTAAGTTTGCTAGCCAATGTTTGGATGAGTTTGATAACTTTATGGTTAAGCAAGAAGATTTTGATGCTTATTTTGGTAGACAATTAAAACAAAATGCTTATATGATTGAACACTTGGGTGATTATATGTCTAGAGTTAATGGTGAACTTAAACTCATTAGTAAACATGCTTCAATGGTGACCACTCAAGTAGAACAAGCACTTAAAGCTCAAAATGATTTGCTCAATGAATTAAATAGTAAGAATAATGATTTTTCTATTAGAGTGGCTACTAGAACTGGTAAAATGACTCAGGAACCTCTGTATCCTGAAGGCCATCCTACGAGAATGGAGCAAGATTCTTAGAGAAATAATATTGATGCACCTAGTCCTTCTAAAAAGAAGAAAAAGAAAAAGATAGGACTTTGCATGCTTCTAGTGAACCTATTGCTGAACCACCTGAGAATCCAAATGATATTTCTATTTCTGATGCTGAAACACAATCTGATAATGAACATGAACCTAATGAAAATGTTAATGATGATGTTCATGATGATGCTCAACCTAGTAATGATAATGATGTAGTAATTGAACCTGCTGTTGATCTTGATAACCCACAATCAAAGAATCAATGTTATGGTAAGAGAGACTTTGTTGCTAGGAAACATGGTAAAGAAAGAGAACCTTGGGTTCAGAAACCCAAGCCTTTTCCTCCCAAACCATCCAAGAAAAAGGATGATGAGGATTTTGAGCGCTTTGCTGAAATGATTAGACCTATCTTTTTGCGTATGCGTTTGACTGATATGCTCAAAATGAATCCTTATGCTAAGTATATGAAAGATATTGTCATAAATAAAAGAAAGATACCGGAAGCTGAAATTTCCACCATGCTTGCTAATTATACTTTTAAGGGTGGAATACCTAGGAAACTAGGAGATCCAGGAGTACCAACTATACCATGCTCCATTAAAAGAAACTATGTTAAAACTGCTTTATGTGATCTTGGAGCCGGTGTTAGTGTTATGCCTCTCTCTTTATATCGTAGACTTGATTTGAATAAGTTAACACCTACTGAAATATCTTTGCAAATGGCTGATAAATCAACTGCTATACCTGTCGGTATTTGTGAGGATGTGCCTGTTGTGGTTGCAAACGTTACTATTTTAATGGACTTTGTTATTCTTGATATTCCCGAGGACGATAGTATGTCTACTATTGTTGGAAGACCTTTTTTGAATACTGCAGGGGCTATTATTGATTGCAACAAAGGCAATGTCACTTTTCATGTTAATGGTAATGAGCATACGGTACAACTTCTGAGGAAACAACCTCAAGTCCAAAGTATCAATTCTATTGGAAAAATTCCATCGATTATTTTTGGAGGTTTTGAATTTCCTCTTCCTATTGTCAAGAAGAAATATGGTATTCTTATTATTGGGGATGTGCATATACCCGTTGAGGTAACATAGTGTTATTCGAAATTTCTCCGGTTCCATGTTATTCGGAATGAGTTTGTTAACAAGACTTGACCAACCTTGTTAGTGGATTCCTTTTGATGAGCATGAGATGGATGAAACTAGAAGGAACAACCTTCTATACCCTCTTTCTACTTTCTGTTATTTAGTTGAAATAAAGTAAAAATACTATTTTTCTGTCTGTTTTCTGATTTATCCGTGCAATATAAAAATACCCCGAAAATAAAAGTTCTCCAAATGCCCTGAAAATGGAATATGATTTTTTCTGGAATATTTGAGAAATCTGGCACTGAGAACACAACAGGAGGGGCAAGCACCTAGCCACGAGGGTGGAGGGCGCGCCCTACCCCCTGGGCGCGCCCCTGCCTCGTGAGCCCACGATGGCTCCCCTCCACTTATTCCTGCACCCACACACTTCTTCTTCCTCCCAAAAAAATCACCATCCAGCTCAAGCTCGAGTTCTAGCTCATTTTGCTGTGATTTTCGATCTCCTTGCTCAAAGCACCTCTCACAAAACTGCTTGGGGATATTGTTCCTTGGTATGTGACTCCTCCATTGGTCCAATTAGTTTTTGTTCTAGTGCATTATTCATTGCAAATTTGTGCTGCCTAGGTGACCATGTTCTTGAGCTTGCATGTCAAATTTATATGGTTCCAAGTAGTTCTAATGCTTGATATAGGCTCTAGGCACTTGTAGGAGTAGTTGCTATCAATTTTGTTGAGTTTGGTTCACTTTTATTTGAAGTTACTAAAAATTTCAGAAATTTTTCAGAGGAAGAAATATGCTTAGGAAAATGTTCCAAGGTGGTTCTTCAAGGAAGGAAGGACCCAGGCTTGCAATGCGTGATGCTGACGATGAGCCACCAAGGGACGCTCCAGTGCGGCCTTGTGAATCGCCTTCAGAAAACTTTATGGATCGAGCGGGAATCAAGGAAGAATTTGACGCATATTTTCGTAACACTGATCTTGTGAGCTTCGAGGCAGAGAAGTGCCGCCAATACGACTATCTCACTAGTTCATTTGTGAGGAGGTTTGAATTTTCATCTTCACGTAATTCTCCAATTGTCCTGTTTGATCTTTACGAAAAATCTTATACGATGGACTTAGAGGATTCTACCACTGCTTGCAAACTTCCACAATGGGGTAGTGCTAGTGAACCTCGCAAATCTGAATTTAGAAATTTTCTTGTTAGTATAACTGTGGGGGAATCTAGAGATATAGCAGAAGCTACCATAGGGAGCATTCATTTTCTTGCTATACATTATTTTGCTCTCTTCATAGGTAGGTGCATAAATGGTAAAGATGAAGCATGTCACATGTGTGTCCCTGACCTTCAGTATTCTTAGGAGTGCTGTGTTAGGAGACAAATCTTATAATTTGGGAGCCATTGTTGCACGTAGGTTGCATCATAATAGTTTTAATGGAGATTTCTTTGGAGGAATTTATGCAACCCGCTTAGCTAATTTTCTTGGTGTGGACATACGTGATGATGATATTGAATTTCCTCCTGCTTACCTAGACTTTAATGCTATCGTTCACCACCAGTTTGTTGAGAGGAATGAATCACCTCTCCATTATTGCTTAAGCTTTGACAGACGTCGTGCTGTCCGTATTACTCTCCCTACTCCTGCCTTCTTTGATTATCAGGCAAAAGGAAGATATGTTATTACCAGAGAGGAGGCAGATGAGTACGAGAGGAGGGCGGAGGTAGCTCGCCACCACGCTGCAGCTCAGGAGGCGATAGCCGCTGCATCTCAGTACGACCCCGGCTACAACTATGGATATCCGCCAGGCCATCCGTGGCCATAAACCAACTAAGGCCAAAAGCCTAAGCTTGGGGGAGTACGTATTTCCCACCGACATTACATTCATGTTCACACACTCATTGCTATTTGTCGGTGCTCATACTTTTTCACTGTAATATCCATGCTAGTTTATTTTCTTTTTCTTGCTTTCTTCTTGTGTGTTTGAAAAAAAACCATAAGAAAACAAAAAAAATTAGTGTAGCTTTTAGTTAGTTTACTTTCTTGTTGTAGTAGTAATAATTAAAAAGAAAACCCAAAAGATTTCATGTTCTTCTTTTGCTTGTTGGGAGCTTTCCCGTCTAAATAGTTTTATTTAATTTCTTTTCTTTGGGGCCGATAGGAGAAGACCATGATTAAATTGTTGAAGTGGCTCTTATATCCATTATTGCTGATTTAACCAAGAGCCCATATTGCCTTGTCTTCTCCTGTTTATTGAATGCTCGCAGATTCTAGCTTAGTCCAATGCACGTTCACTTATTATTTTCACATCGTTCGGTCATGCAAGTGAAAGGCAATTATGACGATATATGATTGACTGACTGAGATGAGAAAAGCTGGTATGAACTCGACCTCTCTTCTTTTTGTAAATATGATTAGTTCATCGTTCCTGATTCAGCCTATTATGAATAAACATGTTTGCAATGACAATTAGAGATTATAGTTGCTCGTGCCAGGCTTGATTAGCTATGAGTTATAATGGTTTACCTTGCATGCCAACATGCTATTAAAATGGTTGTGATGTGGTATAGTGGGGTGGTATCCTCCTTTGAATGATTTCAGTGACTCGACTTGGCACATGTTCACGCATGTAGTTGAAACAAATCAACATAGCCTTCACGATATTTATGTTCATGGTGGATTATATCCTAGTCATGCTTGTACTCAATGTCTATTAATTTTATTGCATGTTCATCACTGTTGTCGCTCTCTAGTTGGTCGCTTCCCAGTCTTTTGCTAGCCTTCACTTGTACTACGCGGGAATAATGCTTGTGCATCCAATCCCTTAAACCCAAAAGTTATTCCATATGAGTCCACCATACCTTCCTATATGCGGTATCTACCTGCCGTTCCAAGTAAATTTGTATGTGCCAAACTCTAAACCTTCAAATGAAATTCTGTTTTGTATGCTCGAGTAGCTCATGTATCAACTAGGGTTGCCGTATCTTCCATGCTAGGCGGGTTATTCTCAAGAGGAGTGGACTCCGCTCCTCACTCACGAGAAAATGGCTGGTCACCGGGATGCCCAGTCCCATGCTTTATTCAAACTAAATCGAAATAATTGCAAACAAAACTCCCCCTGGGACTGTTGCTAGTTGGAGGCACTCGTTGTTTCGAGCAAGCCATGGATTGATGCTTGTTGGTGGAGGGGGAGTATAAACTTTACCATTCTGTTTGGGAACCGCCTATAATGTGTGTAGCATGGAAGATATCGCCATCTCTTGGTTGTTATGTTCACAATGAAAGTATGCCGCTCAAAATATTATTTATCTCTATTTCAAAACCGAGCTCTGGCACCTCTACAAATCCCTGCTTCCCTCTGCGAAGGGCCTATCTATTTAATTTTATGTTGAGTCATCACCCTCTTATTAAAAAGCACTAGCTGGAGAGCGTTGCTGTCATTTGCATCCATTACTATTAATTTATATTGGGTATGACTATGACTGGATGTCTTTTACCATGAATTACAATGTCTAGTCAGTCCTTGATCTTTAAAGGTGCTCTGCATTTATGTTTTGCGGTCTCAGAAAGGGCTAGCAAGATACCATCCTATTATATCATATCATGATTGTTTTGACAAAGTGTGGTCATCCGAGATTTATTATTACTACTCGCTAGTTGACTATGCCATTGATATGAGTAAACATGAGACCTAAGAGTTTTTTTTTGACTGGGAACTGTAGGGGAAACCCCCACAGCATATCAAAACTTTATTGAGAAAATATATACAGTACAGGTATAGAAAAAGGGGGGGATTACAAGAGGTAATCAAAGAATCTAGGGGAAGAAGAAAAAGAACAGGGTAGAAAATACTATTAAAGACCTCAAGGTGGCAGGAATGAAATCCAACGTAAAAGATCATCTTTGTAGGCAGGTTTCACTCTATATTGCATTAAGCTGATGTCATGTATAAAAGCAGACCTCCATTTATTAAATCCAGCCCTCTCATGCCTGAAGACCTTAGCATTCCTGATGATCCAGATATTCCAGCAAGCAATGAACACCACTTCAGTGAAGAAGGGCTTCCTAAAACTCCTGCTAGCATTAAGGACCAAATGAGCCATGGAGTCACCAGAAGACCAATCAATTTGCAGATAGTTCCAAACTCTGACACTAAAGTTGCAATTGAAGAACAAATGATCTCTTGTCTCCCTAGTCTGCAAAGGGCAAAGGACACAGCTCACTCCACCCTCCAAGTGCCAATGCCTCCTCTCCACCATGTCCTTGGTGTTCAACCTGTCCATAATAAGCATCCAAGCAAAGACTTTGATTTTCATTGTACAAGAGGACTTCCAGATCCAAGCTGTCAAAGGATTGAAAGATGCAGAGACAAAAGTATGTGAGTAAAACAGCTTTGGTGAGTATCCCTTGGCAGTGCCCTTCCAAAACCAAATATCCTTGGACCCAGGTGCTCTAATAAGGCCATCCAACATAGACTGGAGAATAGTCAAATCATCAAAAGCCTGGCTGGACAAAGGGAGGTGGAACTGCTGGAAAATGTCCTGAGAGCCCAAGAATTCCATAGCAGTAACCCAGGGGTCCTTAACATAGGAGTAGAGCCTGGGAAATCTGAGCTGAAGGCTAGACACCTGACCATCAAACTGCAAGTTATCTGACCACATGAGGGCAGTGTTCCCTGCATTAATCTGAACCCAAGCACACTCTCTAAAATGATGCATGACCTTGCAAATATCCTTCCACCAGAATGAGCCACAATCAGAAGTTCCCTGAGGGACCCTATTATGGTAGTAAGTATCCCAAATTAAAGAAACCCAAGGAAGATCCTTTTTATTAAGGAAATTATTGGCATGTTTGATCAAAAGTGCAACATTTTGGGAACCAAGGTTGAGGATGCCAAGACCTCCCCTGTTTTTTGGCCTACAAATAAGGTCCCAAGCAGCGAGGGAGGGAGCAGGCTGACCCCTATTCCTCCTCCAGAGACATTGCCTCTGGATTCTTTCCAATTGTTTAAGAATTCCAGCTGGGACAGCCAAACTGCACAAGTAGAAAATGGGCATAGATGACAAAGCAGAATTAAGGAACTGCAGCCTTTCCCCCTGATTCAGAAAAGATGAACTAGCTGTCATTCTCCTCTCCATGCAATCAACCAGTGGCATAAAATCCAGCATTTTAGGCCTTTTAGTTCCCACTGGCAACCCAAGGTAGGTAAAAGGCATTTTCCCAATCTGGCATCCAAAAGCAGAAGCTAATTCAGCCATGACAGCAGTGTCCACATTGATGGGAATAATAAAGGATTTATGATAGTTCACATCCAGACCAGTGGACTCAGAGAAGATCCTGAGCATATCCTTTAGGGCTAAGAGTTGATCCTTGTCAGCAGGCAAGATAATAAGAGTATCATCAGCATACTGAACTACAGGATAATCCTGATCATGACAAGGAATAGGTAATTGAAGAAGGCCCCTTCTGAACATATCATTAATTACAGTCTGCAGAAGATCAGCAGCTAGGACAAACAAGAGAGGAGAGACTGGATCACCCTGTCTGACACCCTTTTTGCACCTGAACTTCCTACCAGGGACACCATTAAGCAGAACAGAGGAGGTACCTGTGGAGAGGAGCTGCTTCATCCAAAGGATCCACTTCTCATTAAAGCCCTTATGTCTCAGAATTTGCACAATGGCCTCATGCTCAAGGGAGTCAAAAGCCTTTTCAAAATCCAACTTTAGAATCACAATAGGTTTCTTGGACTGATGACACTGGTGCAAATACTCAAAGGTCCACCCAATACAATCCTGAATTGTTCTACTTTTTATGAAACCATATTGGTTCTTGTGAACACACTGCACAATCACCTCTTGAAACCTATTGGCTGCCATTTTAGACAGAAACTTAAGACCCATTCCTGTTAAAGATATGGGTCTGTAGTCACCCACCTCCTCAGGGGAGGGCTTCTTGGGCACCAAAGTTATGTAGGAGTCATTGATATTCTCCAGATGGGCAGTACCCTGAAAGAAAGCCTGGGCCAGTTCATAGAAATCCTGAGAAATAATGTGCCAGCATCTTTTGAAGAAAAGACCATTAAATCCATCTGGACCTGGAGCTTTATCAACTAGCATGTGCTTGATAATCAAGTCCATTTCCTCCTTCTCAAAAGGCTTAGTGAGAACATCCAGTCCCACAACAGGTTCAATAAGGGAAGAAAGATCAAAGCCCATTTTAATTCCCCTGGAAGAACCCATTCTGTTCTTGAAACAATCCCAGATAATACCCTCCATTTGGGAATGATCAGTGACCACCGTACCATCATGCAGTTTTAAGCTAGCAATAGAATTTCTTCGGTATCTCTCCGTGGCCATAGCATGAAAGAACTTAGTGTTCTCACCACCCACTTTGATGTACCTGATAGTACATCGTTTCCTCCAATAAAGACATTGAAGGTGGAGCAATTTCTCAACATGATATTTAACCACAATCCTGAAATTTGATTCCTGTCTGTAGAGTGTTCTATATTCCTCAAGCTCATCCAAGAGCAGGATAACACTATTGCATTTACAGATTAGAGTTTTCAGTTTAGAAATGCTCTTCTACCACCTTTTAAGACACATTCTCAAGGACTTAAATTTGTCAGCTATCCTGGCAGTAATATGGCCCTTTCTGGATTGCTTCTGCCATGAGGAATCCACACAATCCATAAAACCCTCCAACTCTAACCAATAGTTCTCAAACCTAAAGATATTAGACTTGGGAATAGAAGTTTTAATTGTAACCATACAGGGCACATGGTCAGAAGCAGTCCTGGCAAGAGGTAAGACCTCAGTCATGGGGTAATCGGAGATCCAATCAACAGAAGTGAAAAACCAGTCAAGCTGCTCAAGAAGTGGATCATCCTGCATATTGGACCAAGTGTAGGACCTGCCTTTGATGGGCAACTCCAAAAGGCCGAGGTGTCCAATTATCTCATTAAAGATGAACATGTCATTCAGGTCACCACCAGGTAGATTCCTGTTATCCATAGACCGTAAGAAGTTAAAATCGCCCAATAACAGCCAATTCTCATCCACAGGAATGTTCAGGTGATGTAACCAGTTTACAAAATTATTCCTTGCTTCCCCCTGACAAGGTCCATAGACCACCACAAGAGTCCAGCGCTCATTGTTGTGCCTAGAAACAAACTCAATTACCACTGCAAATTGTTGGACTTGCAATAATGTCCCCCCAAATATAGACGAATTCCAAACAACTAAAATTCCACCAGAGGCCCCCAAGGAAGGAGAGAAAGCAAAGCTGTCAAATCTCTTGGGGCAGAAACTTTTAATCATGCGGGAATCGAATGAAGCACATTTAGTTTCTTGTAGGCAGGCAATAGCACAGTGGCTTTCATCAATCTTTTGTCTAACAGCTCTTTGCCTAGCTTCAGAATTTAAACCCCTGACATTCCAGCACAGTACATTCCAGTTTCTACAGAGATTATTCATAAAGGAATAATATAAACAAGTTACCCATGCACATGACACACAGTGCCAGATGCCCAAAAGCACATAAGAGTTTCAAACCAGCATTATTACATAGCCCCAGACCAGCAAAAGAAAACCAAACACATAAAGCAAATTTGTGGGCTTGCCAAACCCAACAGTATTGGAGTGCACTATTCATTGGAGTCTTGAGTTGTAGCAGCAGAGGGGTCCACCATAAGTGCATCCTCCGTGAGCAGAGCTGCATCAATCTCCAGGTCCTTGCCAATAGCTTGCAGGTGACTGATGGGAGTAGGCGGAGGAACATCTCCAAATTCAGGGTCTTTAGACTTGTCAGCAGAGAGAGGCATGGCCTTGGGCTTCTTCTTCTTGGGCTTCAGAACCAGATCATGGAAAGTGGGCTTAAACCCATCCCGCTGGGCCGAACTTCTGGTACACCTACGAACAGAAGTTTCAACGAGTGGAGTAGGCGCCAAAACTTTGCGTGGCCTCCTTGCAGGTGCACGCTCAGGAGGAGGAGAGACAACAGTCACAACCCTGTCAATTTCATCCACAAAAAGTGCTCTAGCCACAGGTCGAGCAGGTACCGACTCCTTCCATGTCAGCAAAGGAAGGGCATCCTGCTGAAAAGCAAAGTCCCAGGTTCTCTTGCTCAAAATGACAGGCGACAGGGGCTGCAGCAGTATAGGTTTAGGCACCTCAAACACCATTGGAGCAGTCAGCAAATTTTCAAACGAACGCCTCCAAATCATTTCCGGCGGCAGAGGGGGACCAAAAGGAATCGGAACCACAGGCCGCTCCAGAGCACGGACATCAAAAGGGGGAGGTTGATACACCACAATGGCCCAATTATTAGCATCCTCCATATCCGGTGCTGCCATTTGATCATTCGAATTAACAGGAGAAGCCCCATCAAAAATAACGATAGGAGCAGGGGGCACCTGGGGTTGATCTTCAGAACTAGGTTGTGCCGAGGCATTCAAAACCACAGATTCTTGATCCTCCACAGCAGGCTCCGCAGCAGGTTCCGCAGGAGGTTCCTCCCAGTTGCCCCAATTGTCCTCATGCACTTCATTCTGCGCTGGTTCAGGCGGAGGTGGTGGCACATCGTTCCACCCCAAGGCCGGCAATGGAGGCAAAATAAAAGGTGGCATCTCTGGGAAGGGAACACCAGGCATGGGATGGGGATTGCCATTAATGGGCATCCAATCTTCATCCTGGGGCATCTGTTCAGCAAAATTGGCCCCCAGGATATACAGAGGCACCGTCCAAGACACCCGGGCACCACCCCAAGCAGCATAATCCATGAACACCACATCTCGTGGTACTAAAATATCTTCTGGAAAAGACGCAAAAACCAAAGTGCGCACAAGGTAGGGATCCTCACTAATCCAATGCTGAAACTTCCCAAATGTGTTGACCGCTGCCCGAATATTCCCCTCATTGCGAAGATCGAGGGGAATCCCCAAGAACATGAGCAGACCCTGACGGAAACCCTGAGCACCTCGAAACGAATCACCCTCATCGTGCTTCATAAAACGCACAAAACGATCGTTGCCTAGAGGTTGGGGCGGCAGCTGAAGAAGAGAAAACCTGACTGCAGCATCCCGAAGCTCGAAAAGACCCACCGATCTAATCCATGGCTGAGCCGACCTCACCAAAACCCCATGAGCTTGCAACCACTGGACCACTTCCTCCCTAGCAGCACCAATCTGATCGGGAGGGGGGATGGGCATTACCTCAGCAAGCATGAATTCCTCATGGCGGCGCACAAGTGGGGTATGTGGCGTCACATAGGTCCGAGGCAGACGAGCATCACCGCCGTCTACAATGTGATGGCCAGCCGGCACATACAGCATGGGGTCGAGAGGGAAGTTAGCCATCGGAGAGGAACAGCCCAGGCTGGAAGCAGGTGGCAAGAAGTCCGGTGGGGGAGGGGTCTCAGGCGGCACTGTCGAAGGCGTTTTGGGACCGGAACTGATGGAACAAGGCAAAGCAGTAAATGCAGAAGTGCAAAAGGAGTCCAAGTTGGGTAAAAGCTGTGCCAGAGAGATATTCTCGGTGGGAGCTGAGCGATCCTCGGAAGTTGCAACGTTACCGGGTTTTGGTTTCCAAACCAAACCCAAAATGCTAGCAAACTTGTTACAATCCTTTTTACCATGCCCCATCCGCAGACAAGAGGTACAACGCAATTTAGACGTGCACGCCGCAGCAAAATGACCCTTAGATAAGCAAATCTGGCACGTTAAAATTTCATCCACCATGCCCGTAACCAATTTATCAAAATCTTCGTCTGCTTGCTGAGAAGACGGAATGGAAAGCCCAGAAGATAGCACTGCCTCCACCTGGACCGTGGACTGTGAAGAAGACGGCCCAACATGGGAAGGCACATCCACATTCGGAGAGCCAAAGTTTCCGCCCGAGATAGGCGGCGACCCATTCGCAGCTGGTTGAAGATCTCTAACCGTTCCAAAGGAAATGGTGGGGGTAGTTGTCGTCCACCGGAGCTCAGCCGGTGGCGAAGGGTGGATGACCACCCGTTCATGCGCAGAAAGAGTGTACCCCGCCTCCTCAACAGTTTGAATGCAAGACTGCGTGGCTGGATAACGATAACCATGACAAGCAGGATAAGAATGGAACTGTGAAAATGAGAGCTTCTTGGCAGGGCCATGCGATGATTTTATCGAAGATTTACGGGGCTTGGTGTGCATAGCCAGCATGCCAAGGGTAGCTCGACGTTTAGAAGGACTAACAATGATCCACTCAGCATCACATTCCAATTTCCAAAGCTTGAACTCACGGCCCCAATTTGGACCACCATTACCCCAAAGGTGAAAGAAGCATTTAAAATGATCACAGGAGAAAGAACGGAGCCTGAGAATGAGTAAAGCCACAGCCTTGCAAGAAACATGAAAACCAAAAACCCTCTCCGTGATCATAAAAACCATGAACTCAATAGCAGAACCCCCGATGGCCGCCTCAATCGCCGCTACCACCGAATCCTCAGTCAAACAAAAATCATGCCGGCCAAAAGAAATTACCATGGTGAAGGAGCCCGTGTCATCCATGGGGTGCACCGGAAAACCCGTAGATTGAAAAACCTTCTCCGCAAAAACCAGACCCTTGGAGAAGTCCAAGCCAAGGGTGGATCCATCAGCAGAACCCATAGAGATGGGTATGAAAATGTAGATCCCAGTGCGCCAGAGAGATCTATTGGAAAGGGAATGAAATTTGGTGGCTAGGGGAGGAGATCACCGGAGGTGGTGGCGATCGCCAGGGTGGGGGTGGGAGCGCCTATCATCCGGAGGCTCAGTTAGTGGCGACCTAAGAGTTATTGTGAATGTGGTTAGTCATAATCTTTGCTGAAAACTTGAATGCTGGCTTTACATATTTACAACAACAAGAGCAAACAGAGTTTGTAAAAGTTTTTCTTTATCACTTTCAGTTTATCAACTGAATTGCCTGAGGACAAGCAATGGTTTATCTACTTTTCAAAACACTTTTGCCCTTGTTTTGGACTCTAACTTGCATGCTTTGAATGGAACTACCCCAGACTGACGCTGTTTTCAGCAGACTTTCCATGGTGTTATTTATGGGCAGAAACAAATGTTCTCGGAATGACCTGAAACTCCACGGAACATCTATTTGGAAAAGAAGAAAAATACTGGTAGAAAAAGCCACGTCAGGGGGCCCACACCCTGTCCACGAGGGTGGATGGCGCGCCCCCTAACGCTCCACCGACCTCAACTCTAACTCCATATATTCACTCTCGGGGAGAGAAAAATCAGAGAGAAGGATTCATCGCGTTTTACGATACGGAGCTGCCGCCAAGCCCTAAAACCTCTCTGGAGGGCTGATCTGGAGTCCGTTCGGGGCTCCGAAGAGGGGAATCCATCGCCATCGTCATCATCAACCATCCTCCATCACCAATTTCATGATGCTCACCGTCGTGCGTGAGTAATTCCATCGTAGGCTTGCTGGACGGTGATGGGTTGGATGAGATATATCATGTAATCGAGTTAGTTTTCTTAGGGTTTGATCCCTAGTATCCACTATGTTCTGAGATTGATGTTGCTATGACTTTGCTATGCTTAATGCTTGTCACTTGGGCCCGAGTGCCATGATTTCAGATCTGAAGCTATTATGTTTTCTTGTATATATGTGAGTTCTTGATCCTATCTTGCAAGTCTATAGTCACCTACTATGTGTTATGATCCAACAACCCCGAAGTGACAATAATCGGGACCACTCCCGGTGATGACCATAGTTTGAGGAGTTCATGTATTCACTATGTGCAAATGCTTTGTTCCGGTACTCTATTAAAAGGAGGCCTTAATATCCCTTAGTTTCCATTAGGACCCCGCTGCCACGGCAGGGTAGGACAAAAGATGTCATGCAAGTTCTTTTCCATAAGCACGTATGACTATATTCAGAATACATGCCTACATTACATTGATGAATTGGAGCTAGTTTTGTGTCACCCTATGTTATGGCTGTTACATGATGAACCGCATCCGGCATAATTCTCCATCACCGATCCAATGCCTACGAGCTTTTCACATATTGTTCTTCGCTTATTTACTTTTCCGTTGCTACTGTTACAATCACTACAAAATACCAAAAATATTACTTTTGCTACCGTTACCTTTTGTTACCGTTACCACTACTATCATATTACTTTGCTACTAAATACTTTGCTGCAGATACTAAGTTAGCCAGGTGTGGTTGAATTGAGAACCCAACTGCTAATACTTGAGAATATTCTTTGGCTCCCTTTGTGTCGAATCAATAAATTTGGGTTGAATACTCTACCCTCGAAAACTGTTGCGATCCCCTATACTTGTGGGTTATCAAGCACCGTACCCACATCATCGGTCTGATGACCAGATCGCCCACCGGGTCAACGTCATCTCCAAGGCCGGGCTGAAGGAGGACAGGGGGTTCGGGAAGCCTCCATATAGCGAGGCGAACCCGACACCGGTGGTGAATCCCTGGTCCTTGTATTGTTTCGCTGCTCATCTTCTTGTTCTTCCTGATGCGACGAGGGACGTTCTACTGAATGCCATCTAACATCCATATGACTGGGCGCTGATGCAGGTGGAGCGGGCCGACTCGGAGGAGGCGGCGGTCCAGGGCAAGGACCCGGACGAGGCCAATGCGCCGCGCGGGTAAGCTACTCTGCTCTTTATTTCTTGGGATGCTGACCGTGAGGCGGCATGGGGATGCGGACGCGAATTGATGACGCAGGAGCGCCGAGTGGAGGAGATGGCAACGCTGCTGGAGCCGGGTCGTCTCAGGGTGCGGCGGTGGCAAACCGGCCGCATGGGAAGGGCAACGTGGTGCCTGGGAAGCCGGCACCAAAGCGCCTGGTGGACCCAGCTGCTAGCGCCAGGCCGTCCACCAAGAAGAGGCATTGTGCTCCGCAGGCGACGCCGGCGAGACCCACCATCCCGCTGGTGGTCAGGTAAGTTCTTTCTCGCTGATCTTGGTGAGTCGCCGAACGGCTTCTTTTTGTTATTGCTTGTTGATCTTGTTAAGCTTTAGGTCACCGATATCGTTGGCGCTGGCGGCGACAGAGGCCGCGTCCCTTGGTGGCCCCATGTTCCAGAAAACCCGGACCAGCGCCATCGATCAGGACAAGGAGATGGCCGACACTGACCTGGGCCTGGACCCGGCCGACACCGAGAGCCTAGCTTGGCGGGACCGGAACAGGGCCGAGGCGGAGCTGGAGGCGGCGTCGGCCAAGGCTTGGGTCAGCGCAGCAGCAGCAGCATAGGGGCGGTCTGGCAGGGAGCCAGCATGGCTCGAGATGCCGAAGGGCATGGAGCCGGCGGCGACAGTTTTTATGCCGTCGACGTCGGAGGGGGAGCGCGGCTGTGACGGCCGTGCGGAGGTGGTGGATCTCGACCGGGTTTTCATAGATATTGCGGAGGAAACCCTCCTGCGGACCGACGTGGTCGAGCGGGTGAAGGTGAAGGGAGGAGGCGGCGGGGCCGGCTTGGAGGAGGCACCGCAGGCGACGTCGGAGGGAGTGCCTCTGGCACCGATGGGTGGGACGCTGCAGACAACACCGGCCATCGTTCCAGAGGGGACGTCGGCCTAGGAGGAGGCGGCGAGCGACAAGCAAGCTCTGGTGATCAGGCCAGGGAGCCGTCAGGCTGTCGGGCCGCAGACGGCTCGGGCTGGGCCCAGCGAGGTCTTCTTCGGGCCCCTGACGCAGGAGGAGGCGGCGATGGCCGCCGTGAGCCAGTGCCTCCACGGGCGCGTGGAGAGGGTCCAGGCCTTCGCCCAGGACGAGATGGAGTAGGCGCAAGCTAGAGCGCGCTGTGATGGTAAGTATTTCCCTTTCGTCTTCTGTTTTTCTTCTTGCTACTTTTTAGTGGGGGCGCGCTAGCGCACCCACGGGGTGTAGCCCCCGAGATTCGGGCAACTACGTAGTAGTTGGGTCGAATCTTAAATATTTGGCTCGTGTTGATTCTCGTTCCTTGCTGGAACTGGACTCTAACCGGGTCGGTGTCTTCAACTAGCACCTGGAGAAGCGCCGACTGCTCAAGGTGCTTCTTGCCGCTAGGTCGGAGGCGCTCGACGCCGCCGAAGGTAATTTTCTCGCGTGCTCTTTTAGTGGGGGCGCGCTAGCGTACCCACTGGGTGTAGCCCCCGATATTCGGGCCAACTATGTAGTAGTTGGGTCGAATCTTAAAGTAGTCTTGCTTTTGTTCTGATTCTGAGTGTTTGTTGCGCAGCCGCCGTGGCCGAGGTGCCGTCCTGGCGAACTCGGATCATCCGGGCCGGCTACCAGTACGACCGGGTTGTTGCAAAGCCAGCCGACTTCTGGTCGAGGTGGCGGAGCTGAGGGCAGAGGCAGCGGGAGCCGAGCGGGCGCTTGCCGAAGCGGCCGGCTGTAGGAGCAGCTATCGGGTGACAAGAGCCGGCTTGAGGCCGAGGTGGACCGCCTCAAGACGGAGGCAGACAAGGCGGTGGAGGCCCAGCAGGCTCTTGTCAACGTACTTGCTGCAGCTGGGGTCTTCCGGGTTCAGCTTGACCTTCTTGGTCTCCTTGGAGGGCTGGAACGAGGCCTCCTCGGCTAGGTCCTTAGCCGAAGTCGGCACGGCCGGTGTCTCATTGGTCAGCGCGACGATCTGGTCGAGCTGGCACCACTCCTCGGCTATGACCAGTGAATCGGCCAGTCTGGCACCGTCTCGAGCGCCCTCCGGGGACTTGCGGTAGTCGACGGTGATGGTGATGAGGCCCTTCGGACCCAGCAACTTCATCTTCAGGTAGGCGTAGAGGGGGACCGACATGAACTTGGCGAGTGCAGGCCGGCGCAGCAGTGCATGATACGCGCTGGACAGGTCCACCACCTCGAACCTGAGCGGCTTGCCTCGGAAGTGGTCGGTGGTGCCGAACAGGACGTCGAGCCGGATCCGGCCGATCGGGGAGCTGGAGAGGTCGGGCATGATGCCGTGGAAGATCGTCCGGGTCGGCTCCAAGTCCTTGGCCTCGAGGCCGAGCTTGGTCATGGCGTCGCGGTAGAGGATGTTGATGCTGTTGCCGCCATCAATGAGGACCCGGGAGAACTTGCATGTGCGCCGGGGTGCAACAATGGTGGGGTTGAGGACGACGGCATAGCCACCCGGATTCGGCATGATGGCCGGGTGGTCTTCTCGGGTCCAGGTGACCGGGCGCTTCGACCAGTGCATGTCCTCCGGCTTGGCCGGGATGACGGTGTTCACCTACTGCCGGAGCAGGTGCTCGCTACGCTTGTCGTCGGTGAGGCTAGCGACGTAGGTCACGTTCTTGTCTGGGTAGAGGTCATCATGCATCGCGCCGCCAGCCGGGGGCGGGGGCGGAGGAGGCGGAGGTGGCAGCCCCGCTCCTGGAGCCAAAGCCGGAGGAGGCGGGATGTCGCCCCTCATGATGCCCTTGGTGATGGCGCATTGCCCGAGCGTGTGCGTGGACGGCCTCCCGTCGCTGTGGTGCTTGCAGGGAGCGTCAAGCATTTCCTCGAAGCTCATGGCGGGCTTCCATGCCATGGTGCGGCCGGAGTGAGCTTCGCCGGGTGGCGAAGACGCCGTGGTTTGCTGGTCGGGATCATCTGCGTGGAGCGTGGCGGATCCGGCGGGCTGGGCGAGCTGGTTGAGGTGGTCCTGCTGCGCGTTGGCTGCATCGAGGAGGTCGTTCACCCGCTTCAGGCGGTCCTTCAGCTCCTCGCCATGCAGTTGATCCAAGCCCACTGCAGCCGCCTGGGCGGTGCGCATATTCTTCACGGGGGTTTCATAGACGGGAGGGATTGCACCAAAGGCACGGCTGATGGCGCCACACCGGGCCCGCACGTTAGAGACCCGGCCCGGCTCGGCGGCGACAGGCGTGAAGCCGTAAGCAGCGTCGCGCTCCAGCTGAGCAGAGTCTAGACAGCGCTATGTGGTAGTGAGCGTCTCGGACAGGTCCAGCAGGCGCTGGCGGTCTTCCTCTAGCCGAGCCCGACTCTCGACGACGTTGGAGGCGTCGACGTCGGTGACGATGGGGACGCACAGTCTTTGCATCGTGGTGCACAGCGGGTTGGGTGCATTGGCGTTATCCGCTGTGGCCCTGGCTTCGGCAGCCTTACGCATAGGTTGGACGAAGAAGAGGCGCCGGTGTTGGTGATAAATACCTCCACGCAGAGGTCCATCACCCCGGCGGAAGCGCCGTCGCCGAGGGAAATGGGGGAGTCAGAGCCATCAAGCACCCCGCATGGGTACTCGTCGGCCATAGGTGCATCAGAGAAGCACAGTGCAACGAAGGAGGTGGGGCGTGTCGACGACATCAGCTGCCAGCATGATGGGCTCGTCGGAGTCGGAGACGAGCCCCGTCTGGAACTTGTCTCCGGTCGGGACCTCGAGCTGCCCCACGGTGGGCGCCAACTGCCGTGGTGAGTGCATGGCAGATGCCAAAGGATGGCTAAAGAGAGGAGGAAGCTCGAGGGCACCGGTGGGCTCCAGAGGTGAGGTGGGCATGAGAGAGTGAGGGACGCAAGACATACCCAGGTTCGGGGCTGTCCGGAGAGATAACACCCCTAGTCCTGCCGAGCTTGGTATATATGTATTAGTACAGAGTTGGTCCTAGAGCTGTATGGAGGAAGAAGGAAGCCAGGCCAAGGCTTAGGCTGCTCCTTCTCCCTGCGTATGAGTGTGTGTGTTGCTGGTCTGATCGTGTGTTTCGTGCATGCTAGTATGCATGAGGGCTCCTGGGGGTTTTATATGTCAACCCCCCAGGGGTACAATGGTAATGTTACAAGACCATGGGGTCGGGTTGTCATCGTGTGGGAAGCCGGTGCTGGGACTGGCCAGGTGTCAGGGCTCGCCGGGTTCTCCAGATGCGGGCCCCGTGCATCAGGAGGTACTGTGCCCCGTCTTGTCAGTCGTCACGGAGTTGCCAGGTCGAGTCTGCTATAGTGGCACACCGCCTGGTCGCCGTCTGCTGGCGTCAGCAGTGATGACAGGTGCATTGTAGGCACGCCGCCTTGGTCAGCAAGGTAGGTGGGGCACTTTTGCCACGCCTCTGCCTGTTAGAGGAGTTGGTGGGGTACTGTTGCCTCGCTCATCCCCATAATGGAGACTCATCCCATCGTACGTGTATGATGGGATGGGAGCTAACCTGTGGCTGGGTGGAGGAACACGCCACGGGAGAGCTATCTTGCTGGAGAAGTCTTAGTTTGTCGGGTTCGGCCTTGCGCCAGCCCTCAGGGTCGGGTTGCCGTCTTGGCCGGGTTGAAGGGCTTGGTCGGGTTGACGAACCCGGCCAAGTGTGTTCCGCATTGAGGGGCAAAGTTGGCCCCGATGTTATTGAAAAGGGTCCGGGTTCCGTTGCCTGCCCGGGGTTCATCCCCTCGACACAAATCCAGTGGTAGTGCGCAAGGCGAAAGGGAAATTGAGGCTCTGCATAGATTTCACAGATCTAAATAAAGTGTGCCCGAAGGACCCATTCCCCTTGCTGCGCATCGACCAGATTATGGATCAGATCGGGTCCAGTGAGCCACAGATCTCGGGCTCACTAGACCCGATCTGATCGCCACCTTTGGGTGCGACCTGCTTTCCTTCCTAGATGCCTACTCTAGGTACCACCAGATCTTCATGTCCAATGAAGATGAAGAGAAGACCGCGTTCATAAACTCATGCGGCACGTACTATTTTGTACGGATCCCCTTTGGGTTAAAGAGCGCTGGATCCACTTTCGCAAGAGCAGTACATATTGGCTTTGAGTCCCAGCTGCACAGGAATATTGAAGCCTACATGGACGATATAGTAGTCAAAACCAAGGACAAACTGACTCTCATTCGGGACTTGGAAGAAACCATTGCAAATCTACGCAAGATCAATTTGAAGCTGAACCCGGAGAAGTGTGTGTTTGGTGTTCCTTCCGGCAAGCTACTTGGCTTCTTTGTGTCCCACCGGGGGATAGACTCCAACCCTGACAAGATCAAGGCGATTGAGCACATTCGAGCACCCAAGACAGTCAAAGACGTGAGGTGTTTGACTGGATGTGTTGCCATGCTAAGCAGGTTCATTTCCAAGTCTGCCGAGCGCGCCCTGCCGTTCTTCAAAATCTTGAGAAAGGAAGGGTCCATAGAGTGGACCCCAAAGGCGAACGCTGCGCTGCAAGATTTGAAGACATATCTTTCCTCTGTTCCCACATTAGTCGCTCCAAAACCACAAGAGCCGTTGCTGCTATACCTAGCGGCAACCAATCAAGTGGTTAGTGCAGCACTGGTGGCACAGTGGGAAGTAGATGAAGGGGCGGCCGCAACTGCCGTCCACTCTCGAGAGGAAGGTGAACTCGTCCCGGCAAGGCCAGAAGCAGATCAAAAAAGGAAGAGCGGGGCAACAGAGACAGTTCCAAGGTCGAGGCAAGGAAGAAGGTGGTGCATTGGCCAGTGTACTTTGTCAGCTCCCTACTGCATGGGGCTAGGTCGAGGTACTCTGGCATGCAAAAGTTGATTTTTGTCCTCATCATGGCCTCAAGGAAACTGAGCCACTACTTCCAAGCCCATGCGATCACGGTAGTCACCCGCTTCCCCTTGCAATGCATAAAGAGGAACCCTGTGGCCACTGGGAGAATAGTGGAATGGGCTTTGGAGTTATCCAGCTTTGGATTGAAGTTTTAGAGCACGTCAACTATTCAGAGAAGAGCACTGGCGGAGTTCATCGCGGAGTGGATGCCTACACCCGATGAAGAAGTGCTACAGACAGTTATCCCTGGCAAGGAAGTTCCCCAAGAATGGGTCATGTACTTCGACAGTGCCTTCTCCCTGCAAGGTGCATGAGCAGGCGTGCTTCTCATTGCTCCCACTGGGGAGCACCTCAAGTATGTGGTTCAAATGCATTTTTTGACTATACGGTTCAAATGCACTTCCCCCGGGAGAAGGCTACCAACAATACTGCAGAATATGAAGGACTCCTTGTCGGGCTCAAGATCGCAATAGGAGTGGGAATCGAGAAGTTGATCATTCATGGAGATTCACAACTTGTGGTGAGACAAGTAAACAAGAATTGTCAAATCCCATTGATGGAGCCATACGTCAAGGAAGTGAGAAAGTTGGAGGAGTGCTTTGATGGATTACAAACAGAGCACGTGCCACGTGCGGAAAACAGCATTGCTGATCATCTGTCAAAGTGCGCTGCACAAAAACTCCCTGTGGAACCAGTGACTTTTGTTCTCCATCTAACTCACCCTCCGTATCCCCGGCAACAATGGCCAGAAAGAGGAGGAAACTGGACTCTGGAAGCCTCTCCCAGCAGAGCTTCCCGAAGCCTCCGATAGAGAGCTTGGCGGGAACAACTCCCCTTTGATCGGTGAGGTGCACCCTCCCGCCAAACTACCAGTCTTTGCGATTGAGGCATGCACTCCCGTGAACGAGGAGGTGCCGCTGGTCCTTGTTGTCGAGTCTCAGGCTCCAACTTGGGCGCGGTACATAGTCCATTTCCTCCAAACAAGAGAACTTCCTGAAGAGCAAGAAGAAGCTGAAAGAGTAGCCCGAAGGGCCTTGGATGGAAAACCTTTCCGGCAAGGTTTCTACTCGCCCATGGCCCTCCAAGATGCAATTGAGCTAGTCACCAAGTGTGAAGCCTGCCAGTTCCACTCCAAGAATATCCATCAGGCTGCTCAAGCTCTCCAAACGATCCCTTTGTCATGTCCATTTTCGGTCTGGGGGCTCGACATCTTGGCCCCTTCCCCCGTGCTACCGGGGGCTTTGAATTCTTGTACGTTCCAATCGACAAATGTACAAAGTGGCCAGAAGTGGAGCCCGTGAGGAAGGTGACTACACAATCAGCAATCAAGTTATTGAAAGGATTGGTGTGACGTTTCGGAGTGCCCACCAGAATCATCACTAACAATGGCACCCAATTCACAAGCCGTGCCTTCATGCAATACGTTCATGCCCTCAGAAGCAAGGTCTTATTTGCCTCTGTTGCCCATCCCAGAAGCAACGGACAAGCTGAGAGGGCAAATGCTGAAGTGCTGCAAGGACTCAAGACAAGAACATTTGATAAGCTGTAGAAGTGTGGCAGGCGATGGATCGACGATCTACCGGTGGTTCTTTCGTTGTAACACCCACGATGCAGCTATATCTCCCACGTGTCGAGGCACGACTTAGAGGCATAACCGCATAGTGGTTTTGTCGCAAGAAGGGTCATCTTCACACAATCCCATGTAATGAACAAGAATGGGATAAAGAGTTGGCTTACAATCGCCACTTCACACAATACATAAATATAATTCATACATCCTCCAAAATACACACATAGACCGACTACGGTCAAGATCCAAATGAAAATAAGATAACCCCAAATGCTAGATCCCCGATCGTCCCAACTGGGCTCCACTACTGATCATCAGGAAAAGACACATAGTAACGACCACGTTCCTCATCGAACTCCCACTTGAGATCCATCCCATCATCTGCACTGGCATCATCGGCACCTGCAACTGTTTTGGTATAATCTGTGAGTCACGAGGACTCAGCAATCTCACACCCGCGAGATCAAGACTATTTAAGCCTATAGGAAAGGATGGTGTAATGAGGTGGAGCTGCAGCGGCAATAAGCATATATGGTGGCTAACATACGCAAAAGAGAGCGAGAAGAGAAGCAACGGAACGGTCGTCATCTAGCAATGACCAAGAAGTGATCCTGAACTCCTACTTACGTCATACATAACTCAGACCGTGTTCACTTCCCGGACCCCGCCGAGAAGAGACCATCACGGCTACACACGCAGTTGATGTATATTAAATTGGGTCAAGTGACAAGTTCTCTACAACCGGACATTAACAAATTCCCATCTGCCTCATAACCGCGGGCACGGCTTTCGAAAGATAATACCCTGCAAGGGTGTCCCAACTTAGCCCATCATATGCTCTCACGGTCAACGAAGGATAAACCTTCTCCCGGAAAGACCCGATCAGTCTCGGAATCCTGGTTTACAAGACATTTCGACAATGGTAAAACAAGACCAGCAAAGCCACCCGAATGTGCCAACAAATCCCGATAGGAGCTGCACATATCTCGTTCTCAGGGCACACCGGATTGTCCAAGCTTCCGATAGGCCAGCCCAGAGTTGCCCCTGGTGGCCACCGGCGACTGACAGGTTGGACCAACACTCAGAGGAGCACTGGCCCGGGGGTTTAAAATAAAGATGACCCTCAGGCTCTAGAAAACCCGGGGGAAAAAGGCTTAGGTGGAAAATGGTAAAACCATGGTTGGGCCTTGCTGGAGGAGTTTTATTCAAGGCGAACTATCGAGGGTGTCCCATAAATCACCCGACCGCGTAAGGAACGCAAACTCAAGGAACATAATCCCGGTATGACAGAAACTAGGGCGGCAAGAGTGGAACAAAACACCAGGCATAAGGCCGAGCCTTCCACCCTTTACCAAAATATATATAGATGCATTAATTAAATAAGAGATATTGTGATATCCCAACATATCCATGTTCCAACATGGAACCAACTTCAACTTCACCTGCAACTAGCAACGCTATAAGAAGGGCTGAGCAAAAGCGGTAACATAGCCAAACAACGGTTTGCTAGGAAAGGATGGTTAGAGGCTGACATGGCAATATGGGAGGCATGATATAGCAAGTGATAGGTAGCGCAGCATGGCAATAGAACGAACAACTAGCAAAGCAAAGATAGAACTGATTTCGAGGGGTGGTCATCTTGCCTGCAAGGTTCTCAGAGTTGTCGAAAGCTTGATCCTCGTAAGCATACTCAACAGGTTCCTCGTTCACGAACTCGTCTCCCGGCTCTACCCAAGACAAGAACACAAGCAACGAAACCACAATCAATCACGAGAAATGCACAAGCAACATGATGCAAAGCATGTTTGATATGCGAGATATGATATGCGATGCATATGCGTGCTCCGGAAGGAAAATGATGAACAAGGCAGTAACTTGGCAAACCAAGCATGCCACTGGAAAGATGAGATGATTTCGGTCGAAATCGATATAAAGATCACTGGAAACGGATGCATGGTTTGCAAATGGCAAGCAAAACAAGAATGACACGAATCTGTGATTAACAGCATGATAGCACTTAAAATGCAACAAGCAACAAATCTACGGCGCTCCAACATAGCAAGAAAGCATATGACAGTAATCTACAGGAGATGCTTGACAAAAGATGAAAACTGAGCTACGGCTAGATCACAACATAACAAGCTCAAATAAGCATGGCAAAAGTGCAAAAGATAACAGCATCACAGACTTGGTGAAATTACTGGACATGGCAGAAAACAGTATCAGGTAGCAATGTTCAGAGCACGAAAACAACAAGCTACAGGAACTTAACATGGAAAAACAAGGCATGGCAGTGTTCTACTATATGCATATGACAAAAGTCCCATACCGACCATAAGCCAAAAAGGATCAGAAGACATGATGGCAAGCATGTAAACATAGCAAGTTTCGTTATTAGGTTTCGGACTTAGCAGAAAACAGAGCATGGCAGAAACAATAATATGAAGGCATGTTGGTGAGCTTGGTGCACTCACTACAGAGCAACGCATGACAAAACAAGCATACCTACAGCAAGATGGAATGTTTATGAAGCTATCCATGGCAATAACAAGAGCATAGCATGTATGGAGCAACTACAATAATCTTGGCAAAATTGCATATCATGTTAAGAATCTGCCAGAAATATTTTATAGCAAAAGTAGAGAAAGATGGAGTCATGCTATGTTACTCCGTAATTGCAAACAAGGACAGGAATAGATCAATTACAACAATAGCTACAAAACATCCTTACTGAACATCTCCAAAATATGAATGGATTTCTCTGTAGCATCAAGTTTATATGGCAACAAAATAACACCAGACAAGGACTTTGATTTCTCTAAGTCCCTGAAATCAGAAACATTACGGAGCCTAGTTTGCATGCTTGTGCTAGTCACCACAGAGATCACAAAAATACATGGCATACACCACTTGAAAGATGGCATGGCATACAACAAAACACATGTAGAGCTCATGCCCATAAGATGCACAGATTAAAAGATACAAAAAT
The DNA here is from genome assembly GCF_002575655.3 of Aegilops tauschii subsp. strangulata. NCBI lineage: Eukaryota > Viridiplantae > Streptophyta > Magnoliopsida > Poales > Poaceae > Aegilops > Aegilops tauschii. Next base: position 161,027,664 of record NC_053039.3, read on the forward strand.
GACAAATCTCCAAGTTCTGTTAAGAACCAGAAGATAACAGCAACTAGCACTCTTGCACCAGAGATTTGGGCATCAAGATGGCCTCTAATGAACATGGTGCAATTTAACAAAATATATAGCATCACGAGGCGAACAATTTGACATATTACACGCGCGAAACGGAGCTACATGCAAAGAGTTATGCACTGTTGAACAGGGGCACTTGCTGTGAAATCTTAAGACTTGGGAAATTTCGGGGGGTCTCGGGGAAAAGTCAACCTTCGAGGAGCTCTCCAGATCCGATCGGCTAGGGCTCGTGGGAGCTCGCCGGCGACGGGGAAGTCGAGGGAGGTTGCTGCCGGCGTCGGGGAAGTGGAGGAGGCCGGGGACGCGGACTGCGGCGTCCGCGGGCGGCGGCCGGCGACGATGGAAGGCGGCGGTGGCGCGCGGGCGAGGCAGCGGTTATGGCCGACGGCGGGGCGGCGCGGGCGCGGCGGCGGGGCCGCGGTGGAGGAGAGAGGACGGGCGGCGGCGGGCGCGCTCGGGCCCGGGAGGGCCTCCCGCGGGCTCGGGCGGGCCGGCGGCGACGGCGAAGGCGGCGGTGACACGTGGCGGCGGCGGTGGAAGTCGGACGTGTCCGTCGGCGGACGTTTTCGTCCGGCGGCGCGCGGTGGAGAATTTTAGGGTTTCATCTGCGATTGATTTCGGGAGGGGAGGCATATAAATAGGTAGAGGGAGCTAGGAGAGTCCAAATGAGGTGCGGTTTTCGCCCACACGATCGTGATCGAACGACCTACAGCATGGAAGAGAGTTTGGTGGGTTTTGGGCTGGTTTTTAGGGGGGTTTTGCTGCAACACACAGAAGGCATCTACGGTTACCCGGTTAACCGTTGGAGTACCAAATGACCTCCAAATGGAACGAAACTTGACCGGTGGTCTCCGGGTGGTATACCAAGGCCACTTGACAAGCCTCGGTCCATTCCGAGAACGTTTGACACCCGCACACGAAAGAAAACAAGAGGGGTGCACCGAAGGAGATAGGAGCGCCGGATTGCAAAACGGACAACGAGGAAAATGCTTGGATGCATGAGACGAACACGTATGCAAATGCAATGCACATGATGACATGATATGAAATGCATGACATGAACAAAATACAAAACGAGAAACAAAACCCGACCACGAAGGGAATATCATAACACATAGCCGAAAATGGCAAGAGTCGGAGTTACAAATATGGCAAGTTACATGCGGGGTGTTACATTCGTCCCTCCGCACGACACGAAATCGAGCTACCGGGTAGAATCCCTTCTCCCTAGTCAATGGGAGAGAAGCAGTGATCCCCACGGAACTCATATACGGATCAGATCGAGTACTTACCTACGATGAAGTAGCACAAGAATAGCACCGATGTGACGATGCTTTGCTACTTGAGGAGAACCGACTCCGGGCCAGTACGCGTGCTACATGATACCAGCAAGCCATGCGTCGCTATCACAGCCGCAGGGTTCATGCCCGGAGCTTTGAGGAAGGCAACCTTGTCCTTAGGTGTGTTCAGTCCGCCAAGGGTGCAAACAAGTTGACGCCGAAGTGGGAAGGCCCTTACCGGGTAGTACGAGTCACCAGACCTGGAGCAGTCAGTCCGGAGTCCGGAGATGGCATTCAGTTGCAAAACACACGGAACATTGATCATCTCCGTAAGTTCTACCCGTAAGGCGCGCCCGACAGCCACCCGTTTGTACAAGCCTTGCCAATGTTGCATGTAACACTCTGTACAAAGCTAGGCGCAGACCCTGAGCAACAGATAAATAAATGAAACACTTGGGGCCCCAAGGAAGCTTGCATGCATGCATAAGCATATCATGAGCATAGCATGATCATGTAGATAAGATCATATGTAGCTCTGTTTTCATCTACACTAAGATGCAGGGTTCTTGCCGCGGACTTGGTCCCGAAGAGAAGAAATGGAGACGAGCCTACATAGCTGTCCCCGGCGAGCCAAACAGATAATTTCCTTCTTATCCATACCTGTTCTTTAAAGTGACAACTTGTGCATAGAAAACCTCGCCACCTTCGAAACATAGGTTCTCCCACCCTTTGACCCGAACGTTGCTTCAGTTATGGTGGTCGCAATGGCCTTTGACGGAGAAGGTTCGGCGAGGGGCTGGTCCCTTTTTGTAGTTTTGTGCCCATCAGGCCTAGCCTTGCGACAGTAAACTAAGGGCATCGGCAGGATAGCTTGCCGGAGCAAACTTGTTTACTTAAACGTATAGAGGCATCTCACCTCCGCATGGACATGATACAAGCACAAGTACCCGACAAGGCTTGTCTGTTTCATTAGTATGCTGATAAGCAAGTACAAATTTTACAGAACACAAACATGGATAAATAAGATTACATAATTTAGACTAAAGTTTGTCAAATGCCTACACATTTTAGAATGAAAAAAGATAAGTTCCCGTAATCCCTTTCTTGTCCCTCTCCTCCTAGGCACTGCGGTGGGAGGTGAAGAGGGCAAAAGGAGTGCCTGAGAAGAAGCCCAACCCGATCTTGTTAGGACCTGCCGGGCATAGCTTGATAAGATCGAGAGTGGCGAGGCTGCAAAGGACGAGGACGGAAGGAGTAGCTCGGCGGTGCCCTGGTCACCACCCCCAAGGCCAGCAAGAAGCCCAGCGCAAGCTCCGACGGGAAGGGCCGCTGGAGCTCAGCTGGAAGACTGCTGGAGGTGGCGAAGGCACCAAGCGAGCGACCCCTCCCCGGGAACCGGCCTGAAGAGGCCGGTGTGATGGTGCCGGGGAGGGAGGGGAAGAGAGGAATGACGAGGCAGTGGGTCGGCAATACGAGACGAAGGCTTCGGCGCCATCGTACTCCGACCTGATGCCCTACCACCCGCCTTCTTCGTCTTCCCTCGTTTTTTCCTCATCACCACCGCTATAGGAAGACACCGAATCCTTGGCCCGTCGCCTCCCTCAAAGAAACGGCAGACGATAGGGACGTCCAAGGCGCTCGAGCAGCACCACTCCCCATGTTGGTGGGCAGGAAGGCGCCACCGTCTTCAATGTTAACCCCGGCTCCACTGGAAGGAGCAATGCTGGAATTACCAAGGATCCCGAGCACTGCACCCCAGGCAGGCACCGGAAGAGCCAGTAGCCTTGCCGTCGGGGTGACGGGCCTCGGCAATGTGCGCCGAGGACAAGAATTCCCCACCAGACGGCCGGCTCGTGTGGGGGAGCCGGGCGTTTCACCGTTTTAGAGAAGCATAACGCCTCCCACATTGTGGACGACTCGGCGCCCGCATCTTCGACCACCGCATCTCCTACGGCCCCGGACCTGACTCACTCCTCGAGCGTCGACGCGAACTTTCGGCATCATCGACTCCAAGCTAGAGGCCGGGGCCTGCCCCTGTCTCTCCCCCACAACATAACAAATAAGAAGGCAAGGAATGAAAGAGGAGAGGTGCGTGGATGAGCACTCCCGCTCCTCCTTGCCCCCTTTTTATAGGAAGGATGGGGCTGGGGGTGATCCTTCACCCCCAACCCAAAAGGTTCTTTCTGATCCGACCCGTCTAAACCACCACCGATGGACGGATCCAATTGTCTTCTGCTTCCACCAATCCAAGAAGACCGGGCCCCTGCCATGATGCTCTCTCCCGCACCATGCGCCTCCGTTACCTACCCCACTCAATGATGCAGCATATGTGGCAAAGGATAAGGGCGTGGTGGGGTGAGTGAATTGGCAGTTACTCCCCCGTGCGTTAAAGTCATTCAGGGTCCATTACAGAGATGGCCCCACTACAATTGGCGTTACACGACGAACGGGGACACTGGAAACTGACTCAAGCAAAGGTTAATGAAGAAGCAAAGAAGATGTCAAAGGTGAGCTACCGCAACTTCTTTGCCTGTGTACTAGACAGGTCCTACCCTGAAGACGCTCAGCAGCACGTTCAGGCCAGGCACGAGGGCTCCTATCGGTGCAACAAACCCCAGGCGTGAGTTGCCCGGACTGTACACAAGCTCAAGAGCATGGTTGCAGCATCCAAGGCAAGGCCAAGCAGAAGAGATAGCTCTTTGAGAAATCAAAGGGCAGATCAAAAAGACCAAGACGAGACCAGGGAACAAGATATCACTAAGGAAAAACCTCCCTTGCCAGGCAGGCGAGCCTGGCAAGGTCGAGGTCACCTAGAAGACAAGTCTCAAGACTGCCCCAACAAGCTTGCCGGGGACGCCGAGGGAAGATTACCCTGCCAAGGCTCCACCGCTGCACTTCACAGCGACGCAAGTCACCTATCAGTGTGGTGTTGAGCCCCCAAGTGATTAAGTAGCTGTTATTTGGCACGTGGCAGCCATTTCTGAAGGAAATCACCTCCAAATGACACCCGTCCAGGGACGTGTCATGCAGGCAGGCCAGAAGGTGGATGAACGGCATGGCAAGTCTTGCCGGACTACAACAACGTCGTGACACTAAGGGGTGCATGTAATGCACCTTTCTTATGTCTGCAGAGTTAGGTATGATAGCACTGTTTTCTATCTAATTAGTATGTATTGACTGATTTGCCATTGTGGTGGCCCCTTGACCTATAAAAGGAGGGTTGTTGCAACCTTAGAGAGGATTCGGACCCTTGTACACTCATACATGCGTAGCTACTCTCATCCTGAGGCAACCTTGCCGAGCTAGAGTGTTGCCTCTCCACCACGGTACTTTCATCAATCCACCAAAGTAGGAGTAGGGTTTTACGCCTCACGGTGGCCCGAACCTGGGTAAAAACTGCTCGTGTGATCACTGCCATGGGGCTCTATGCTCTCCGCTCTTTGTGCAATGTGCTCTTCCCCCCTGCCGATACACAAGGGGCCGATGGTCCCATAGGTGGTCGTGTTATTCCACGACAGCTGCTATGTTACATCCTATTATCAAGATGTGGCCTTTTAGAGGATGGGGATTAGATTTTATTATACTTTAGTCAAATAATAAGTTGCCACGAACATGAACATTAACTACAGACCAAGGTTCATCTTTTATGTCACATCAAGTAAGAGAATTTGTCGAATCATACAAAATAAAGTTGCTCAATTCCTCTCCATATTATTCCCAGGACAATGGACAAGCTGAGTACAGTAATAAAATATTAATCAAGCTCATCAAGAAGAAGATTGAGGATAATCCAAGGAGATGGCATACGAGGAGGCCATCCCCGAGGCCAGGGGCAACAACAAGGTCATGGCCAACTGGTTTCCCATGGCCCTCACCGGCGCGCCGCGCGCCTGGCTGCTCAACCTCCCCGGATCCATGGTGGCATCTTGGGAGGAGCTGCGCGACCTCTTCACTGCGCGCTATGCTACACCGGTGCACCACGCAGTCGCGGCCCTACTAGGCGGCTCGCAGTCACCACCTTCAGATCGCCATGCCAAGCCTTTCCTTCACCAGATCGGCGCTGCTTCCAAGCGCTCGGGGGCTCCGCCGGGCTGGGCTGCGCCCGAGGCTGCCTCACCTTCGACTCAGAAGACCACCCCGTCACCACCGTCGGCTCGGGTATGCTCCCGATGCTCTGCTCGTGGAGGCCTTCAGCCTTCTTTACGTACCGCTCGAGCGGCTCAGCCTCAGCAAGCCTTTCTCACGAGTTGGTGGCGGCACCGCCCACTTCCTGGGGCAGATCCGCCTCCCCGTCACCTTCGGCACGCGCGACAACTACCGCACCGAGCTGGTCGACTTCCACATTGCCCGCATCGGCCTCCCGTACAGCGCCATCCCTTGGTTCCCGGCTCTGGCCCAGTTCATGGCAGCAACCCACCCGGCATACAACCTCATGAAGATGCCTGGAAGCAAGTGTGTCCTCACTATCAAGGTGGACACCAATGAGACCGTCACGGCGCTCAAACTTGCCCTCAAGACCGCTGCGGTGGCGCAGCCCATCGGCACGGGCGCCCCCGAGCCCAAGGAGGCCGCACCAACCAAGAAGAAGTAGTTGTTCACCCAAGACAAGGCGGAAACCAAGCAGGTGCCGGTCGATGAAGATGGATCCTCGGGAGCCGCCTTTACCATAAGTGGTGACCTCGACCCGAGCCAAGAGGAAGCGTTGGTGAAGTTCTTGCGCGCAAACAAGGAAATATTCGCATGGGAACCCAAGCAGCTGGTGGGGGTCCCGAGAGAAGTGATTCAACATCACTTGAGGGTGTGCCCAAACGTATGCCCGGTGAAGTAGCGGGCGAGATGTCAGTCCACGGAGAAGCAGGGCTTCATCATCCAAGAGACCCACAAGTTGGAGGCGGCGGGTACCATTCGTGAGGTTCAGTACCCCGAATGGCTGGCGAACCCCGTCGTTGTGCCAAAGAAAGGTGGGAAGGAGTGAATATGCGTCGACTTCACCAACCTCAAGAATGCCTGCCCCCAAGATCCGTTCCCGCTCCCACGCGTCGACCAGATCGTTGACTCCACCACCGAGTGCGACCTGCTGTGCTTCCTGTATGCATTTTCAGGGTACCACTAGATCAAGAAGGCGGTAGAAGATGTAGAGAAGACAACCTTCCTGACCCCATGCGGGGTGTACTGCTACACTTGCATGCCTTTCGGACTTCGTAACGCGGGCGTGACTTTTCAGCGGCTGATGCACACCGCCTTAGGGCGACAGCTCGGGAGGAATGCGGAGGCCTACGTCGATGACATTGTGGTAAAATCTCGGGAGGCGAGAACCTTGATCGAGGATCTTGAGGAGACCTTCGCGAGTGTACGCCAGGTGAACTTGCGACTTAACCCGGAGAAGTGTGTGTTTGGTGTCCCTTCCGGCAAGCTGCTGGGTTTCCTCGTATCACACAGAGGGATTGAGGTAAACCCAGAAAAGATCAAGGCCATCGAAGACATGAGCCCACCTCAGACCCTCAAGGAAATGCAGAAGCTGGCTGGACGGGTGACTGCGTTGGGGCACTTCATCTCCAAGCTGGGGGAGTGCGCCCTACCCTTCTTGAAGCTGATGAAGAAGAAGGGCCCATTCAAGTGGACCCCGGAGGCCGACCGAGCTTTTCAAGACCTCAAGAGATACCTGACCAGCCCTCCGGTGATGGTGGCGTCGCGGCCTCTCGAGCCCCTAGTACTCTACCTTGCTGCCACTCCATACTCCGCTAGCGCAGCACTGGTGGCGGTTCGGGAAGAGCACCAAGCGAAAGGCGCGTCGCGCCGGGCTACAACCGGGGTGACGCAAGATCAGGAAGGCATAGCAAGAGCCATAGCGGCATCAACAGGGGACCAAGCTCCTGACGAGCGATCAAGCGTCGGAGGTCCCATCACCTCAGGAGACATCTCAGCTTCCGCAAGACACGAGCCTCACCAACGCGCCATCCCTCGTCGAGCACCCGGTGTATTTCGTCAGCACAGCGTTGCGGGACGCAAGGGCGCGATACCCCATGCCCCAATGCTCCTCCTCGCGCTCTTGGTGGCCTCGCGCAAGTTGCGGCCGTGCTTCCAGGGCCACCCCATCAAGGTCGTCTCAGCCTACCCATTGGAGAGAGTGCTCAGGTGCCCCAACTCTGCTGCAAGGGTCGCTGAGTGGAACATCGAGCTGCAGGCATTCCAGTTGGAGTTCAGCACTACCAGGGTCATCAAGGGAGCCACACTCGCTGATTTTGTGGTGGAATGGATGGATGCCCCGACGCTTGAAGTAGGCGAGGACCGGTCCACCTCACCAGGAAGTGAGGCGCACGACGGTTGGGCCATGTATTTCGACGGGGCCTTCGCGCACCAGGGCGCGGCGGCTGGAGCAGTACTCATCTCACCCACTCAAGACATGCTCTACTACGCCGTGCAGCTCTACTTTCAGCAGGGCGAGAAGGTCTCTAGCAACATCACAGAATAAGAAGGCCTCATAGCTGGCTTGAAGGCTGCGGCAGCTCTGGGGGTAAAGCGCCTCACCGACAGGGGCGACTCGCATCTTCTCGTCAACTTCTCCAACAAGGTATACGAGCCGAAGGATGAGCACATGGAGGCATACCTCGCGGAAGTGCGCAAGATGGAGAAGCAGTTCCTGGGCCTGGAATTGCAGCACGTGCCTCGTGGCACCAACAAGGAAGTTGACGACATCGCCAAGAGGGCGTCCAAGCGGCAGCCCCAAGAGCCTGGCGTCTTCATGGAGCGGCTGTTCAAGCCGTCCGGAATGCCACCACTTTCAAGGACGGCTCAGCCTCGGGAAGAACTCCCGCAGCCGCCTGCCGCAGGAGCCCCAGCCTGTGGCCCGACTTCGGGAGCGCGCCTACTCTTGGCGCTCGAGCCCCAGGAGCGATGCTGGACCAAGGAATTCAAGGAATACCTGATGCAAGGGACGCTGCCGGAGAAGGAGGAGGACGCGGAGCGCGTGGCCCGGCAAGCCACGTCATACTGCATCCGGGACGGTGAGTTATACAGGAAGCGACCAAATGATGTTTCATTGTGTTGCATCTCCAGAGACCAGGGGAAGGAGTTGTTGACCGACATACACGGTGGGGACTGCGGGCACCACTCGTCATCGTGAACCCTCATCGGCAAGGCATTCCGCAGCGGATTCTACTGGCCCACGGCGCTCAACGACACAGCCGAGCTGGTGAAGTCCTGTGAAGCCTGCCAGTTCCATGCCAAGCAAATCCATCAGCCAGCTCAGGGCCTCCAGACTATCCCACTCACTTGGCCGTTCACAGTCTGGGGGTTAGATATCTTGGGCCCATTTCCTCGAGTGCCAGGGGGCTACCTCTACCTCTATGTTGCAATCGACAAGTTCACCAAGTGGGCGGAGGTGGAAGCCGTTTGCACCATCCCAGCTGGTTCCGCGGTCAAGTTCATCAAGGGTCTCGTGACCCGTTTCGGGGTCCCCAACCGCATAATTACTGATAATGGCTCGCAGTTCACTAGTAATCTCTTCAGAACATACTGTGCTAACCTTGAAACGCAGATCTGCTACGCTTCGGTGGTGCACCCCAGGAGCAATGGTCAGGCCGAACGTGCCAACGCAGAGGTCCTGAGGTGCCTCAAGACCAGGACTTTCAAGAAGAAGCTCGAGGCCTGCGGCAAGGGCTGGTACGACGAGCTCCAGTCTGTGCTGTGGTCCATCCGCACCACCGCCACCAAGCCAACGGGCGAGACCCCATTCTTCCTCGTCTACGGAGCAGAAGCGGTCCTCCCTCATGAGGTCAGGCATCGCTCCGCACGGGTCCTGGCATTTGATGAAATGCATCAGGATGCCACGCGGGGGATGGACCTCATACTGGGGGAGGAACACCACCGCGAAGCCGCACTACGGGCGGCAAGGTACCAGCAGGCGCTGCGGCGATACAATTGCCGCAACATCTGCTCTAGGACGCTTGAGACGGGTGACCTCGTCCTGAGGCGGTCCTCTCCAGGGAAGGGCTGCATAAGCTCTCACCCATGTGGGAGGGCCCGTTTAAGGTCGTCCATGTCTCCAGGCCTGGCGCCGCGCGCCTGGAGACACAGGACGGGGTGCCCATCCAGAACGCTTGGAACATCCAGCACCTTCGGAAGTTCTACCCATTAAGCAAGGCCCAGCGCCTGTGAAGAAAGGCCCTGTGCCTGTGAAGAAGGCCCTGTGCCTGTGAAGATCGCCGCCCGTGACACTCTCACATAATAATGAGTGGGGCTGTACACGCCCCGGAGTCTCAGGAATGCCGCCCTCGGGCCTCGGGGGCTCCCTCCCACATCCAAGTGGCAGCACTTAGCTCCGCGCTGGTGACAAGACTTCAAGACTAGACTAGGTGCCGGACGCGGCTTTTCATTTTCTTTTCGTAGTTGGCTCGCCTCGTTTTAGTTGAAATTAGCTCCTAGTGTTCCTTGCTGGTTTGGTTCTGTCGCTTTTTGCCGGCGTTTCCGATTCTGGTTTAACTTGTTCTCTCTCTCTCCCACCTCGCGAGGGGGCTGGGCAGGTCCCTTTGCGAGCTTCTTCGCCTTTCTCCGCCCCTTGTCCATTTTTTCGCGAGGCATCCTCGTTCGAGCCCACAAGCAGGCGCACCTCTCCTAATACGTGCCCCTCGGGTATCGCGATACGAAGCGCTGGGTCAAGGCTCGGGTGAACGGTAAGCCTCCTAGCGAGCCTCCTAACGAATTTTTTGCAGTTCCTAAAACGACCACTAAGTCAAGGAAAGCCTCGACAGGCATCGGGAAGCAAGCCCCTCGCGAGAAGGAGGCTACCCCAAGCGTGCCAAGCTAAGTTACATCTACACAAAATAATGGCACAACACGGAAACAACAAACATAGCAAAATGATTGGGAAATCATAGTTCGATACACGCCCTCCGGGGCCCATACTGGTTTCTTTTTTGATGCAGGAAGGTAGCGAAGAAACAAAACAAAAGCAGCGCCTGCCTCTATAGCGGTCCATGGGGGCAGGCCCAAGGCGTCGCCCTGAGCTCAGCCGGACCCCTCCTCGCGCTTCACGGAGGCGCGGTAACGAGTCGACCCGCTGCCACCTTGGAAGCGGGCACGGCGGCGTGGTGGCTGGTCGTAGCCACCACTGTCGGAGCTGTCGCCGAGGGAAGAGCCACCATAACTGGACGAGATGCGGTCGGCACCAAGGGCGGGTTCGCCCTCCTCCTCGTCCCAACCATCGCCAAGGTCGAGCACCTCCTCGCCGTCGTTCACCTCGGGGCAGCACCCGGCGCGGCGACCATCTTCTCCAAACACCCTCACATAGAGGGTCGCGTCACCATCATACTTGAAATAGAGGGTGCACTGCCTGCCCAGGCTGCGCGCCCGGGCGAACGTCTGCCAATCGCGAGCCAGGGCTATGTTGCCCGCGGCGGAGACCTCGACCGAAGAAGCCCTGCTGCGGCAACCGTCCGCCTGCAGCCAGAGCCCGCCTGGACCAGAGGCTGGCAACTCATCGACAAAGAAGCGCGGGAGCTCAAGCCAGTTGCCGGATGGGTTCTCCGACCAGATGACGAACTCCGGCAGCACCTCTGCCAAGTGGAAGCGCGGCCGGGGAGGCCGCGCAACCACGGCACGTCTCCCTTCATCGACGGGGCTGCCGCGACCGGAGCAATACCTACCACGCGCAGCGGCGCCACCCCGGGAGCGGGGGGCTGCGACGGGGGTCGCGGTGTTCTTACGGGGACGGCCGCGTCCATGCTTGGGCGTCGGGGAGCCGGGCCCCTCGCGACGGGCCTTTCCCTTCTCTGTGGCAGAGAACCTCTTCGACGGTGCCATTGGAGTCAGCGGAGGAGCAGACGAGGAAGAAGCAAGTGGAATGGGAAGAAATGGGCGACGGGGGCTCTGCCCCCCTCCTCATTTATAGAAGGAGAAGGCCAACCATCGGCCCCCACAATCATAGGTAATGATGGTTTTCCTTGCATGCCGCAGGGACTTGTCAAGTCGGGCAGTTGCCGAGGCGACGTGGGGAAGCGGAGACGCCCATGTCCAATCAACCGCCACACGTCGACCAAGGCCGCGGGCTATTGGGGCCCGCGGTGCTCCGCACTTGACCATTGGCTTCGCCTCGAAGCCAAGCCCGAGCGCGCCTTGGGCCCGGGGGCTACTGTCGGCATCCTGGGAATGGGGGTCCCTAGACTTGCCTGCCTGCGGCCCACAGCGTGGCTGTGCTAGCAGGCCTGTACGGCCCATCTTCATCAACAAGGCATTTAAGACCCACACGAGGGGCCAAGCCTCCCGAGGCGGACGACGCAAGACCTCCTCAGGAGTGGCCTCGCCAGGCTGGCTCGCGAGGGGCTGAGAGATCAAGGCAAGGCAAACCTTGCGATGTTCTCGTGACGTGCATGACGATCGAGACCAGGCGGGCGCCAGCGCGCGCAGCGTCCTTGATTCCCCTTTGGTGCTAAGGAGGCAAGCGCAGGCACGGAGTACCGAGGCATCAAGCAAAGGTTTCCATATCAGTGCAACAAGACCAAGACCAGCAGGACGGCATGACGGAGGTCACCATGGAGCCCAAGGCGGCGTCACCACCAGAGCCTTTTGCAAGCGAAGACTACTTTTGTCAGGATAAGCTGTACTAGTTGTCCCCTTTCAAATTGGCCGTTGTTGGCTCCCTTCCCACTCAATATTTTGGGAGAGGACATGGGCCTCTATAAATAGGACTAGCCACCACAGTAGGAGGCATCTGATCTTGAGCCAATCCTTGGCCACACACCGAGCACAAGAACACCTCAACCTCAGGAGGCTGTTCTTCCCCTTGTACTGTTCATCATCAGCCCAAGAGGCAATCCACCACCACCACACTGGAGTAGGGTATTACACCACAACGGTGGCCCGAACCAGTATAAATCTTGTGTCCCTTGTGTTGTGAGTTCATCGAGTTCGTTCTTGAGATCTTAGCAAACCTAGGGCGTGGATCGGTAGGGAGGAGAACTTCACGCGCACCCCTGTGTTCGAACCTTAAGGGTTTTGCCGGAACCCGTGATCCGACAGGCGCATATAATCTCAAACATGGTGCTACAAAGGTAACTCCATATGGGCTCGTATATGGTCAAGAGGTTGTTTTACCAGTGGAAGTGAATTTGAATGCTTTTAGAATAGCCAAACCAAATGATTTATCGGCGGTGGATTTTATAACTGGATGATGGACAATATTGATGAAGTCATCGATAACTGTTTGACTGCTTTGAAGGCCATAGAGAGAGATAAGTTGAGAGTGGAAAGAGCTTACATAAGAAGGTCAAGTTGAAGAATTTTCAAGTTGGTGATCTCGTGTGGAAGGTGATTCTACCAATTGGTTCAAAAGACAGAAAATTCGGGAAGTGGTGTCCAAGTTGGGAGGGTCCTTTTAAGATTACAAGAGTAGTTCCTAGAAACTCATATTTGGTGGAATCTGTACAAGGGACATTGTTACCTCAAGCTCTTAATGGCAAATATTTAAAGAAGTATCACCCAAGTGTGTGGCAAGAACCTAGATATATAATTATCGTCCTAAGCAAAGACATGGCCGATAAACAACTATCGCCTTTAGCATAAACATGGCCAATACATAATTATCGCACTGAGAAATATAAATGGCCAATGGAGTTTTGATATCGTCCATAGAACAAATACATTGCAAATTATTTTTCGGCACGCAAGTTTTGCCCAAAAACAAGGGGGCATGTGTTGGCACCAGATTTTGGCATGGTCAAAAACATAATTAAGGATGCCTCAAATATAATTGGTCAAAGTGAAAAAATTTCATGTCGTCGAAAGGAGAAACTTTGATATTTGGGTCATAACCATTCGATCTCTTCTATAAGGCCGAAGTTGTGTTCGATGTACTGAGATTTTGTATACAGAACACTGTTCGGCTGATTACGGGCCCCAAAACGGCCTCATATTGAAAACTTATCTTCACTAGTTGTCTTCGCCTCGTCGAACTCCGAGGTCGTATGCAAAAGTTAGAGCCCACGTAGTGCGACTCTACAGTGAGCAAAATATGACGCCCGAGACCAGACACACATGTGACTATGTCTGATGAGTTGCGTGAGTAATGACCTGTTTTGCGCGAGCGATTTGGCCCTGAAGGTTGCCTCGAATCAAAAAACGTTCAACACAAAAGTTGTTCTTCTCGTCAAAACGAGTAAATATGCTTTTTGTTCATTTTCATCGGAGGTCGTTTAATGCCTCAAATGTGACCCACAAGGTGCAGACAGATTACAAACTTAACAGTTCTGGAAAGTTCGGATTCTGAGTTGGACCCAAACTAGGGTTTTGAACGTGAATTCTAACCTTCCCTTGCACGGGAAGTCCATCCACCTCTTACATACATGATGGGTGACGTCCAATTGAAAACAGAACAAACAATCACAAAACTCATCTACAAACTTTCATCTCCTACTCTAGTTCTATGCTTCTCGTTCATCGGTGTTTTTCGCTTCGGAGAGCTTCGATCTATGAAGTCCTAGGGGCAGGCGATCCGACCTAGGGAATCCCACCACACCCGTGTGTCCACATGGGGTCTCTCTTGCCCACGTGGGGTTTCGGGTCTTCAAAAGCGCTCGCTGGATTGTGTTGCGTATCGTGCTTCCGGTGCGCCTCCTTCGGCGACGTGTCTTGCGTATCGCGCTCGACGCCGAGGATACACGGTGATGTGTTCATGTGTGAACAGAAGGCTGTTGCCACCACGTACCCCACTGATGAGGAGGGGTCGGAGCCTGCTGGGCTCTCGCCTCCGAAGGAGGAACCGGAGGTTGAGCGCCTTTGGGATACCAGATCATCGATGAGGCACCCCAGAAGTCGCCCACCCAGTGAACATTCCCAATCCCAACATCGACATCCTCCTTTTCGTCGAGGTCACCGCTCTCAACAAGGCTGGCACAGGGAGCCCCTTTTCACTTCCACGGGTCTTCCAAGTTGCAGGGCCGCCTCGCCACAGTCGCATGCCTTTTGCCCTTGAGAATGAGTCACCTACCTTACAGTGGCTGACGCGCCTTGGTCTGGGGCCTACCGACTTGCAAAGTGCGAGAACTGCTTGAAGGAGTACAACTTTTCTTCACACACCAGTGCCTTCCCGATTTTTTGCATCAATGAACCTTATTTCTAAGTATTACAAGTAAATGCCATGTGGTTCCCTTAGAAGGCATGAGCACTCACGAAATCGCCCATGTGTGGCACGCGACCGGGGGCTGGGCATGGTGCCTGTGCTCGGGTCAGTCCCAGTAGCGCTAAAAAAACCAAGTGACTGAGCTTTGGCTCGCGGGCACGTTCTCGTGCAAGTCACCTCACCAAAGTCCTTGGTGCTTATATCTCCTCGCGTGATACCCACAAGCAACCTCGCGTGCGCTCCCGCGCTGACTTTCTATGCACAAAAACTTTGCGACATCCATCTCTACTGATGTAGGATATTAAAGGCTTCATGAACAGCCTTCACAAGTATCCTCGTGAGCGCTGCGTTGGTTTCTTCCCCTTAGAAAGCCTCGAAAAAGGCACCTGCGGGTGTCACCCCACCAGGGTTCAACGACAAGTTGCGCATGCCTAAAGAGAGCTAAGTCAAAAGTGCCCCTCGAGCATTTTAGAACCTGCTGGATTCTCGTCTATTCGTATACCTCTCAAAGCGTCTTTGCCTCTGTGGCAGGAGCCACCTCTCAAAGCGTCTTAGGAGCCCCTACCATCCCAAGGGACCTACACCTTCTTGTCTTGCCAAGCCCACACGCCAGGACACCAGCAATGGTCGTAGCCTGCTCCGGGGCTGGGTCCCAGCAACGAAGGGCAAAAGGGGCTTCGAAAGGAAATGAAGGCGCATCACAAGCGATAAAAGGTACTTAATAAAGGTGCCAAATGATGTCCTCACGCCCCCACGGGCCCATACCTACTCGATTATAGATAAAAAGCAAAGAAAGGAGGATCTAGGAGGATGACGCGCCATCATCACCACCTCGGCCGCCAGGCACCTTATCTTCAGCCTTGTCACTGGGGTCGACGTGAAGCGTGAACTGCCTGATGTAGCCGGCCACGTGGTCCCCCACCTTCTTCTCAAGGTCCTCATGAAGCTCCGCTAGGACGGGCGTCACCACTCGCGTGAAGTCGAAGCCGGCTTCTAGGCAAAGGAGGTTGCTGAAGGGCCGCGTCATCACCTGGGCTAGTAGATCACGGCAGGCCTCCTCAAGGGCGGCATCCGCTCTCCTATACCTGCTGCTTGAGGTCACCGATCTCGGTACAGACTGCCGCTAGCTCGTGGTCCTTTGCCAGCAGGGCCTCCCGCTTTGTCTGTTACTTGCACGCGGCAGTCGCGACCTTGCGATCCCAGGTCTCGGTAGCCGCCTCGCGGGAGGTAACTATCCCCTGGCACTTTAGAAGCTCCTCCTCACCCTTTGCCATCTCCCCCTCATGGAACATGTGTTGGAAATATGCCCTAGAGGCAATAATAAGTTCGTTATTATCATATTTCCCATTCATGATAACTGTTTATTATTCATGCAAGAATTGTATTGAGCGGAAACTTAAATACATGTGTGAATACATAAACTACACCATGTCCCTAGTAAGCCTCTACCAGATTATCTCGTTGATCAAAGATAGTTAAGATTTCCTAACCACAGAGATGAGTCGTCATTTGATAATGGGATCACATCATTAGGAGAATGATGCGATGGACAAGAACCAACTGTAATCTTAGCATCAGATCGTTTAGTTATTTGCTATAGCTTTCATCATGTCAAGTACCTATTCCTTAGACCATGAGATCATGGAACTCCCGAATGCCCGATGAATGCCTTGTGTGCCATCAAACATCAGTTTGTAACTGGGTAATCATAAAGGTGCTCTACAGGTATCTCTGAAGGTGTCTGTTGGGTTGGCACGGATCGAGACTGGGATTTGTCGCCCCGTGTGATGGAGAGATATCTCTGGGCCCTCTCGGTAATACAACATCGTAAAGATCTTGCAAGCAACGTGCCTAATGAGTTAGTCATGGGATGTTGTATTACGGAACAAGTAAAGAGACTTGGTAGTAACGAGATTGAATTAGGTATGGAGATACCGATGATCGAATCTCGCG
Organism: Aegilops tauschii subsp. strangulata; assembly: GCF_002575655.3. NCBI lineage: Eukaryota > Viridiplantae > Streptophyta > Magnoliopsida > Poales > Poaceae > Aegilops > Aegilops tauschii. Next base: position 161,044,077 of record NC_053039.3, read on the forward strand.
CAAGTAACATATCACCGGACAAAGGAAATTGCATATGGGATTGACTGAATCCTTGACATCATGGTTCAAATGATAAAGATATTCGTGGAATATGTAGGAACGAATATGGGCATCCGGGTCCCGCTATTGGTTATTGACTAGAGAGGTGTCTCGGTCATGTCTACATGATTCTCAAACTCCTACGGTCAGCATGCTTAACGTTTGATGATGCCAGAGTAGTATTGGGATATCTCCATTTGTAACCGAATGTTGTTCGGAGCCCCGGATGAGATCCCCGATATCACGAGGAGCTCCGGAATGGTCCAGAGGTAAAGATTCATATATAGGAAGTCCTGTTTTGGTCGCCGGAAAAGTTTTGGGCATTATCGGTGTTGTACCGGGAGTGCCGAAAGGGGTCCGGGGGTCCACCTGCCTCGGGGGGTGCACATGGGCTGTAGGGGGGTGTGCCCTGGCCTATATGGGCCAGGGGAGCCAGCTCCAAGAGACCCATGTGCCTAGAACATGGAAAAGGGGAAGAGTCCTAAGGAGGAAAGGCACCCCCTAGGTGCCTTGGGGAGGGAGGATTCCTCCCTAGGCTGGCGCCCCCTCCCTTGGAGGAGGGGCCAAGGCTGCGGCCCAAACCTCCCCCTTTCCTCCTATAAATAGTGGGGGAGTGGGAGAGGCTGGACACAACAAATCCCATGCCCTGGCGGCAGCCCTACCTCTCACAACACCCCGTTTTCTCCGCAGTTGGTTCCAGCAGCGTTCGGCGAAGCACTGCCGGGATTGCACCACCACCATCTCTACCACGCCGTCGTGCTACTTGAGATCCCATGTACCTATCCTCTCTTCCTTTATGGATCAAGAAGGAGGAGACGTCATTTAGCTGCACGTGTGCTGAACGCGGAGGTGCTATCTGTTCGGCGCTAGATTGGATTGGATCGTGATTGGATCACGAAGAGTACGACTACACCAACCACGTTATATACGCTTCCGCTTTCGTTCTCCTAGGGTATGTTGACACACTCCCCTCTCGTACCTATACATCTCCTAGATTGGATCTTGGGTGTTTCGTAGGAATTTTTTTTCATGCTTCGTTCCCCAACAGTGGTATCCTGAGCTAGGTCTATGTGTAGATGTATATGCCCGAGTAGAATACAAAGTTGCTGTGGGCGTTGATGTTCAGATTGCTTACTTCCCTTGACTTATTTGGATTCGGAGGTATTGTGGGATGAAGCGGCTCGGCCCAACATTACATGTCCACGCACGTGAGACCGGTTTCACTATTTGACATGCAACTTGTATTGCATAAAAGTGGCTTTGCGTGTGTCTGTCTCTCCCACTTTAGTTGAATCTGATTTGACGAGGGAGGTCCTTGTATAAAGTTAAAAGGCAACTTGTGTATCACGGTTGTGGTTTTGCATAGATAAGAACATTTCTTATAATTTGCCCTAGCAGCCACGTAAAAAATTGCAACAACAAAGTAGAGGACGTCTAACTTGTTTTTGCAGGGCATGTTGTATGTGGTATGGCCAAAATGTTATGTGATATATGTTGATCTATGAGATGATCATGTTTTGTAATAGGTTCACGACTTGCATGTCCATGAGTATGGCAACAGGCAGGAGCCACAGGATTTTCTTTAATTTATTGTATGACCTGTGTGTCAACAAATAACGCCATGTAATTGCTTTACTTTACTGCTATGCGTTAGCAGTAGTTGAAGAAGCAATATTTGGCGTGAAGACCACATGAAAACACGATCATGGAGATCATGGTGTCATGCCGGTGACGATGAAGATCATGGCGGTGATTTGGAGATGGAGATCAAAAGCAAAAGATGATAATGGCCATATCACGTCACATATTTTGAGTGCATGTGATGTTTATCTTTTATGCATCTTATTTTGCTTAGAACGATGGTAGCATTATAATATGATCCTTTCAATTAATTTGAAGATAAGTGTGTTCTCCCTAAGTATGCACTGTTGTAAAAGTTCGTCGGTTCGAAGCACCTCGTGATCATCGGGTGTGATAGACTCTGAGTTCGCATACAACGGGTGTAAGACAGTTTTAGACATGCGGAATACTTGGGTTAAACTTGACGAGCCTAGCATGTATAGTCATGGCCTCGGAACACGGAGGACCGAAAGGTCGAACACGAGTGTAACGCAATTTTACACATGCGGAATACTTGGGTTAAACTTAACAAGCCTAGCATGTACAGACATGGCCTCAGAACAAGGAGGATCGAAAGGTCAAACACAAGTCATATGGTAGATATTATCAACATCGAGATGATCACCATTGATGCCCACCCAATCTCACGTGAGGATCGGACATGGGTTGGTTGATATGGATTGTGTGAACACTTAGACAACTTGAGGGATGTTGATTTAAGTGGGAGTTCTTTAGTAATTTGATTAACAGAACAATTATGGTGAACATAGTCTAATTGTCTTTGTAGATAAATGGCTCGCGCTGTAGCTCCCCTGTTTTTAATACGCTCCTAGAGAAAGACTAGGTTGAAAGATATTGTAAGCAATTATGCATACTAGGTCTGTAGTCTGTGGATTGTCCTCACTATTGCACAGAAGGCTTATGTCGTAGATGCACCGCTCGGTGTGCCAATCCCTCTAGCGTCGTCTGTGGATGTTGTGAACGTCCGGCAGGCACGTTCTGACGACTACTCGATAGTTCAGTCACCATGCTTTAGGCATAGAACCAAGGCTCCAAAGACGTTTTGAGCACCACCGAGCATATGAGATATTCTAGGAGCTGAAATTAGTATTTCAAGCTCGTGCCTGGGTTGAGAGGGATGACACATCTGACAAGTTCCTTAGCTGCAAGATGGAGGAGAACAACTCTATTAGTGAACATGTGCTTAGAGTGTCTGAGTGCTACAATCGCTTGAATCAAGTGGGAGATAATCTTCCAGATAAGACAATGGTTGACAAAGTTTTCCAGTCACTACCACCAAGGCATATGGGTTTCGTGATGAACTATAATATGCAAGGGATGGAGAAAATGATCCCTGAGCTCTTCACGATGCTTATGGCCGTATAGGTAGAAATCAAGAAAAAACATCAAGTGTTGATTGTTAATCAGACTAGTGGTTTCAAGAAAGGCAAGGGAAAGAAAGGGAACTTCAAGAAGAATGGCAAGGTAGTTGCAGCTCCCATGAAGAAACCCAAGGCTAGACCCAAACCTGAGGCTTAGTGCTTCTATTGCAAGGGGAATGGTCATTGGAAGTGGAACTGCCCCAAGTACTTGGCAGAAAAAAAGGTTGGCAATGTCAATAAAGGTATATTTGATATACATGTTATTGATGTGTACCATGCTAGTACTCATAGTAGTGCCTCAGTATTTGATACTGATTGAATTACTCTTGTTTGTAAGTTGAAAAAGAAGCTACATAGTAAATAGAGACGAGCTAAGGACAAGGTAACGATGAGTGTTGGAAGTGTCTCGAAGGTTGATATGATCACCGTCGGCACGCTCGTAATTTCTTCGCGATTATTATTAAACCTAAATAGCGGTTATTTAGGTGCTGTCATTAAGCATAAAACATTAGATATCAGGATATTGTTTATTGCAAGACAGTTAGTCATTTAAGTCAGAGAATAATGGTTATTCTGTTTACATGAAAAATATCTTTCCATTGTGAATGGTTTATTCTAGTTGAATCTCGATTGTAATGATACACATATTCATATTGTTGCCAAAAGATGCAAAGTTAATGATGATGATAATACCACACATTTGTGTCTATACCGCTTAGGTCATATTGGTGTAAAGCGCATGAAGAAACTCCATGCTAATGGAAATTTCGAATCTCTTGATTATGAATCACTTGAGACATGTGAACCATGCCTTATGGGCAAGATGACTAAAACCCCGTTTTATGGAACAATGGGGCAGGCTAGTGACTTACTGGAAATAATACATACTGATGTATGCGGTCCGATTAGTATTGAAGCACATGATACGGTTATTATCTTACCTTCACAGATGATTTGAGTAGATATGGGTATATTTACTTGATGAAACACAAGTCTGAAATTTTCAAAAGTTCAAGCAATTTCGGAGTGAAGTTGAAGATCATCGTGACAAGAAGATAAAATGTCTATGATATGATCGTGGAGGTGAATATTTTGAGTGACGAGTTTGGTATGCATTTAAGAAAATGTGGAATTGTTTCACAGCTCACGCCACCTAGAACACCATAGCGTAATGCTGTATCTGAACGTCGTAATCGTACTCTTTTAGATATGGTGCGTTCTATGATGCCTCTTACCAATTTGCCACTATCGTTTTGGGGTTATGCATTAGACACAGCCGCATTCACTTTAAATAGGGCACCATCAAAATCCGTTGAGACGACACCGTATGAATTGTGGTTTTGGAAAGAAACCTAAGTTGTTGTTTCTTAAAGTTTGGGGATGCGACGCTTATGTAAGAGGCTTCAGCCTGATAAGCTCGAACCCAAAGCGGAGAAGTGCATCTTCATAGGATATCCTAAAGAGATCATTGGGTATACCTTCTACCACAGATCCGAGGGCAAGAGATTTGTTGCCAGGAATGAGTCCTTTCCAGATAACGAGTTTCTTTTGAAAGAAGTGAGTGGGAGGAAAGTAGAACATGATGAGGTAATTGTACCTTCTCTCGAATTGGAAGGTAGCAGATCACATAAAGTAGTTCCCATGATGCCTATACCAACCGAAGAGGAAGCTAATGATGATGACCAGGAAATTCGGATGAAGTTACTACTGAACTTCGTAGGTCGACTATCGGATTTCGGGTTCCACAGACCCTTGAGAGGTTTGAACTCTAAGGTGCGTGTGAAGAACTTGTCCTCCCTAGTCTGCCTGCTCACTAATCTCACGGCCTAGCTCGACGGACCGAATGTAAAAGAGACACAACAATTACCCAGGTTTGGGCCACCTTGTGGTGTAAAACCCTACTCCTGCTTTGTGGCGGATTGGCCTCAAGGGGCTGTTGATGAACTAATACAGTGGAAGAACAACCTCAGGAGGAGGAGTGTCCTAGTGCTCGATGAGCTGGTGGGTGTGAGGATGATCTGAATGATCCATCCTCTACTACGGTGGTGGTGCTGCTCTATTTATAGGGGCCTTGGTCCTCTTCCCAAATTAAGGCGGGAAGGGATCCCACAATGGCCAAATTCAAAGGGAGACAACTAGTACTTGCTATCCTGACAAAAGTAGTCTTCGCCTGCAAGAAACCTCTGGTGGTGACGTTTTGGTAGGCTCGGCAATGACCTACGTCCTGCCGTCTTGGCGGTCTTGGCCTTGTTGCAAGGGAATGGAAACCTTTGGCTGATTCCTTAGGACCCCGCGTCTACGCTTGCCTCCTTAGCAGCAAAGAGGAAACTGGTACACTGCGCCCGCTGGCGCCTGCCTGGCCGCCATCGTCATGGCACACGTCATCTGAACTTTGCAAGGTGAGGCTTGCATAGATATCTCTGCTCCACGGGAGCCAACCTGGGGGCCGCCCCCCGTGGAGGTCTTGGTGTCGTCTGCCTCGCGAGGCTAGGCCCCTCACAAGGGTCTTGAGTTGTTGATGTTGAAGCTGGGTCGTACTAGGCCGTCGAATGAGCCACGCTATGGGCCGCAGGCAGGCACGTCTGGCTACCCGCCATTCCCAGAACGCCGATAGTAGCCCCCGGGCCCAAGGCGCGCACGAACTTGGCTTCGAGGCGAGGCCAAATGGCAAGTGGGGAGCACCGCAGGCCCTAACCGCCTGCGGCCTTGGTCGACGTATGGTGATTGATGGGACATGGGCGTCTCCGCTTCCCCACGCTGCCTCGGCAATCGTTCGACTTGACGAGAACCTCCTACATGCAGAGAAAAGCTGGTTGGTTTTGGAGTATTGACGACAAACCTGGTTGAGGGACTAATGTGTTTGTGTGAATTGCAGGATAACACAGGTAGTAGTCCCTCATCGATTCGGTTTACCTACCGGAGATGACCCCTAAAAATGAGTGAAGACATTGAAGACAATGGTGGTTTGTGAAGATATTCACAACGAAGATTATGACTCGAGAAGACACTCATGTGAAGACTATGGAGTGCGAAGACATAGCTGTTTCGTAGTTTCCTTTTCTTCTTTGTTGAGTCATAGGAACCACCGTACTGTTAAGTGGGGTCCAAGTGAACAAAGTCAGAGTGACTAAAGTGATGCTCAACCAAATTATATGTCTTCGAGCAAAGACAATGAGAGCAAATCTTATCCAGAGCTGGATAAGTCAACTTTACTTGTAGCCCAAGTCAAGCTGCCGCATGTGTTTGAAATCTGACCGTCAAACACGTATCAGTTCCTTAGTGACCCAGGGTCATTTCGGAAAAATCAGGTCGGATTGCCTAGTGGCTATAAATAGCCCACCCCCTACACCATAAATTGGTGGCTGCTCAGAGTTAGTGCACGACTTTTGTCGTTTGGGAGCAACCCACCTCGAAGCCTTTGAGAGAAAGATCCTTGCGAGGACAAAGCCCAAAACACCCAGAGCCAAAGAGTGTTAGGCATCACTGAAGTCTTTCTATCTGCGTGACCTGAAGACTTGTTACACTTCAGGACTGTGAATCCTCCAGCCGGTTAGGCATCGCGTTTTGAGCATCCAAGAGTCATTGTGGATTGCCGGTGAATGAAGTCTGTGAAGGTTTGGAACTCTACCTCGAAGACTTACCAGAGTGATTGGGCAAGGACTAAGTGTCCTTAGCTCAAGGTGAATAAGGTGAAGATGCGGTCTTCTGAGTTAAATCTCAGCCTCCCTAACCAGACGTACAGTTGTCACAGCAACTGGAACTGGTCCAACAAATCCTTGTCCTCACCAAGCAACTGGTTCTATCTCCTCCCTCACTTATTTACAGTTTGTCTTCGTGAACTCAGTTCCATGCTTGCTTGATCTGTTTGACTTCACTGTGTGGGTGAGGATTCGATGCCTCCTACTGTGGTGGCTAGTCCTATTTATAGAGGCCCTGGTCCTCTTCCCAAATATTGAGCGGGAAGGGAGCCAACAACAGCCAATTTGAAAGGGGACAGCTAGTACAACTTATCCTGACAAAAGTAGTCTTCGCCTGCAAAAGGCTATGGTAGTGACGCCGCCTTGGGCTCCATGGTGGCCTCCGTCTTGCCATCCGGCTGGTCTTGGTCTTGTTGCACTGATATGGAAACCTTTACTTGACACCTCGGTACTCCGCGCATGCGCTTACCTCCTAGGCACCAAAGAGGAAACAAGGACACTGTGCGCGCTGGCGCCCGCCTGGTCTCGGTCATCATGGCTCACGTCATGAGAACCTCGCGAGGTTTGTCTCGCCTTGATCTCTCAGCCCCTCGCGAGCCAACCTGATGAGGCCGCTCCCGAGGAGGTCTTGTGTCGTGCGCCTCGCGAGGCTTGGCACCGCTCGCAGAGCCATGCCATGGGCCACAGGCAGGCAAGTCTGGGGACCCCCGTTCCCAGAACTCCGACAGTAGCTCCCGGGCCCAAGGCGCGCTCGGGCTTGGCTTCAAGGCGAAGCCAAGGGTCAAGTGTGGAGCGCCGCATGCCCCAATATCCTGCGGCCTTGGTCGACGCGTGGCGGTTGATTGGACATGGGCGTCTCCGCTTCCCCACGCTGCCTCGGCAACTGCCCGACTTGACAAAACGGCTGGCGTGGACAACGCTTCTCTAAACTGCCTCCCTTCGCCCTGCTCAGATCCCTTTTCTTGCACCCTGCCTCCAAAATTCCCAGATCTGCTTCCATCCTGCACCGCATCAGCGACCAATGGCGCCGCGCAAGGTCAAGCCCTCCTCGTCACTAGCTTGGTACGAACCAGCTCTCGACGTGCGCCACATCTCAGAGAAGAGCCTCGTCGCCACACACTTGCTGACGGCGGGGGAGAGCAATGAGAGGGGGAAGACGGAGCTCTGGGTTGCCTCCGACACGCTGGAGCCTGAGGGGAGTACCTTTTTCCCCTTCTTCACGAGTAGCATCGCTGCGGGGCTGGTTCCCCCCTTTTCTGACTTCTTCTATGAGGTCCTTGGCCACTACGGGCTGCACGCGCTGCACCTTCATCCCAACTCCATCTTTCTCTTGTCCATCTTCGCCTACCATTGCGAGGCGTATCTGGGCGTGATGCCGTCCGTGGCTCTGCCGCGCCACCTCTTCTTCCTCCGCGTCAGCGAGGGTCATATCTCCGGGTGCGCCAATTTCATCGCGGACGGCAAGCCAACTCGATCTCGAATGCCGGGAAGAAGGCCGACAACCTCAAGGCCAAATGGGTCATGATGGGCACCAAGTGCGTCCACCCGTGCTTGGCGCTACCGACGGAGATGCCCCAGTCCGACAAGGGGTGGTCTTGTCCAAAGCTTACTGATGAGCGGGCGTCGTCGGTGTTGGAGCAGATGAAGGCCAACTTGAAGCCAGGCAATGCGAGGGCGGCCAAAGTGACAGGGGCCATGCTCCTGAGGGAATTCTTGACACTGCGCGTTGCTCCACTTCAGGCGCGTGCGCACCCCTTGTGGAGGCTTGGAGATGAAGAGGACAAGATTTGCCTGAGCCCGGATGCCTTGCCTGACGATGAGTTGTCCGCATTTTTGCGCCTCTTGGTCGGGGACAACCAAGAGTACCCACCAAGCGCCTTCGTTCCCCTGTTCCGCCGCAAGGACTGGGAGCAGATCGTGGCTTCCAGGCCGACCTTTGACGGTCGCGGGCTGGTGCCGCCGGCGCCTACCGGGGCCCCTGCGGCGCCAAAGTCGGTGGAGTTGTTTTCTGAGGAGTCCCGCGGGGAGGAAGTGGGGGAGGAGGAAGACTCAGAGGTGACCCCCGAAGTGACGGGGGAGACCTCCCCCTTGAGCAAAGCTGACATCCTCCGCGCCCTTCCTGACGATGCCGAGGCCGACGCCCGCCAGGAGATGGGGGAGCTGCCCGTCATCCCGACAAGGGGCAGATCGTCGCTGGTCTCTCGAGATGTTACTCCTGCCTTGGCGCCGTTTGGAGCTGTTTCCGGCCCTTCTGTTGCTCCGTCTTCTGCTCTTGCAGTCTGCGCGCCCACTCCTCAGGCCTCGAAGCTCTCAGGCTTCAAGCTCATGAAGCGGAGGGTGGACTACACTCTGGTGGACCAGTAAGTGCTTGAGCTCAATCTTGTTCTTGCTTATACTGCTACGTGCTAACGTTCGTCCTTGTTTGACCAGACCGCCGCCTTCGGCAAAGAGGAGGAAGGAGGGTGCTGTGCCCGTGCCTGGGACTGAGCCATCTGCAGCGGCCGCGCCCCCTCCGTGGAGGAAGGAAACGTCAGCTTTCATACCTCTTCAGCCTTGTCGCCCCCGCGAAGCCTGGGGGGTGTCGTCCGGATGAGTCAGCCCCCGAGGCCCCGCTGGCTCTATGTCAGGACCCCGATCCTAAGCCTAATCGATCTAGCATGTAACACATCATATTGCTTTGCGGCCTCACACATGGTATTCCCACGGGTGCCACCTTACCTGGCCCGGGACCGTTTGCGCCTTTTGGCTCACGTATATGATAGTGTCGCTAGCATCCATATGACAGAGAACCCTGGCCGACATGACTAGTCGTGAACCCAAAGTGGCACTAACTTACAGGGACAGGCATACATGACCCAGCAACGAATGTGTCGGTCATCAGCGAGTGAATTCGGGCTGTAGCAACTGGGCTAGCAGGACTCTGGGATTCCGGGCTATAGCAGGCTAACATGACTCCAAAAGACACCCCATGACATTTCCCCGAAGGGATAGGCACAGGTTCGAAAAGGGACACATGTCGGCCAGTCTAAGTGTTTCGGAGCAGTAGCAACTGGGCTAACAGGACTCCGGTAAACCGGGCTGTAGCAGACTACCATGGCTCAGTGGAAGCACTAGACTACATTTCCCCATAAGAGAGGCTACCAAGGATAAACAAGTCGGTTGTCAGATCCCACACATACCAACCATTTCAATCATACACACAATATGCCTGATATGTGTAAATAAAACATGGCATCACAACAAAACTCTACAACTCAAGTATTTATTCATTAGGCTCCGAGGAGCCATGTATTACAAACATGGGTCTCATGACCCAACATACAGAGCATACAAGCAACAAGCGGAAGCATAAACATGTCTGAGTACAGACGACTACAAATGAAAAAGGCTGAGAAGCCTGACTATCTACAAGACCCTCCCAAGCGTAGAAGATCGTAGCTGCGGTAACAAGCTAAACGTCGAAGTCCACGCGGAACTACTAGTGAGACTGAAGTCTCTCTGCAAAACATAAATTAAGCAAACGTGAGTACAAATGTGCCCAGGAAGACTAACATCAGAACTATCTACATATGCATCAGTATCAATAAAGGGGTGGTGGAGTTAAACTGCAGCAAGCCAGCTTTGACTAAGCGGCTATCCTAAACTACGTCTGCAAGTAACTCTTTTGAGGTGGCGCACACGAGTCCACATATTCACCAATCACTACACCACTATGGATCCGCTCCCGTCTCCCTACGAGAATGCCATCCATAGCACTCACGCTTATCTTGCGCATTTTAGAGTATCCACTTTCACTTGTCTATCAACTGTACAGGCAACCCAGAAGTCCTTTACCGCGGACACGACTATTCGAATAGATGATGTTAAACCTGCAGGGGTGTACTTCTTCACACACGCTCTCGCCACTTACCACCATGTACACGTCGTGTATCTCGTCAACCTTCAAGCGGAAGCCTGGCGAGGGAGTCTGCCACGACCTGACTAACCACACAAGTCTCTAATCCAGGTTTATCACCTATCCGGGTTCCATCCGCAAGGAGATCCGGCCGGGGTGTCGCTTACGGCCCCAAACGATGTGAGCAGGGTTCCCAAGCCCACCATCCGGGTGCCACTTGGTACACCGTGCCACTGCGCCTAGTCTGTCCCAAGCCCACCTGTATCGGGTGCCACTTGGTAGACTACTAACACTAGAAACTAGTTGCAACTCCTGGACAGAGATCAGGTTGATTAATAAGTTGAGAGGGGCCGAGTTACCGGAACCCAATGTGTGGTAGTAGCTTTTCATGGATCACAAACACAGAACTCAGTTCCTGAGGACGGCTGCAATGAGACAACCCACCATGTACTCCTACATGGCCTCTCACCGCTACCTTTACCAAATCGTGTTCACACACATAGCTCTCAACAGTAGGACATGTTCACACACCTCCGATTCATCCGCGATGAATCGAACCTGACTCAACTCTAAGCAGTAGCAGGCATGACAAACAAGCATGAATGAGTAGGCACATCAGGGCTCAAACAACTCCTACACATGCTAGTGGGTTTCATCTATTTACTATGGCAATGACAGGTCATGCAGAGGAAAGGGGTTCAACTACCGAAGCACGTAACAGTTGAATCGATGTTGTCCTAATGCAGTAAAAGAGAGCAGGAGCGATAGAGTGGGATTGTATCAGAATGAACAAGGGGTTTTGCTTACCTAGCACTTCTGAAGATAGTATAGTTCTTCATCGGTGTCATCGAACTCATCGTCGGAACATCGTCTACTGAGAGGGGACAATTATCGGCAAACAAGGAAGAACACAATCATTGCAATGCAACAATATGATGTATGACAATGACATGGCAATATGCTGTTACATGAGCTAATACAACTAGCAACCGTATTAAATGAAGTTGGTTTGAATCAAAGGTTCAAATTCAAACTCCATATGTGATTATTTAAATGCCAATTATACAAATTGTCATATACAGCAACCTTAGGTTGTTCAAACATGCAAGAAAATGGTACCGATGGAAAGATTGGATTTTTCTGACAATTTTTCATATATAAATTATTTCAATCTGAGTTAGGGTTGAATTTATATGGATTTATGAAGTTTTGCTAATTTTCTGGAATTTTCAGAATAGAAATAATCCAGAAAATATTTATTGCGTCAGCACTGCATTAGCAGGGTGTCAGCGGGTCAATACAGTCAAATCTGACTGCTGGGGCCCGCATGTCATAGGCACAGTTAAATAACAGAGTTGGTTAACTCTAATCTAAAGATTATAGGGGCCTGGGCTCACCAGATAGTGACCCGGGTGGTTAATTAATGGGTGATTAGCTCTTAAGCTAATCAAGTCACGTTAACACGGTGGGGGGGTTAGCCGCCGGGGACCTCTGGCCACGGCGGAGGATCACTGGAGCGGCACTACGGGCGGCGGTAGGTCAAGCCAAAGCCACCATGGGGTTGCCCTTGCTCGCGCGCATCCAGGGGAGGCACGCGGGAGGCTGAGGGTGTCCAGATCGAGGCCGGCGACGACCTCACGCGGCGGCGGTCTTTGGCTGACATGGCAGCGGTGACTAGAGCGAGAGTTAGAGGGCATGTGGAGAGGGGAAATAGAGGGGTGCTCACGGCGATTGCAACGGAAGGCTCCGCATGGTCGGGGGAGCTCTAGGGCCGGTGAATCGACGACGAGGAGCGGCGGTGCCCGAGGTTGGAGATGGCAATGATGACGACATTTCAGGTGTCCCGCGAGCGCGTGCTTCGTCTTGGTGATCCACGGCATCGAGGCGGGCCCGTTGTATAAAGCAGAGGGGCGAGGGGAGCTCGGTGGACGCGGCGGCAGTGAATGGCGGCGACGGGCTCGCTCGGGTAGCTGCGGGGGCGAGCGTTGGGGGAGAGGGAGGAACCAGAGAGAGGGTAAAGGTGCAGGGGTGTCATGGCGCTCTTGGCGCCCTCCAGCAGCAGCGGCGGCAAGCAGGAGGTGGCCGCGCGCATGCTGGCGTGCGGAGGCCACGCGCCCCTGCCTACTAGAGCGAGGTAGGGGATGACTGGCATCTCCAGTGGGCTCGGCTGCTACAGTAATGGGCTGGCCAGGTAAGTCACTCTCTCTCTCTAATTTGAATTTGTTTTCGTTTTCTATTTTTCTGCTGCTCTTTTGGCTTTAGTAAAAATACTAAAGCATTTTTTTAAATGCTGCAATAATTTGTGGACACTCCATGGATTATTCTAGTGGCCCACATTTAATTTCAGCATTATTTGATCATTTAAATTATTTATAGTGTTTTAAATGCCCAAAGTCAAATACAATATGATTTAATTCAAAAATCCAGGAATAACCTAGAAAATTGTGCACCATTTTGTCAGAGGTTCTAGACCAATACAAAAGTGATGAACATTTATGAAGGGCATTTTGGGTTCATTTAAAAGTTTTAATTTTGACCCTAGTTGAATTTCATTTGCTGCTAGGGTTTATCAGTCCCCATTTCAAGTTTCAGGAAAATTTAAACATGATGCATCACTCTAATGCAAGCACTAACTAGGGTTGTGACAACTCACCCCACTACACAAGAAGACGTGCTATATCACAGTCTTCTCGATCCAACTTCCCTGCTCGAAGATGTTGATTCATTGATTCAAATTGATCTTGACGTCTTTGCTTTTGAGATCTTCATCCAAGATGATGACGCCAGAAGGAAACTCTACAAGAATCAATCTTCTTGAAGATCGAGCAACTCAAAATCAACTCATGGAGTGAAACGTAGGAACATCTCTTGAGCTGATAGGCAAAACATGTATCAAGAGGGATGGAAGAAACAATTTGACAAGGGTTCAAGTTGGTAGGCAACGATTCCATGCTTGAATAAGATGGTGCATGGTTTCAAAGAACAATATTATAACTCTTGGGAATGTTCCAACCATCATATCTGCCTGAGATTCAGATCTGGTTAGTAATAGGATACTTCAGACTCAACATGTCTGCAAAGAAAGTTTGCAACACAATTCGACGAGATGACATTGCGAGATTCTCGGGACTTGAACTATGATAGCAAGCTCCAAAACATGAGCTGGTTCTACTACATACAGGTGAACACGTTGTCCCAGACAAGCATGACCACATAGTAGTCTTACAACAAAATACTACCTAGTTCCGGTTGGGAACCATCATCGAGGATATCAAAGTCCTTGTGCACTTATCGAAGAACTTCTTATCCTTGAACAAATCAATCAGTGGCTTGGTGTGCTAGGAATTACATATGGAATGAAGATGGTCAGTCTATCAGACCATAGAATACTTCGCATGGGCATGACTGACTTGGGATGATTCCAAAGGAAGCAAAACAAACTTTCTCAAATTCACGGTGGCAACATACATCAAATACACGTGAATTAGAGGAAGTCACTTCTCTCATCCAAACATATACCTCATGGACGGAACACGAAGGCATTGTTTACAAAGTTTCCAACACTAGCTTAATGTTCAACAAAATCATGGAGATGAAAATTATGTTGCCGCTGGGCTCAACAACAATTCATCCAGGTTTCCATATAAGTGGAATTCCACAACTATGTGAACAAGGTGATAGCATTGGTCAGACCCAAAAAGATATAATGGTGTATGCTCGCGGGATCAACCACGAGTAAGACAACATTACAAACATCGTTGGTTCTGATTTGATTTGAGGATAGCCCATACTCAAATCAAAGATTGGATAAGGTGATAGGTCCATTAACTGATCACGAGGGTCAATTGATGAAAATACCATCTTTCTTCAACACACATACAAGATATCCCTTAAGATGAACTAAGTCGGACAAGCTTTTATCTTCCAACGCTCCAAGTTGTTGTTTGGCTTAACCAACTAGCTCAAGGGTATCCAACACGGATTCTTGGAGAAGGGGTGGTTTATAAGAAACCAACTTAATCACGAGCTCAACATAACAGTCAGGGGACAACCTGGCGATACTTCCGAGAAGATATTCGGAAAATCACGAACCACCAATATGTTATTAAGCTCTAGAACAATCTTGCTTTTCAGGGCAAAACGATGTGATCAAATAAGCAAGGGGTTGACGCAATCCTAACTCATTGATCGAAGAATGCACCAGGAAAATGGTCTAGGTAGCACAATCTATCTTAGAATGATGATTCTATAACCAACATGCTAAGAATGAGGTTATTGACCATTAACTACCAAGCAACGGGGTTGCTAGGAGTATCGATTTCGCACATCACAGTTCACTTGTCGGCATTCCGGTTGCGACAACACGGAACAGAGGAATGAATAATGATGGCAGGAAGTATCACTGCAACAAGAATTCATGAGAGGTTGTGCAATTCTCACGTCATTCTTGATAAGAAAGAGGGTGACACTCCACGGTAGAATAGAGCAAAAGATGGATTGGCATTTCGGTCTGCGGGGTACAACTGCTTTCACCCAATCCTAGATATGGATAAGGTGCTGGAGTTTGTTTCTCCTAGTCATTCCGGAATAGCATGGCTTGGCGGACCACAAGAGTAAAAGGCACCGATAAACACGAATGCACACATACTTTTGACTATCAACTGATAGACTAAGGGCGGAATACCACTGAAGAGGGACAACTCAAGGAACGTATGATTTTCCGAGTTGTGGATGCATTGATTGGTATGTCGAACGAGTTCAACATATTTCTTCCGGACAACCCATGCAGAAAGGTAGAACTGGCAGAGTCACAACATAGAATCGAGAACTCATCAAGAGCTCTGGTTGTGATCTTTTGGTTCAAGAACTTCTGCCATATTGGTTCGTGGTACTGGAAGAATGATATACCACGAACCTCGAGGACTATCACAAAGGTTTACTAATGTCCGAAGGAACTAGCAAACACTATCAACATGAAGCAAGTAGGGTGAATCTCGGGTTCAATAACCCAGGAATAGAATACCTACTACTAAGTGGCATCACGAGTGCTTTCGAGAATGACGGCCAGAATCATCGCACTGGAACACAAAACATGGCTAGATTACTAGGTTATTCTCTAGGATGCCTAGGGTCATAATACTAGCTTCAACATATATGTCAAGGAAATGGACTACCTCAACAGACGATTAGTGTGGTTAATCTGGCCCAGAGGAGCATCAGGAACGGGAATAAAGGATTTGCAAATGCGTCAGATTATTTAGAAACCTAGGATGACTCGGACAACATAACGGCTGTAAATGCTCAAAAGATTTTAGACATCCTGCAAAAATGGTGGCATAACCACTCAACATCACAATATCACGGTTCTGAGATTAACTAACAACACACAGAAGTAGTAGGAACTGAACTATGGCTTGAAACCATCAATACTATAAGTCTACGGATTAGTAACACGTGATCCTGATAGGAAGATGAGAAGCCTAGTTCTTAATCCCCGTAGAAAAGAAGAGGTTGACTCAGATCAGAAGGGCATAAGGTAAAGGAGTAAAAAGAGCCTTACGTTCCCTTCCATAATCAATTCCCTTATATAACTAAAACATTTCTAGACTCAACTTCGACCAGTTTGGCTTGGTAATCCTACAGGCAGTCAGGCTCTGATACCAAAGCTGTCAGGACCCCGATCCTAAGCCACATCGATCTAACATGTAACACATCATATCGCTTTGCGGCCTCACGCACGGTATTCCCACAGGTGCCACCTTACCTGGCCTGGGACCGTTTGCGCCTGTCGGATGTGGGGTTCCGGCAAACCCTTGAGGTTCGAACACTGGGGTGCGCGCGAAGTCTTTCCCTCCTACCGATCTACGCCCTAGTTCGCAACGATCTCATGGACGAACTCGCAACATAGGGAGACACGAGGTTTATACTGGTTCGGGCCACCGTTGTGGTGTAATACCCTACTCCATTGTGGTGGTGGTGGATTGCCTCTTGGGCTGATGATGAATAGTACAAGGAAAGAACAGCCTCCTGAGGTTGAGGTGTTCTTGTGGCTAGGCTCTCGATCGGGTTGGATCAAGCTAAGATGAGATGCCTCTACTATGGTGGCTAGCTCTATTTATATAGGCCCTGGTCCTCTTCCCAAATATCGTGCAGGAAGGGAGCCAACAACGGCGGGCAAATTTGAAGGGGGTAGCTAGAACAAGCTATCCTGACAAAAGCGGTCTTCGCCTGCGAAAAGCTCTGGTGGTGACGCCGTCTTGGGCTCCATGATGACCTCCGTCTTGCCGTCCTCCTGGTCTTGGTCTCGTTGCACCAATATAGCTACCTTTGCCTGATGCCTCGGTACTCTTGGCCTGCGCTGGCCTCCTTAGCACCAAAGAGGAAATAAGGACGCTGCGCGCGCTGGCGCCCGCCTAGTGCCGTTCGTCATGGCTCACGTCACGAGAGCCTCGTGAGGTTTTGCCCCGCCTTGATATCTCCGCTCCTCGCGAGCCTGCCTGGTTAGGCTACTCTAGAGGAGGTCTTGCGTCGTCCGCCTCGGGAGGCTTGGACCCTCGCGAGGGTCTTGGATGCCTTGTTGATGAAGATGGGTCATACGGCCTGCTGGCTTGGCCACGCTGTGGGCTGCAGGCAGGCAAGTCTGGGGACCCCCATTCCCAGAACACCGACAGTAGCCCCCGGGCCCAAGGTGCGCTCGAGCTTGGCTTCACGGTGAAGCCAAGGGTCATGTTTGGAGCACCACGGGCCCCAAAAGCCTGCGGCCTTGGTTGACGCGTGGCGGTTGATTGGACGTGGGCGTCTCCGCTTCCCCACGCTGCCTCGGCGACTGCACGAGTTGACAAGTCCCTGTGACATGCAAGGAAAACCATCATTACCTGTGATCATGGGAGACGCCAGTTAGCCTTCTCTTGCTATAAATGGGGAGTGGGGCGGAGCCCCCGCTGCTCATCTCTTCCTCGCTTGCTTGCTTCTTCTTTGCTTCATTGCTCGCAGTGCCTCCGATGGCGCCACGAAGGAAGTTCTCTGCCGCCGATAAGGGGAAGGCCCCTCGCGAGGGCCCCGCTTCCCCGGCGCCCAACCGCGGTCGCGGGCGTCCGCGCAAGCACGCCGCGACCCCCGCCGTGGCCCATCGTCGAGGTGGCGCCGCAGCACGCGGAGGGGATCGTCCCAACCATGGTGGTCCAGTTGATGAGGGGAGGCGTGCTATGGTGGCGCGGCCTTCTCGTCCGCGCTTCCACATGGCGGAGCTGTCGCCGGAGTTTGTCGTCTGGTCGGAGAACCCGGCCGGCAACTGGCTCCGACTTCCACGCTTCTTTGCCGGTGAACTGCCGGCCTCTGGTCCAGGCGGACTCTGGCTGCAGGCGGATGGCTGCTGCAGCAATGCCTCTTGGGTTGTGGTCGAGAATTCCGCCGCCGGCAACATAGCCCTCGCCCGCGGTTGGCAGACATTCGCCCGCACGCGCGGCCTGGGCCGGCGGTGCACGCTCCACTTCAAGTATGACGGTGGATCGACCCTCTATGTGAGGGTGTTCGGGGAAGATGGTCACCGCGCCGGGTGCTGCCCTGAGACGAACGACGGGGAGGAGGTGCTCAGCCTTTGTGATGGTCGCGACGAGGATGAGGGCGAGCCTGCCCTCGGCGGCGACTGCGTCTCCTCCAGCTACGGCGGCTCTTCCTCCGGTGACAGCTCCAGCAGCGGTGGCTACCACCAGCCGCCGCACCACCACGCCCGCTTCGAAGGAGGCAGCGGGTCATCTTGTCGTCGCGTCTCCGTGAAGCGCGAGGAGGGGTCTGGCTAGGCTCGGGGCGTCGCTGAGGGCCAGCCTCCGCGGATTGCTGCAATGCCGCTTTGTTTATCTTTTCTTTTTCCCTGCATCAGAAAACAAAACCAGTATGGGCCCAGAGGGGCGTGTATGGATCTGTGGTTCTTTGGTTAATGCACTGTGCGTGTTATTCCCATGCCGTGTTGTTATTTTACGCAAAGATAACTTAACCTGGCGTGTTTGGCACGCCCTTTCCCTCACGAGGTGTCTGCGTTGCTCAGAAACTGCAAAAATTTCGTTATTGCACTAAAGGACCTGCCGTCCACCCAAGCCTTGATTTGGCACTTTGTATCGCGGTACCCGAGGGGCACGAATTAGGAGAGATGTGCCAGCTTTCAGGCTCGAACGAGGGTGGCTCGCGAGAAGGCGGAGAGAAGAAAAATGCTCGCGCGAGAAGGCAGAGAGAAGAAAAATGCTCGCGAGGGCACCTGCCTAGCCCCATCGCGAGGCATGCGAGAGAGAGAACATGAGCAAACCAGAGCCGAAAAATGTGGTAAAAGGCTAGGGAATCAAATCAGCCACGAACAGCAAGAGCAACTTCGATTATGGAAAAGCAAGCCAACTATGGAAAGCAAATGAAAAGCCGCGTTCGGCACCTAATCTAGTCTTCCAGTCTTCTCACCAACGCGGAGCTAAGTGCTGTCCACTAGGCGTGGGATGGAGCCCCAGGGCCTGAGGCCGGCGCTCCTGAGACTCCAGGGCGTGTGCAGCCCGAACTCATTATTACGTGAGAGTGTCACGGGCGGCGATTCTTCACAGGCACCGGGCCTTCTTCACAAGCTCTAGGCCTTTCTTCACAGGCTCTGGGCCTTGCTTCATAGGCTCTGGGCCTTGCTTCATGGGTAGAACTTCCTGAGGTGCTGGATGTTCCAGGCGTTTTGGATAGGTGTCCCTTCTTGCGTCTCCAGGTGAACGGCGCTAGGCCTGGAGATGTGGACGATCCTGAACGGGCACTCCCACATGGGCGAAAGCTTGTGCAGCCCTTCCCTGGAGAGGACCCGCCTCAGGACCAGGTCACCCGCCTCGAGCGTCCTGGAGCGAATGTTGCGGCAGTGGTAACACCGCAGCGGTTGCTGGTACCTTGCCGCCCTTAATGCAGCTTCGCAACGATGTTCCTCCCCCCGCACGAGATCCATCCCCCACATGGCATCCTGCTGCGTTTCATCAAACGCCAGAACCCGCGCGAAGCAATGGTTGACTTCGTGAGGGAGGACTGCTTTGGCTCCGTCGACGAGGAAGAACGGAGTCTCGCCCGTTTGCTTGGTAGCAGTGGTGCGGATGGACCACATCATAGACTGGAGCTCGTCGTGCCAGCCCCTGCCGCAGGCCTCTAGCTTCTTCTTCAAGGTTCTGGTCTTGAGGCCCCTCGGGACCTCAGCGTTGGTGCATTCAACCTGACCATTGACCCTGGGGTGGGCCACCGAAGCGTAGCAGATCTGCGTTCGAAGGTTAGCATAGTAGGTTTTGAAGAGGTTACTAGTAAACTACGAGCCGTTATCTATGATGATGCGGTTGGGGACCCCGAAGCGGCTCACGAGGCCCTTGGTGAACTTGACAGCAGAACCGGCTGGAATGGTACGGATGGCTTCCACTTCCGGCCACTTGGTGAACTTGTCGATGGCGACATAGAGATAACGATAGCCCCCTGGCGCTCGGGGGAACGGGCCTAGGATGTCCAGCCCCCAGACCACGAACGGCCATCTGAGCAGAATGGTTTGGAGGCCCTAAGCAGGCTGATGGATTTGCTTGGCGTGGAATTGGCAAGCTTCGCAGGACTTCACCAGCTCGGCTGCATCGTTGAGTGCTGTAGGCCAGTAGAATCCGCTGCGGAACACCTTGCCGACGAGGGTCCGTGACGATGAGTGGTGTCCACAGTCCCCGCCGTGTATGTCAATCAGCAACTCCCTTCCTTGATCACCGAATATGCAGCGCAGCGTGACATCGTTTGGCCGTTTCCTGTATAACTCGCCGTCTTGGATACAGTATGCCGTCGCTTGCCGTGCCACGCACTCCGCATCCTCTTCCTTCTCCAGCAGCGTCCCGTGCGTCAGGTACTCCTTGAACTCCTTGGTCCAGCATTCCTCCTGGGGCTCGAGCGCCAAGAGCAGCCAAGCTCCTGAGGTCAGGCCCCAGGCCGGGGCTCCTGTGGCCGGAGGCTATGGGAGCTCCTCCCGAGGCTGAGTCATGCTCGAAAGAGGTGGCGTAGCTGATGGCTTGAAGAGCCGCTCCTCGAAGACACCAGGCTCTTGTGGTTGTCGCTTGTACGCTGTCTTGGCGATGTCGTCGGCTTCCTTGTTGGTCCCCCGGGGCATGTGCTGTAGCTCAAGGCCCAAGAACTATTTTTCCATCTTCCGCACCTCCACGAGGTAGGCCTCCATATGCTCGTCCTTCGGCTCGTACACCTTGTTGGAGAAGTTGATGAGGAGTTGTGAGTCGCCTTTGATGGTTAAGCGCTTCACCCCTAGAGCCGCCGCAGCCTTTAGGCCAGCTATGAGGCCTTCGTATTCTGCGATATTCTTGGAGACCTTCTCGCCGTGCTGAAAACAAAGTTGCACGGTGTAGTAGAGCTTGTCCTGAGTGGGTGAGATGAGCACTGCTCCAGCCCCCGCCCGCGCCCTGGTGCGCGAAGGCGCCATCGAAATACATGACCCAGCCGTCTGGTGCCTCGCTTCCTGGGGAGGTGGACCGGTCTTCTCCTTCCTCAAGAGCCGGGGCATCTGTCCATTCTGCCACAAAATCGGCGAGCGCGGCTCCCTTGATGACCCTGGTAGTGCTGAACTCCAGCTGGAATGCTTGCAACTCGATGTTCCACTCAGCAACCCTTCCGGCTGAGTTAGGGCTCCTGAGTACCCTCTCCAATGGGTAGGCTAAGACAACCTTGATGGGGTGGACCTGGAAGTAGTGCCGCAGCTTGCGCAAGGCCACCAGGAGTGCAAGCAGGAGCTTTTGCGGCATGGGGTAGCGCGCCCTCACGTCCCGCAGTACGGTGCTGACGAAGTACACCGGGTGCTCGACGAGGGCTGGCACACTGTCGAGGCTCGGGTCCTGCGGAGATTGTGGCATATCCTAAGGTGGTGGGTTTCCTGAGACCTGACCGTCCTCAGGAGCTTCTGCGATGTTGCCCTGCTGAGCTTGGTCTTCCGCCGCCGATGGCCTTGCTGCGCCTTCCTG